>NC_041387.1:559905052-559960987 GCF_002162155.2 Triticum dicoccoides
CGTCTAACCGTGTCCGTGGTCTTGACGACCGACCATTTATTCTGGTTGGAGGGGCAGCTCAGTGCTCGGCTGCCAGAGCCGCCACATATTCTTCCGCACGTCAGGAACGCTCTATATTTCCGCTAACTGTAATGACGTCGCGTGGACCGGGCATCTTAAGTTTAAGGTAGGCGTAGTGCGGTACTGCGTTAAAAAGAGCAAAGGCCATTCTCCCGAGTAGTGCGTGATAGCCGCTTCGGAATGGAGCGATGTCGAAGGGTAGTTCTTCGCTCCTGAAGTTGTCGGGAGAACCGAATACAACCTCTAGTACTAGAGAGCCCGTGCAGCGGGCCTCAACGCCTGGTATCACTCCTGTAAATGTAGTGTTGCTCTGGCTGATTCTTGATGGGTCTATCCCCATTTTGTGGATGGTGTCCTGGTATATCAGGTTAAGACTACTGCCACCGTCCATAAGGACTCGAGTGAGATGGTATCCATCGATTATTGGGTCGAGCACCAAGGCAGCTGATCCTCCGTGCCGGATACTAGTCGGATGATCCCTGCGATCAAAAGTGATCGGGCAGGCCAACCAGGGATTGAATTTTGGGGCGACGGGCTCTACAGCGTATACGTCTCGGAGTGCGCGTTTGCTCCTTCTCTTTGGAATGTGAGTTGCGTAAATAATATTCACTGTTTTTACTTCTGGTGGGAATTTTTTTCTGTCCCCCAGTGTTTGGCTGGCGAGGCTCATCCTCGTGTTCACTTGGCGTCTACCTCCCCTTGTGTTCGGCGTTTAGCTTGCAGGCCTGCTTGAAAACCCAGCACTCTCTGTGGGTGTGATTTGCAGGTTTTTCGGGGGTGCAATGAATTTGACATAACTTGTCTAGAATCTTATTTAGGCTGGACGGTCCATCTCTATTGCCTTTAAATGGCTTCTTCCGTTGACTGGGTCGAGAGCCCCTGAATCCGGCGTTGACCTTCGTGTTATCTAGGTTGTCTTCATTGTTTTGGTTCTTGTTTTTATTGCGTCGTGGCTTCCTGTTGCCATCCCTGACTTCGGATGTGCCTCGGTCGCTGGTGCCTCTACGGGCCAACCAGCTGTCCTCGCCTGCGCAAAAGCGGGTCATAAGGCTTGTTAGGGCTGCCATTGTCCTCGGCTTTTCTTGGCTGAGGTGTCTGGTGAGCCATTCGTCTCGGATACTGTGCTTGAAAGCCGCTAAAGCTTCGGAAACTGGAGAGTCGATGATTTGATTCTTCTTAGTGAGAAATCTGTTCCAAAGCTTACAGGTTGACTCTCCGGGTTGTTGGATTATGTGACTTAAATCGTCTACATCCGGAGGTCGGACATAGGTCCCTTGAAAATTGGCCCTGAAAGCATCCTCAAGTTCCTCCCAACTTCCAATTGAGTTTTTAGGGAGGCTTTTCAGCCAATGCCGAGATGGTCCTTTCAACTTGAGGGGCAGGAATTTAATGGCATGAAGGATAAAGTCCTCAATCCAGACCCCAGGCTCTGTCGTTCCGTCATATGCCTCTATATTCATGGGTTTAAATCCCTCTGGAAATTCATGATCCAGCACCTCATCGGTGAATAACAAGGGGTGTGTGGCACCCTTATATTTGGATGTGTCATGGCATGCTATCGATGATTGTTGTGTTCGGTGTTGATCCCGAGATGGTATTCGATTGGTACGATCGTTTTGGTGGCTGTGATCCTGTGCCGGAGCATGTTTTCTAGATCCATAAATGGACCTAACCACACTGCCTTTTTTGTCCAGAAGCTCACGTAAATCGTGTGCTGGCTTGTGTGCGGCATCATTAGCCACCCTGTCGCGTCCACAGGGTGGTCAGTCCGGCTGATCGGCCGTATTATTTTTCTGCGGAATGGGCTCTATGGCCTCATCGTCGAATTCGGGCAGCAGCTTGCGCTTTGGGTAGCTCTTTGTGTGGCGATCGTCGCCATATTTTTTCTTCAGTGTCGAGCACTTTGTTCCATCTGTGGTTGAGCGTATCCTGCGCGGCCTTAAGCCTTTGCTTCTGCTTCTTCAAGCTCCTCACGGTGGCAATAAGCCTTCTCTGGAGGTTCTCTTGTTTTAAGTGTTTTTCCGGTATGATGAGTGCATCGTTGTCCGGACTGTTCTCCTCTCCGGAGACAGGTTGATGTGTTTTACCCTCAGGATCTTCATTATCAGACGTTGGCTCCGGACTATGTTCAGCGTCCCCTGGCTCATCCTGCTCCATCACTGGGTCCATGGGGTCGTCGTTTCCTTTGGAGTTGACTGGGGTGTTGTTCTTTCTTGCAAAGTTATCGTTGTTTTTGCTGTGGTGGGATTTAGAGCGGCGCCTACGTCGTCGCTTTGGCTTCTACTCGAGGGGATTATCCTCCGTTGCGTCCTTCCATTCCTCGCCATTATCTTCTTTGGGAGTGTCCACCATATATATATATCATATGACGAGGTGGTTGTGCAGCGCCCTATAGGCGATGGTTCCTGTTCTTCTCCTGCATCGTCGTCCATACCGTCGATGTCTTCGGAGTTGAAGTCGAGCACGTCGGTTAAGTCGTCGAGAGGGGCTATTATGTGGGTGGTGGGTGGGTAACGAATTCCTTCGTCGTCCGCTTCCCACTCGAGCCAGACATAGTTCGGCAAGAGTCTCCTGACAAGGAGAGAGACCTTAATGAGTTCAGCATGTCACCCAAGGGTGAGTGCTGAAAGATATCCGTGGAGGTAAACTCCATGACCGGTGCCCAATCAGATTCGATAGGCACGGGCGTACGCGGTTCGGATCCTGTAGCTGGAGACGAGTTCGAGGGTCCAATCATACGGACCTCATAGGAGGTGGGATCAGTGTTTGGCTCCAAGGCCAATGAGTATGCGGCCTCCATGGCGGGGTCCATCCACCCGTCCTCGGATGGCGCAATCTGCTCCGGATTGATTCCCGAGGCAGCCGCAGGCGTGATCCCCTGAATAATGTCCGATGGAAGATCTAAGTCATGCTCATCGTGACTGTTCGGCGTACCTGACATGGGCTCGAATCCGTCGAAGATCAAGTCTCCGCGGATGTCGGCAGTGTAGTTCAAGTTTCCAAACCTGACCTGATGGCCAGGGGCGTAGCTATCGATCTGCTCCAGATGGCCAAGCGAGTTGGCCCACAGTACGAAGCTGCCGAATACGAAGATCTGTCCGGGAAGGAAAACCTCCCCCTAGACCGCGTCATTGAAGATGATTGAAGGAGCCATCGAGCCCTATCGCGACGCCACAGTGGAACTCTCAATAAAGCACCAATGTCGGTGTCAAAACTGGCAGATCTCAGGTAGGGGGTCCCGAACTGTGCGTCTAAGGCTAATGGTAACGGGAGGCTGGGGAAACGATGTTTACCCAGGTTCGGGCCCTCTCGATGGAGGTAATACCCTACTTCCTGCTTGATTGATCTTGTTGATATGAGTATTACAAGAGTTGATCTACCACAAGATCGTAGAGGCTAAACCATAGAAGCTAGCCTATGATTATGATTGTTCTTGTCCTATGGAATAAACCCTCCGGTTTATATAGACACCGGAGGGGGCTAGGGTTACACAGAGTCGGTTACAGAGAAGGAGATCTACACATCTGAATCGCCAAGCTTGCCTTCCACGCAAAGGAGAGTCCCATCCGGACATGGGAAGAAGTCTTCAATCTTGTATCTTCATAGTCCAACAGTCCGGCCAAAGCATATAGTCCGGTTATCCGAGTACCCCCTAATCTAGGATGTTGGGGATATTACCACTGGGCATGAACCGGCCTACCTGGGCCGGGTTAAATTCATTAGTAGTGTAAAGGTGATTAAGCAGATGAAGGCCCAAGGCCTATAGTCAGTTTAGAACCTGTAGCCATAAACCGGCTTGGTATGTGAACTTGTATTGTAAGTTAGGAATAGAGAGAGACCAACCGGGATACGAGTATGAACCGGTGTGGGACTCTGTGGACCGACAGGCGTCACCCGTGTATATAAGGGGACGACCCGGCGGCGGTTCAGGGACAGACAACAACAACTCGAGCCTAGGCGAAGCTTGTTTGCTCCCTTGCCATCGAAACCACATCAATTCCATCACAACTAGACGTAGGCTTTACCTTCATTTAAGGGGACGAACTAGTATACACCCTTGTGTCTTTGTGTCCGCTTTAACCCCTTCAAGTTAACCCGTAGCGATGGCTCCACGACTAAGTCCTTTCATGAGGACATCTGCCGTGACAAATCCACGACAGTTGGCGCCCACCGTGGGGCTATCGCATGATGGTTTGATGATCTTGGAGGGCAAGCTCAAAGGACTCGAAGGCTATGCTGTGGGCCGGATGACCAAAAGTCGTCGCGGCAAGCTCTACATCGACGATGCAGTATGGGGTCCTGAAGCTGGCTCGATCGAGTACAGGTACCGGGTCCCCTTTGGTGGCATACACATTTTTATCGGCAAGATTGGTGAGCCTTGGCCTGAGCCGGACATCTGCACCGACCTCGTCGAGACGGCTCAGCGTGCAAGATCTACCCAGGTTAAACCGGCCGTGAGGCGTGCCTTCGTGGGAGTCATCCGGAGGAGAGCATGGGAACGAGTCAGAATATGGTAGCAAGACCGTCGTCTATTCCGGCGACGAGTCCTCAACCGACGAGACAGAATCATTGTATCAGTTGCAAGACGACCAGATTAGGGGATGTTCCGATGGCGACAGTATTCCGGACCCCCCTGAGCAGATCAACCAGGTTGGAATATTCATGGCCGGTACACAGGCGGCGAATCACTCCTCGACCGCAGCAGCAATGCTCTCCGGATCAGCAGCGGCAGCAGCAGCAGGGGCAGGAGGCCTTGTGCGCCCGCCGGTTCAAGTGTTGTCGGACCTGTTTGATGCACTAGCTGTACTGATGGCAGAGGCCAATCCGGCGGATCAGGAGGCCCATGATGCAGAGATTGCAAAAGTGAGAGAGCAGATTGCGCAAGCCAAAGCCGACTTGGCAGCAGAGAAGGACAGGATGTCCGCAGAGCGGGCCGCTTTGGACGCCCAGGCCTATAAACTTATGCTCGACCAGAATGCATCACAGGAAGTCTTGAAGCGGAAGCACAGATCACACCTGCCGTTAGGGTTCGACCCTCGAAATCTCTTTCACACTCCGGGAGCGGGAACCAATAATCCGCCGGGGCACTTGGAGGTAAACTGGGTCGAGGCACCAGGGCCAGGAGCGACGGTCCAACCCCGCCTGATGGAACCTCCTCGGCAGAACATTGTGATTCCTCCGCCGGTCCAGACACCTCCGGGTCATTATTCTAATCCTATGGACAATCTTGTCGCAGCTGCTGCGTGATTAGAAGCTATCTCGGTCGAAGGAGACTCTCCGCAAGCAATAGAGACGTGCCGGGTTAAGGAGCTTCTCCGGACCGCTTTGATTCAACAGGAGGCATATTCATACAGCCGCGATCGGATTCATTCAACACCCCGTCCAAGCCGGAGCTATAGTAGGTGCCTGGATGAACCGGCCATATCAAGCAATGCGCGGGGCCGTGAAGCGGCCCGTGGCAATAACCCGGCCGGTGGTGTTCACGATGCTCAGGATGTAGTGGACCGGGCCCGGGCACGAAGGGAGCCCGAGTTAGCAGCACAAAACGAGGCGGATCAGTTTACACCGGTTTGTCCAACCACCTCTGTTGGGCCAGGGGTTGCATCTAGCTTGGGAGTACCCTGTTTAGTCCCTGCTTTATGCAATGTACGCCTGCCCAAGGACTTCAAGGGCCCGCGCAAGGTACCGAATTATACCGCTGATTTATCTCTCGAAGCGTGGGTAGAGAGTTACGAGATGGCAATGGAGATGCTGGATGTGGATGAGACCGCGTGTGCAAAGTACTTCACCATGATGCTTGAAGGCACAGCCCGTACTTGGTTGAAGGGCCTGCCGCCTAATTCTATCAGTTCATGGGCCCAGTTGCGGACCCGGTTTATCCAGAATTTCAAAGATACGTGTAAGCAGCCTAAATCCATAGTAGACTTGGCGGCTTGTGTTCAGGAGGATGGAGAGTCAACAACCCATTGGGTACGCCGCGTTTCTAAAGTCTTGCACTCGTCTGACAGGATCAATGCTAACTCTGCGATCTTAACCCTGGAGGGCAATTGCCGGTTTAAGCCTCTAAAGCAAAAGTTAGGGCGCATGAAGCGGTTTTGTAATGACATGGGAACTCTCATGGCCGCTTTAGTAAAGTATGCTAATTCTGATAGTACCAAGGATCATGATACCGATGATGACGAAGCAGGGAAGGGAAAGAAGAATGGTAACTCTAAGGGGCATCAATACAAACCGGCGGGCCATGGAAACGGAGGCAAACGTAAGGCGGATGGCAGCCTAGACTTTGTGGCTAACACTAATGCGTAGGACAAGGGTCAGCGGCGCAGAGGTAAAGCGCGAATCGTAATGGGGCTCCAAATCCTAACCCGGATCATTTAAACTATTTGCTGAATCAGCCTTGCCCAAAATATTATAAGGAAGGTGATGCGGCCTATGCGGAGTCGGTTTGTCCCACGGAGGAGTTAAAATATTATAAGGACAATGTTGATCCGGTGGACATGACCCCTTTGAAGAAGCCAACGACAGAGCATGATTCAGATCTGAAGTTCAAATCAGCGGCTGAGACTAAGCTTGTTGATTTCGTGCCTGGCGATTCGTCCAAGCAGTTCACTGTCAGTGCCAACTTGGACCCTAAATAGGAAAGCGCGCTCATCGAGTTCACCCGTGAGAATCGGGACATTTTTGCATGGAAGCCTTCTGACATGCCAGGTGTACCGAGGGAACTCGCTGAGCACACTCTTAATGTGGATCCTAAGTATAAACCGGTAAAGCAATTTCTCCGCCGGTTTAACCAAGAGAGGTGCAAAGCTATTGGGGAGGAGGTAGCCAGGCTCTTAGCAGCTGGTTTTATCATTGAAGTGTTCCATCCAGAGTGGCTTGCTAATCCGGTGCTGGTTCTTAAGAAAAATGGCACTTGGCGTATGTGTGTGGATTATACGGATCTCAACAAGGCTTGTCCAGCGGATCCTTTTGCCCTCCCCCGCATTGACCAGATTATTGATGCCACGGCGGGTTGTGAGCGTTTGAGTTTTTTGGATGCGTATTCTGGGTATCATCAGATCAAAATGGCGGTTAAGGACCAGGAGAAGACGGCGTTTATTACTCCCTTTGGAGCCTTCTGCTATGTATCTATGTGTTTCGGGCTCAAGAGCGCCCAAGCCACTTATCAACGGTGTGTACAGAATTGCCTGCATAAACAGATCGGCCTCAATGTGCACGCTTATGTGGATGATATTGTAGTCAAGTCAAGGCAGAAGGAGACGCTGGTTGATGATTTAAAGGAAACCTTTGACAACTTGCGGATTTACAAGATGATGCTTAACCCTGCCAAATGTGTCTTTGGTGTTCCGGCAGGCAAGTTGCTGGGCTTTCTTGTGTCCAACAAAGGAATTGAGGCTAATCCGGAGAAGATTACGGCTATCACCTCCCTGGCTAAACCAAAGTGTATCAACGATGTTCAGTGTTTGGCGGGTCGGATCGCCGCACTGAGCCGGTTTATCAGCCGCCTCGGAGAGAAGGCCATCCCTTTATACCAGATGTTGAGAAAGACAGATCAATTCGTCTGGAGTCCAGCTGCTGATGAAGCGTTGGAGGACTTGAAGCGGCAATTAGCCAATCCGCCCGTTCTTGCAGCTCCGGTTGACAAGGAGTCATTATTGTTATATGTAGCGGCCAATGCTCGTGCAGTTAGCGTGGCTATTGTGGTAGAACGCAAGGAGGCAGGCAAGGAATATCCGGTTCAGCGGCCGGTTTACTATATCAGCGAGGTGCTTATTGAATCCAAGCAAAGGTATCCGCATTGGCAGAAGCTGGTATATGGAGTTTTCATGGCAAGCCGGAAGCTGAAGCAATATTTCCAAGGGCACCCTATCACAGTGGTCAGTTCAGCTCCCTTGGGCGATATCATACAGAACCGGGAGGCGACCGGCCAGATTGCCAAGTGGGCTATAGAACTTGGGCCGCACGGATTGAAGTACGTACCCCGGACGGCGGTGAAGTCTCAAGCACTTGTTGATTTCATCAATGATTGGACCGAGTTGCAAGCACTAGAGGAGAAACCGAATCACACATATTGGACTATCCATTTTGATGGATCCAGGCAATTGGAAGGCTCGGGGGCAGGAGTCGTGTTAACTTCCCCACGAGGTGATAAGTTTTGTTATGTTCTCCGCTTAATGTTCCCTTGTACTAATAATGCAGCTGAGTATGAAGCCTTGCTCCATGGTCTCCGGATGGCTAAGGAGATGAATCTAAGTCGGGTTAAGTGCTTCGGTGACTCGGACCTCGTAGCTCAACAGGTGTCTGGCACTTGGGATTCTAAAGACCCACTCATGGCTGCATATCGTCGTGAGGTGGATATTGTTGCAGGTCACTTCAAGGGTTATCAGGTGGATCACGTGGATCGTCGAAAAAATGAAGCGACGGACGCTTTAAGCCGGTTGGGCTCTCAGCGTAAACCGGTCCCGCCTAATGTCTTTCTTGATGTGTTGCATAATCCGTCAGTCAAGCTCCTAGGTGAAGCGGATTTGGCTATTCCTGATCCGGAGGCTCAATTGGTGGCAGCCCTGCATGTTATACCGGATTGGACAGTTCCCTATCTTGCATACATGAACCGGGGAGAGTTGCCAGAGGATGAGACTCTAGCCAGGCAGATAGTCCGGCGATCCAAATCTATGACAATTATCAATGGTGAATTGCATCATTGCAGTGTATCGGGGGTGTTTCAACGCTGCGTCTCTCCTGAGGAAGGTTGTGAAATTTTACGCGAAATCCATGAAGGGGATTGTGGTCACCATGCCGGTTCAAAGTCTCTGGTGGCTAAGGCATTTCGTCACGGGTTTTACTGGTTGACGGCTCATGCTGATGCGGAGGACTTGGTTAAACGGTGTGATGGCTGTCAGAAATTTTCAAGGCGTGCTCATGTGCCGGCTCAAGAATTGAGGATGATTCCAATTACTTGGCCGTTTGCGACTTGGGGGCTGGATATGGTCGGACCTTTTAAAATGTCCAAGGATAAGAAAAGCCACCTTTTGGTGGCAGTTGACAAGTTTACCAAGTGGGTTGAAGCGGAGCCTGTCGGCAAGTGTGATGCAGCTACAGCGGTTCAGTTCATTAAAAAAGTGATTTTCCGGTTTGGCTTTCCACACAGTATCATTACTGACAATGGTACCAATTTATCCAAGGGTGCTATGAAGGAATTCTGTGAACGTGAGCACATCAGACTGGACGTATCATCAGTGGCTCACCCCCAGTCCAATGGGCAGGCAGAACGAGCTAATCAAGAGATCTTGCGAGGCATCAAACCCCATCTTATGTCTCCACTACAAAGAACATTGGGATGTTGGGTTGAAGAACTACCATCTGTACTGTGGAGTATCAACACTACGCCCAACCGATCCATAGGATACACACCGTTTTTTATGGTCTACGGAGCAGAGGCGGTTCTCCCTAGTGATATCCGGCACGATTCGCCTCGTGTGGCGGCTTATCTTGAAACGGACAATGAGACAGCACGACAAGTTGCTTTGGACCTATTAGATGAGGAGCGTGACATAGCGGCTGCCCGCTTGGCGATTTATCAACAAGATCTTCGTCGCTATCACAGTCGCCAGGTCAGAACCAGAACTTTTCAAGGAGGAGATTTGGTGCTTCGGCTCATCCAAGATCAGACGGATATGCACAAGTTATCCCCACCTTGGGAGGGACCTTTCGTGGTCAGCAAGAATCTGCACAACGGGTCATACTACCTGATTGATATTCGAGAGGATAAAGACTCACGCACATCAGAGGAGGAGACCAACACGTCGTGGAATATAGCTCATCTTCGGCCTTACTACACTTGAGCCATCGGCTCTATCTATGTACATATTATGGCAGTGTATATTTTATCATTGAAATAATAAAACCGGAGCCTCAGCTAAAGCGGGGACTCTGTCCTTTCATATCATGCGTGGTTACATGGAGTGGTTCTGTTTTAAAACGGCCTCCGGTTTACCCCTTGAAATTTGCTTTTCAAAACAGTTTTGTGATATCACTTGGGGCCTTGGTCGTGTCCGAACCAACGCGACACCTTTTGATAGGCGAAAGCCACCAGATCACTTGGGGACATGGTCAAGTCTAAACCGGTCACGCCTCTTGATCGGCCTAAAGCCACAAAATCACTTGGGGGCTTGGTCGAACCCGAACCATTGCCACGCCTCTTGATCGGCATAATTGCCACGGTTTCATTTGGGGACCTGGCTGACTTGAACCATTGTCACTCCTTTTGGGGGCTTGGTCCTGTCCGACCATGGTAACACCATCTGATCAGCTCAGTAAAGCATGTTTTTGCAAACGGTTTTATCATTGCCTTTGCTACCATATTTCTTTTATGACTATTCTTCAATTTTTTGTTGTGTTTCCTTTGGACCAACAACACTTTTTTACCGGTTTAGCTGACGGAAATCGGTTCATTTGTATTCCGGAGAAGTATGCTCGGTTTAACTTTCCTGTTAACGTCATGAAGTAGCAGGGGGGCTCATAATGACCCAGCACGATTTACAAAGGAGTTGTTTTCCCCCCTTTGATGGTAACGGTTTATAAATATTCCGTTTCAAGCCTGGCTAAGCCAACTTCATGCCCAGCGATGGCAGGTAGTTTGTATCACATATTTGATTATATGTTTTAAATACATTGATATATATATATATATATATATATCAAGGTTATAAACCGGTTGGCGGTATAACCGCCACCGCAGTTCAAGATTTTTCTGATTGCAGGAAATATAATAAAGGATTTCAAGCAAAAGCATCAGTATTATGCACGAAGGCATATTTCGAGACAGAAGTATTGACTATCCTATTACAAGGCAACGCGGTGCCCAAATAAGATCATTGTTGTTCCGGCGGATCATAATAAAGCAGTTATGTAAACCGGCTTCCGGTTCAAGCTTGCTCATCAAACCGGTCTGATGGTTGTGGATCGTCCCACGCTGCTTCAGCTTCCTCATCTCTATCCATTGGATGGAAATCAACAGTGGACCACTCGATGCCCATTAAAGCTTGAAAGACAGCCTCTTCATGGATCAGAGAAGACGGTTCAATATCAGGAGTGTAAGTATGCTTACGGATTGGAGGAATCATATATTTTTCGCTTCAGGAGTTGGTGCAGGCACTCATTTGTTCTGATCATTGTACTGAGATTGATAATGCGACAAGTCTGCCTCTTCAGCCAATTGACAAGCCAGAGGGCGTACTGCACGGTTTATCGCCCTCAAATCATCTTCATTGAACTCTGAGCCATCTTCCTTCAAGCTGGGATAGCCTTGAGCTACTTCAACAGGATCGAAATCCGGCACCCAAGCTTTTGCCCGGATCAAGGCATTAATGGCTCTGGTTCGAGGAGCAGATTTCTTTAGTTCTTCAATCCGAGAAGGAAGCATTGACAACCTATTAAGAGTGTCTTGGATTAAGGAAGGTGCCGGATTGTTATGCAATGAAGTGGTGATGATCCGTTGCGCTCCGGTATACAGCTGTCCAATTAAAGTGTAGGCAGCCTTCAATTTCTTTCGAACATCTGACCCTAAGTGACCAATGCGTGTACCTGTAACAATACAAGAAAGATCACAAACCGGATTTATTATAAGCAGGCCAGAGTTGTTCACGAAATCAAAAGGGACTTACCAAAGATAGCAGCGGTCATGGAATGTACTTGCCGCTTTACGGCGGTCAGCTCATCTACCACCGGTTTAAGAGCAGCTTCAGCGTTTTCAGCTCTTTTTATTAAATCGGCCTTCTCAGTGGCCCAATCAGTCCGCTCCTTCTCGAAGCCCTCCTTCGGCTGTTCTGTGATACTCAAAGCGTTGGTTAATTCTTCCCTTGCCTTGTCGGTTTCAGCTTGCTGGGTTTTCAAAATTTCCTGCAGATCAGTAATCTGGTCTTCTTTGATCTGCACTTCATCCTGCATAAAGACAGTGCTTGGCTTTCAACAAATGGTACAAGAATTTGAAGTACCAACCACATAACAAGTTATATGCTTGATACTTGGGGGCTAATGCACCTTCAATTTTCATCTGTTACTAAATCGCAAAGTCCCAAGCTCAATACAGGTATTCAACTTGGCACTTGGGGGCTAATGGCTATTTGCTCAATTATGTTCTGATGTTAGAATCTTTATTGGAGTCCCGGTTTAACTATACTAAGTTGAACCGACCCTTGGGGGCTACATTGATGGAGTTCAAAGTATTGAGGACTATATTCAAGTCCCGGTTTGAAGAAGATTACAAACCGGCCCTTGGGGGCTAGGAGGATTAATACAGTGGCAGTAATTAAAGAAAGAAGAAGCATAAGGAAGTTACCTCAAATTTATCTCTCATCATCTTTACCATGCCAGCTTCACAGTCACGACTAGTGTATAACCGGTTCAAGTAACCAGAATGAAGATCTCGGGCACTCAGAGCAGCATATGTTTCCAGATCAACATCCCATTTGCCTTTGTTCATGGCAGAGAAATCTTCTTTGACAGTATGCTTAGCTAAAGCGACAGGATTCCCTGGTTCAGAGTGACCTACGCCGGTAATTACAACATCATCATCCTTGGACTTGCCGGTTTGCGTTGGCGCGGTCGGTTTATCGGCAGGCTTTGAAGGGCTGCAGGATCTATCAATCTGGACGGAGCTGGCAGGCTGATCGGCAGGGACTGAGGTATCGATAGGCCTTTTATCAATAATGGCATCATCTTGCAAAGGAGGACCATTGGGAATATCCTCAGGAACGAACGCTTCAAGATCCGGTGATTTATCATGTTCAGGGGCAGTGTCTTCCTTGGCCGCTTTATTCAGGCGGGCTTTCTTGCTTGGTTTAGGTTTAGCCCTGGAAGAGAAACAAAGAGTCAAGGAACAGCATAAGTTATACCATGGTATACCAGAAACATATATTCAGTCTAGCTTACCCAAGAACCGTTTTCAGTGGTGGCAGCTGAGTGGCCGACGATTCACCAGAGGAAGAATGGGAAGTAACCTGATAAATGGAGTCGGACGGATTAAGAGGTTGACGGATGAAACCCGCTTTAGGAGGTAAATTAATAAAAAGGTCGGAGACCTCGGAGCGGCGTTTTCGAACCGGATTGTTTGGTAAACCGGCGGAGGTAACTGCCTGGCCGCTGTGCCGGGTTGTGCGGAGAGCTTCATGTTGCTGAGTCTTCATAAGAAATTTGGGATCCAAGTAAGCAAGAGGATGAGAAAATTTAATTTTCCGGTTTTCCTGGCGAAATTTTGGCAAAGGCAAAGGATCTGAATCGGAAGAGAGAATAGTTACCTCAGCGACATCAGCATTACTGGCTTCAGCGTCGTCCTGACAAGTATCATTATCAATAAGGCGTGTAAAAAGTAAGCCTAGTGAATCGAGTTCTACCTCACGGTCCAAGTTACCCACATCATCATCAACAGTCGGATCAGATGAAGCAGTGGTTTTCGTCTTCTTAGCAGGCTTCTTGACAACCTTGGTCTTTAGCCGGGTTGGCCGTTCTATTTTCTCCGGTTTATCTTGTGGAAGCTTCTTGCTCCAAAATGGATTATCACCCTGGTTAAGCAGCAACTGATGTCAGACAGAGATAGCAATAACAGGTTCAGTAAAAAGTACAATTAAAATTTTACAGCTGGCGGTTTGTTGGTAGCACAGAAAGGGGCCAGGCCGGTTTGAGCGCAGAGGTGCTCCGGTTTGTTCAGCATTTTCTTTACAACCTTTGTGATTTCATCATCGGAGAGCTGAATGTTGGTGTGTCGGAGTGGGTCATCAATGCTACAAGTATACTTGCACATTAAACCAGAGCGCCGGCTGAGAGGCAGTATGCTCCATGATATCCAACAGCGTGCGAGATCTACTCCTGTTAAACCATTGGCAGTGAAGGCTCGGAGTTTGGATAATTGCGGAGTGTATTTACTCCTCTCCTTGGCACTTAACCTTTGTGGGAAGGGGTGTGTATTGCTGAGCCGCTCCGGACGAAAGCTAGGCAAGGGATTTTCATCATCAGGGGAAGTATCTTTGCAGTAAAACCATGTTGCATTCCACTCCTTGGGGTGACTGTGCAGTTTGGCATGAGGATAAGTGATTTCTTTCCTTTTCTGAATTGCCATACCGCCCAACTCGGTATTGGGACCATCAGTGAATTCTGTGCGGCGGTTTAAGTGGAAGCAGTCTCTGAACAATTCAACTGTGGGTTTCTCTTGAAGGTATACCTCACAGAGCACTTGGAAGTGACATAAGTTGGTAACAGAATTGGGGCCAATATCTTGCGGGCGGAGTTGAAAATTGGCTAACACATCCCGGTAAAATTTAGAACCGGGCGGTTTGAAGCCCCGGGCTAAGTGATCCGCAAAGATCACAACCTCTCCCTCTTGAGGTGTGGGAGGACATTCATTGCCAGGAACCCTCCAGTGGATAGTCTCTTTGCTGTCTAAAGCGCCGATCGAAACTAAATCGTCCAGCTGAGTGTCTGTGACGCGAGAAGGAACCCAGTTGCACTCATATACTTGTTTGGCCATGATGAGATCTACAAGAAATAAGTGATTCCGGTTCAAGAATGCGCTGGTATGAACAATGTTAAACCGGAGGCAGTACCTTTAAACCGGATTTTTATGCAGTGGCATCATATGGCTACAGAAGTCTGGCGGTTCAACAAGGGGACTAATGGTATCTACCGGTTTATTAACTATTTCTATATTTAAGTTAAACCGCCTGATCTAAACATTGAAAGCAATTGAGGTTGCGGATGGCTAAGTATGCAGAAACAGGTTTCACATGGTCTTATTGCAGCAATGGATCTGAAGCAAGTTCAGAAAAACAGAAAATATTCAGAAGATTAAAGCGGAACGGAAGTGAATCAATGGGCAGGTATGTAGATGAGATCTATGGACTTGAGCGTGAAACTATAGGCGGATACTAAGAATCTACTGCTGGTCAGAGCAAGGTTTCACAGATATGTTCAGGAATCTAGGTGCAAGTATGAACAAGTGATGAACACGGCAAGAACATGAAACCCAAGAGTAGATCTATGTTAAGAAGAAAAGAAGACTTACCTGAGTTAAAGAAGACGCGGAAGGCTACCGTAGTGCTCTGGTACGTTCAGGTTGATGCAGCGGCCCAAGACGGTGCAGAGGTCAATGGCGGCGGCGGAGCTCCGAGGCTGGCGACGCGAGGAAGACGATGAGAAAGAGATGAAGGGGAGAAAAGGAAATGACCCTTCGGTCCTATTTATAAGGCAAAGGACATGTGTCAGGCGCGCGAATCCAGGAGCCACAAGATTCGGACGTGGAGTTGCTGCCTTGGGTATCGCAGAAGGCTTTATAAATATTAACTTCATGATGACGTCATGCCGGTTTACAGCAACCAGAGATGATGACGACATGGCGGTTTACCAATTACCAGAACATGTTGAAGACAAAGATTTTTGTGAAGGATTGACATGAACCAGTTCAAATCAATCTGGGGCCTAATGTTGGGGATATTACCACTGGGTGGGAACCGGCCTACCTGGGCCGGGTTAACTTCATTAGTAGTGTAAAGGTGATTAAGCAGATGAAGGCCCAAGGCCTGTAGTCGGTTTAGAACCTGTAGCCGTAAACCGGCTTGGTATGTAAACTTGTATTGTAAGTTAGGAATAGAGAGAGACCAACCGGGATACGAGTATGAACTGGTGTGGGACTCTGTGGACCGACGGGCGTCACCCGTGTATATAAGGGGACGACCCGGCGGCGGTTCGGGGACAGACAACAACAACTCGAGCCTAGGCGAAGCTTGTTTGCTCCCTAGCCATCGAAACCACATCAATTCCATCACAACTAGACGTAGGCTTTACCTTCATTGAAGGGGCCGAACTAGTATAAACCCTTGTGTCTTTGTGTCCGCTTTAACCCCTTCAAGTTAACCCGTAGCGATGGCTCCACGACTAAGTCCTTTCGTGAGGACATCTGCCGTGACAAATCCACGACACAGGACTCCCTCAATAACCCGCACCTAAACCTAGGCGAAAAAGGCGGGCCAGACATGCAAAAGGGTGCCTAAATGCATGGACGTGTACAGGGGGTGGCCAAACGGATCGAACACAACTTTAGGCGGACATAAGTTGGACAAAGCTAGATGGACAGAGCAAGCATAGCTCCTCCCAGACACTGGCTTGATAGTATTAGACAGATAGCTAGGAATTGAAGGCATATAGCTGGATGTGGAGCAAAAGAACAAGCTTGCCTTAACAGTTGTCTTCGAATGAGTTATACAAATGCACAGTGTCAAGTTAAGAGTATATGATCATAAGTGATTGATGAGGATACACAAGCGCTTCACCCGGTCTTCGCTTGTCTGGTCCCTTGTTGTCGCGGACCCTGACCATTTGTCCTTTCTCAGGATCACACGTTAGTCTTACTTGGATGTGGAGGGGATTACTATGGTGCAATCATCGCAGGTAGACTTGACACCTCTACCCAGTGAACAAACATCGGGCCCCACCACGAACGGACGGGGCGGCACACATAGGGTGAGAGCGGCAAGTGATTGATAGAGAAAGAGAAAGGGAAGGTATTTGAGTGTCGGATTGGTAAGAAGAGGGTAGGCGTTCGCGTGCCTGAGAGACATAGGGCGACATATCTACTAGATGGAAAGATTATAACTGCCTTTGGATGTTGTGGTCTGCCCAGATGGTGTGTTTTGGCATGTCCGCTCGCCTTTGTACCTTGTGCCTATCCGGAGAGCATGTTTTAGTGTCTTTCCCTAGCCTTTGGACATTATGGCCTTGCTGGTTCCCATATTCAAATGTACATTCTCGCTGATTGGGCTCTCCTGGGCCTATGAGTCATTTGGTTAGTTCACTTTGCTTCTTTCTTCTCATGTGGTATCGAGTGCAGGTGTATGTATTCGACGATTCAAGTTCTTTTCCATGGGGAGTGAGGTCGGGATTTCTATTGATCCGGTCATTGGGTTGCCCTAGCCAGCCAATGAAGTGCATGGCAATGATCTTCATTTTCTGTCATTGGTAAATATATAAGGTAATTACAAACCCAATATGGATATAGTTACCTGTAGGAAATTTACAAGAGACTTCCTTCAAATGCTTCAGCTAATTATCTAATTTTGTTTTACTATGCAATTACGAGATGAAAAAAGGCTTGAGCATCAAAAAACCTTGGAGTCCATTCGCCTTCTCAATCAAATGGCTTGCAGACGGTTATGGTCAATGATCATTGCCAAGGAAAATGCAAACACGGTTCGAACGTAATAATTTGCAGACGGTTCAGGAAAAACATCCTTCAAATAATTCACTTAACAACTAGGATGCGGTTGGTTTCTGCGCCAATTGGCACAACGGGTCATCTAGTTTCTAAAAGTAGGTTTCAATTCAACCTCGTGCCATACTTAGCTAATAGTAGCCTCCTGTTGTTGATAGATCTCAAAAGATCCCACAAACTAGTTTAAAAAAAGTAATCCCCACACCTGACAGCATGTGAAAAAGAAGGCATGTGCATTTTTCATTTACATCTCATTAAACGCGCCCTATTTGTATGTTTACCAACTAAGTTTCAACAACAATACCCTAGCAACACAAGGTAACAAATGCAAACGCACTTCCATCCCAGCCAGCACTTGTGTGATTGCGGCAATGGCAAGGAAGACGAGTTCCATGGAGTGATTGCTTGATCTAAGAGTAGAGCCATGAGACTCGCAGGGAGGACTAGGGGTTCCCACTAGAGAAGGTTTTCAGATACACAGGTCATGACTGGTTACAGGTGTTGCTAGATGAGGTGACGCCGTACATGCATGCAAAATTTTTGTTACTACTCAAGGGTTGTTGGCACCTGAGAGATGAGTGCGTCCACGGTGATGGAAAAGAGACAATCAGGGGTTTAGTGCTTTTCCTTCAGAGATATGAGGATGAGTGGGAAAATGCAGCTCTGAAAGTTGTCTTGGAGGTGGACAAAGCTGGAACAACCTTGGCCAGTGTGCAACCTCGTATCCCTGGCGAACACCGCTTGAAGTGGCTGGCGACGGTTTGGGCAAAGATCAATTTGGATGCATCTTATATCCCTGAAAGTGGCCCGTGCTGGGCAGGAGCAGTATCCAGGGATCATAAGGGCCTTGTCTTTTTGTCTGCATGCAAGAACTTGTCCCATGTCGATAGCGCGGAGGAGGCCGAAGGGAGGGCTGCTCTGGTGGCTTGCATGCCTTGGTGAACAAGTATAGGGGCCAGGTCATTATGGAGACTGATTGCAAATCAAATTTTAATGCTTTAAACACCGATGTGAAAGTCCACTCTCCATGTTATGTTATGGCATTATCCTAGACCTTAAAGATTCTCTAAAGGCCTTCCAAGAACATAGTGTAGTGTTCGCTCCTAGGGAAGGCAACCGGGTGGACCATGAACTTGCAATGGTGGCTAGGCATGGGGGACGATGAGCTGATCATAGCAAATGTCCCGGTTAGGTTAAGACCCCTTATGCAACCGACTATTACACTACCTGAGTTTGTACTCCGGCTCTCAAAAAAAGAGTTTTTTCTCAACTTTTCAAAATTAAGTATCATCGTGCCAAACTTATATGAAAGTAGTAAGTTTGTTATGAAGAAACTTAAGATACTCTAGCACGATCAACCTAGTACCGATCCTCGTGCTCGAACGAACTTGCAAAACAACCAAAAATATTCAAAGGGACACAATTTGAATACACGGACACATTCAGAACCTTCAAGAAAAGATAAAATAATTGGATGCCTACACTTAGTTCAACTAATTGCCTCCACAACCACGATCACGGCCACAACCAAGGCCACCACTCCTAGACTAGCCACCACCACCGCTAAGGCCGCAGACATTCCCATGCACACAGTCATGCCATGGCCACGTCCAACGGCACTGGCACAACCTAAGCAATGACCATGGGCAACAACACTACCGACACCACCCCGAACACAACCTCCACGCCCATGCCCACGGCCAACGCCATGGCCCTGGCCAGCACCAGGACCACGACAGCACTGTAGATGAATTCCAACATGGTGTTATAATATGCGTCGACATTGGGGTCCCAAGATACCCATCCCTGCTAGTTGATAGGCTTCAGCGTAGCTGCAGCAATGTGTTGCCGCTATTCGGACGCAAGAGCGACAACTTGTTTCTACTACTCGACCAACATCTGACCAAGCTCCTCCTTCACCGTCTCCAGCTGCGCAACCTCTGCCAACACCAGGTCCATCTCCTCCCATAACATGGACATTTCCACAATAACAATTTTATAGCAAACCAAACCCAAATGGACTGAAATTTTGGATGATGACCCTACATAATAAGTATGATTTGTGGGCTCAATAACAACATTTATTTGAGCACTTAAAATTGTGAAAAAAATAAATAAAAGAAAAGGGGAAGAAAGAAATGGCACTTTGGTTTTTGAAACTTACTTCAACCAAGTTGGAAGTGCTTGGGCATGGGGTGTTGGAAGGATTAAATAGGAAGAAGAGGAAGTTGCAATGCACATGAACAAGCAAAAGAAAACAAGTACAACAATAATATGGAGATGATGCAGGATGCAAAAATAAATAGCATGGAGGAATAAAAACAACATTGAATCCAAGCAATAACATAACACAAAAACAATGAAGGTCTTGGTCTTGGGTTGTCACAGCAACCTCCGCCAACACCAGGTCCATCTCCTTCCATAATGCGACCATAGGATCTTATGGTTGCTCTTCAACATCCTCAATACCAAAGTTGGGACAAGTGGGTGTTCCTTGAGGCTTGCCATTGATCAACAAGTGCACCTTTGGATTACAAAGGCAATGGTGGTCTAGTGAGAAAGTGCCCCAAGAACTACCAAACTTATATCCCACTACAAGCACCACTAAGAAATCAGTTTCGGAGAAGGCGACAAGGTAGTTGGACCGGTAAACTGTCTCGTGTCCTGGTTCTCCATTGAAATGCGTGCAGATGTCAAACATTAAGTTCATGCTAGGACAAACATTAAGTTCTTTGCAATGAAACTTAGTCCCAGAACTTACTTAACTCATTTATCAATTATTTTACTGTAACTAAATGAAAATATTTCCAATTCTATGATTTTTAGTTTACATAACGGTAGTATATTTTATATAAAGATAGTGCCACAGGAAATCCTATGTTCTTCTTACAAAAAATGCAATTTTTAATGTGTATAGTAATGTACGTTAAATTGAATAAACAACAAAATATTCACCATTTTCTTATTTTGCAACAAATTAAATATTTATAGTATATGTTTGGCTAAAAAATAAAAACTTTTCACATATCTATGCACACGTCTAATTTTTCGTTTCTCAAACATACAATTTTACCAATGTGTTAGTAAGTTCTGTCTAGCGAATTAATATGTTGCTTTGTCTTAAATGGTACAACTACTAATTTTATATTCATTGTTAACTCTACTCAAACTCCATACTAGTTTATTTAAAGCTCCTTGATACTAGCCAAACATTTGTCAAGAATATCCAAACTACCAATGGGACAACAGCAAACTGGAAGGATATTGGGCAAGCAATAATGTTTTTATGAGTATTTGTTATGTTTAGGGAATTTACTATACTGGATCAAATGATCATTTATATGTCCCACTCATACACACTTTGGCCAAGTCCAACATTAAAAACAGACTATTGGTAATCATTGTAATCACCATTCCATTTTGAATATAGTATCCATACAATACATCTAATTGTTAGTTACTTATGATTTTGGTTGTGTCAACAGAAACTACCAAAACGTAGTACATCTGCATTGAAAGATGAGCCATCTGAAATGGGGCTTATTCTGCATCCGAACATAAACTTCTCTTGTACGTACACACCTACCAAATGATTCATCATTAATGGCTGGCATGAAGTACTGATGCTGGCCTCTTTCCAAATTGGTGAGAAGGTCATGTTCATCATGTGCCATGGTCCTCGCAGAGTTTTCCTATCCGTCCTATGCATTCGTGATCCAACTTAGCTTTCCTTTTACATATTCTCATCATACTTTATCCAGCTGCACGCAACTTTTATTCATAATGTGCACCTGCTGGAAATTTACATTTTCAAGTCTCTTGTGATCCTTTTCTTTTCTAGTAAGTGTGCTACACTTAATTTGTACTCTTTTATGAAGTAATCATATATCCTTACCTTATGATCGTTTTCCTCAGCTCAACTTATATTTACATTCATTTCAGTCATTGTGGCTAACTCTCATACTATGTTAACATATTTCAAAAAACATTTGTAAAAAAAAGAATTGTTATCATCTCGTGAGAGACACTATGGTTGTAACAAGTATCAAATCATATTATTCTTGGTCCGTATAGGTAGATCTTTCGATCCATCTTGTTACAGCTAAATAATTATGAAGTGCTATTACAAGAATGTCAATCGTACATGTGATGTATTTCCATAAAAATATTCTCTTATGTTTTGAATTATTTGCTCTTTACATTTGACTTAGTGTTTTTATTTAGGATCTGTAGTTACGGTTAGAATTTACCATTTTTGTACTTTAGGTTGAATGTTTTTGGGTCTTATGATTACACTTATTGTTTAATATTTAGAGTTCGACTTCGGGTTTAAGGTTTAGGTACTACAGTATATGGTTTATGGCTTAGGACTTCTTGCCATTTGGTATATTATCAATAGATGTAGTTTAGAGTTTAGGGCTAGGGTTAGACTTTAGGGTTTAGGTTTTGGTTTACTGATGTGCTTAATCTAGGGATATTGTACTTTAGGATTCAGGGGTTAGGTTAGTGACACGCTCAATGTAACAACTATACTTTACACCTTAGTGCTTAGGGTTTAGGGATTATAATGTAGAGTGCATGGTTTGCTCTTTCTTGTTCATAGTTTCTGGTCCACGTTTATCAGTTTGATTCAATTTTAAGGTTTGTATTTCTGGATAAATATCTCCTATGTGATCACCAAACTTTCCCTTCAAAATAAACCAGGGAATTGTTGTACGTAATCACTACTCTACATTCTTCGAAACAACTTTAAAATTTCTCATATTTCCATTTGTATTGAATGAATCCTCTGTCCCAAAACACTATGTTTTCCGTGCAAACATTGTTTTCTAAAAAACGCCTTTGAAGTCAATTTCACTGTCAATCGGTAAATATAATTTTTTTACATATAAATAGAATTACTATAATAGGGTTTAGGGTCTAAATAAATGCATTGCCACTATTTTTGTTCAGACTTTACTATTTCAGATCATAATCTTGCATTGTACGGAACGTCAATATCTACAATAGTGCCACAATAGCAAGATTCAAGTAATATTATTGTCGATGATAAAAGATGAGTACAACAATGGAAATTGACCAACATAAACATGATCAATAGGATTCAAGTACTATTAGATTTATTATTCCAACGAGTCGAAACACTCGCCCGTCACAATTCTTTTAACAAGAGTAATTATGAAGTAAAAGTAATAAATAGGTAAAAACAAGTACTACGCTAACTTTAAATTTAATTACAAGTAATTTTTCATTAAACCTTCATAAAATTAAGTTTCAAGGTTGTAACTTATTTGAACACCTTTTTAACACATATATCCAGTGCCACTATTTTCACCTGCATCATAAGATTCCAGTTCATACTATTTCATATTAGACATACTCAATATGTTGAATAGAAAAGTTGTTCCAGGAAAACTAGCAAATACAACAAATAAAAGGAAGCAAGACAAACATCAAAGATGATATTCGCCAATCGTATGACACATTAAATGCATGTATGTGAAGAAATAGGATCGTAACCAAATATATGAGAAATGGGCCTTTTCAAACAAATCTGTAGCTTCTTGCACCAAATATACTGTTGCGGGTCTTGATATCTTCGAAGGCCTTCACTTTATAAGGAAAGGATGATCTCTTCCCTTTCCCCTACTGAAATGATGCTTAAAAGTGGATGTTATTTTCTAGTGTACAGGAAGATAAGAACAAAGAGGAACTAAGAACAAGAACAGAACAATCGCACAATGAATCATTTTTGCTCATCTGTTGTATATTTGTATGTTCATTCCCATTTTCCGTTATTAAGGGACCCCATTGAACAGCTATCAGACCCCACACCAACAGGAATATTAGCATGATATACAAATGCATTACACATAAAAATTAAAAAAACTATATCTATACATAACCCATGCCGTGAATCTTGGTGCAACTAGACCACCCAGAATCTGTATGCCCCCAAACCTGCATGTTGTATATTCCCTCCCATTCATAGAAGACGTACGCAACGAGCAACCAGTAGTGAGGTTAACATGAATGTATGGGCATGCACGCACGCATGCACAAAAACTCTGATTCATGAAACTAACCAACTTAGAGTGACCTGTACAACCTAATTTGTTGTTCTCTCGTGTATATTTGGCAATATTTTATACTTGTGTTAGAGAAAATCTAGAGGATACAATATCAATTTTATCAGCATAATGACCATCAATATAGTATTTTGATCAAACTACCACTCTAATAGAGTCTTCATCGGTCTCAATGCGTCACAATTTATGTAGGGCGCTCCATATCGATCCCGCGAGCCGCTATATTTGAGGAGGTGTGAGTGTTGGTTTGGAGGGTGGGCCATCCACCAACTGTTCGTGTCGTCCTCATCCTTCCACAAGCCACATCTTCTCTCCCTAACAATGACATTAATAGGCAAATGACCATGCCACAAGGAAGGATGCCAATTAATGGCAGCAACTGCGTACAAACTGTCCGCGGACACTACCGACACGCTTTCCTAATGCCCACTGCCGCAACTATAAAAAGGTCATCACCATGGACACATAGCTCACAACCTCCACTTCTAACATTGTTGCCCATGACCACTTTCTCCTTTTTGATTCCCATGCCACTTCCCCCGTAGCCAGACTGGGACACGCTCTCGGAGGAGGAGGAGGAGTAGATCTTGGACGATGAGGAATCATTGGAGAAGAAGGATGATCTCATCACTAAGGAGCAAGAGTGGCATCACCATGACACAATGGAGGAGGCCGCATGAAAGGATGCCATGCTGGAGGATGAGTGACCAGATTGGAATCCCATAACATACTCCATTTGTTAGGATATACAACACATCTATGCTGGAAATATGCCCTATAGGCACTAATAATTGTATTATTTATTTCCACATTTGTAATTAGATGTTTGTACTCTGTGTTAGAACTGTTATGGTACTTGAATATGTGATTCGGAGCAAAACCCATAAGCACGTGTAGAGTTATAAATGGTAAAAGCAAATTGCTAGTCTCACCTATACGACTAGCTCAAGTGTTGCATGATGATTATGTTTTTCAGATCATGGGAATTAAGTTAAGTGTAACAATGATTCCGGTAACATTGATAGTATGATATTAGAAGAACAATGGTATTGAGTTGATCCGACTTGTTTGTTATGTTTAGAGATGGCATTGTTGCAAGTCTATATTTTAAAACACGAAGAGTTAATGTATGTTCGGTTCCTTAGACCATGAGAGTATCAAGTAACTTCATACTGTATGATGCACTTTGGTGTTGTTCTAGTGTTATCCGTAATAGAGTAATCATCACGACAACTTCAGGTTCATCAGAAAGTATGACAAGGTGCAAGATAGATCAAGAGTGGGATTTGCTCCTCCGGCGATGGAGAGATATTCTTAGGGCCCTCTTTGTGTGATGGTATCCATCATCATCTAGCCAGACACAGGTGACTCTGTCACGAGGATGCCGAAACATGATAATGACAAAGAAGAACAAAATCGGTAACGAGGAGACTGGTATAGTGAGCATGTATAACTCATGGGGATACTGACATATCTCACCTTGGGTTTTGTAATGTATCACCAAGCAAAGGGAATAAAATATGATAACCAAAGGTTCACTCAAATATCATTCATGTAAATATAGGGATCAAAATGGATGTCCACGGTTCTGCTATTGATCATTGAATGAAAGGTGTTTTTGTTCATGTATATGTGTTACTGAACCTATAGGGTCACATGCTTAAGGAAATTACATTATGTTGATGTCAGGACCCCGACTCAATGCCACATCGATCTAGCATGTAACACCTCATATCACTTTGCGGCCTCACGCACGGTATCCCCACGGGTGTCGCCTTACCTTTGCCCGGGATCGTTTGCGCCTTTTGGCACACGTATATGACAGTGTCGCTAGCATCCACATGATAAGGAGCCCGGGCTGACATGGCTAGTCGTAAACCCAAAGTGGCACTAACTTACAGGGACAGGCATCCATGACCCAGCATCGAACGTGTCGTTCATCAGCGAGTGAATCCAGACTGTAGCACTGGGCTAACAGGACTCCGGTATTCATCGCGTGACATTTCCCCGAAGGGACAGACACAGGAACGAAGAAGGACACATGCCGGCCAGCCTAAGTGTTCCGGAGCAGTAGCAAGCTACCAGGGCTCAGTGGAAGCACTAGGAGACATTTCCCGGTAAGAAAGACTACTAAGGATAAACAACTAGATAGTCAGATCCCACACATAGCAATACACATTACACGTACGCATAACATGCAAGTATGTGCTGTACAACATGGCATCACAGCATAACTCAACAACTCATATAGATAAAGGCTCAGAAGAGCCATCATAGCATTTATTACAAACAGGGGTCACATGACCCAACATTCAGAGCAATCAAGCAGAAAACGGAAGCATTACATGTCTGAGTACAGACATCTATAAATGAAAAAAGGCTGAAAGCCTGACTATCTACAACGTCCGATCAAGATCGTAGCTGAGGTACAAGCTACTTGTCGAAGTCCATGAGAACACTAGTAAGACCGAAGTCTCCGCTGCAAAAAACATAAATAAAGCAACATGAGTACAAAGGTACTCAGCAAGACTTACATCAGATCCTATCATACATGCATGTGTATCAAGGGGGTAATGTGGGGTTTAGTTGCAGCAAGCCAGCTTTGACTCTGTGGCTATCCTGTTCTACGACTACCAGAAACTCTTGAGGTGAGAGAACGTACACGAGTCCACTAATCACCACACAATACACTACTATGGATTCATCTCCGTCTCCCTACGAGAAGGCCATCCATAGCACTCACACTTGTCTTGAGCATTTTAGAGTATCCACTTCAAGTTGTCTATGTACCATGTAAGCATCCAAGAAGTCCATAACCGCGGACCCGGCTATTCGAATAGATCATGTTAACCCTGCAGGGGTGTACTTCTTCACACACGCTCTCGCCACTTACCGCCATGTACACGTTATGTACCTCGGCAACCTTCAAGCGGAAGCCTGGCGAGGGTGTCGGCCACGACCTGACTAACCACACAAGACTCTAGCTCAGGTTTATCGCCTATTCGGGTTCCATCCGCAAGGAGATCCGGCCGGGGTGTCGCTCACGGCCCCAAACGATGTGTGCAAGGTTCCCGAGCCCACCATCCGGGTGCCACTCGGTACACCAGGCCACGTGTGCCTAGTCTGTCCCAAGCCCACCCTGCCGGGTGCCACTTGGTAGAAAAATAGCACTACCTACAAACACCAGAAACTAGTTGCGACTCCTGGACAGAGACCAAGTTGGTTAATAAGTCGAGAGGGGTCGAGTTACCGGAACCCAATGTGTGGCAGTATCGAGTCATTGGACAACATACATAGAACTCAGTGCTTAAGGACGGTTCTAGTGAGACAACCCACCATGTACTCCTACATGGCCTCTCACCGCTACCTTTACAAAATCGTGTTCACACACTTCACTCTCAGCATCAGAACATATCGTAACACTCCAATTCATTCCCAATGAACCAGACCTGACACAACTCTAAGCAATAGCAGGCATAGCATGGTAGGAACACAACATGGCTCAATCAACTCCTACACATGCTAGTGGGTTTCAACTATTTACTGTGGCAATGACAGGTCATGCAGAGGAATGGGTTCAACTACCGCAACACAAGGTAGCAGATGAATCGTTGTTGTCCTAATGCAATAACTGAGAGCAGGAGCAAGAGAGTAGGATTGTATCGGAATGAACAAGGGGGTTTGCTTGCCTGGTAAATCAACAGAGGAGGCACTGCTTCACAGACAGGTACTCTTGAACATCTCCGGAGCAGGACCTATCGAGAAGGAACAGTGCCGGCAATCAATACACAATCATATGCAACAATATGATGCATGAACATGGCATGAAGATGTGATGTTGTGTGAGCTAATGCAACTAGTAATCATTTGGTTTGAAATCCATTTGAACCCAAAAGCTCAAATGCACTTCCAAAGTAGGCTCTTATATATGCCATAATGTGTTTTCCCATATTCAGCATGTATAAGTTGGTTTGTCATGCATGAGACTAGTACAAATGGATAGATTACATTTTTCTGATAATTTTTCATATATAAATTATTTTAATCTGAGCTACGGTTGAATTGTTATGAATTTTTGAAGTTTAAATCATTTTCTGGAATTTCCTGAATTATTTTAATTCCAGAAAATATATATTGCGCCAGCATGACGTCAGCACGACGTCAGTAGTCAACTGCGGCTGACTGGGGTCAAACCTGACGTGTGGGGTCCACACGTCAGTGACAGGGGGTTAAACAGGGTTAGTTTAATCCTAACTAAAGGATTAGTGGCTAATTAGGTTTAGTTAATATTTAACTAAAATTAGCAGGGCCTGGCCCCACTAGTCAGCGACCCTGGGGGGTCAAACCCCAGGTCAAAACTAGTCAAACCCACCGGCGGTTAGTCGCCGGCGAGGTCCGCGGCGTACTTGTGCCCCGGGTTTCCTCTGTGGTGCTCCAAATGGCGCGCGGCTAGGCGCGTTGGAGAGCTAGCTCGATGGCGCGTCGGGCGGTGGCTGTGGCTGGGCCTGGGGTGGCCGGAGTCGACGGTGGCGAGCTCGGCTGCGGCCGCCGGAGTTCGGTCGTGCACAAAAACGTGTTTGGAGCTCGAAGACGAGCGAAGCAAAGCGCTAGGGATGCTCTACGGGGCCTTACGAGTGTGTTGGACTCGCCGGGGTGACCAAATGGTCACCGGAGCTGCGTCGACGGCGAGCTCGGCGGCGGCGGAGGTTCGGCCATGGTGGAGAAAGGGCTACGGCGTGCGGGTGACCAAGCGGAGAGGGGGAAACGGTGGCGGAGCTCACCGCAGTTGCAGCGGCCGTCGAAGCGGGCTCGGGGACGCACTGGAGACGGCGGGGCGGCGATGGGGATCCACGGCGGCCGGCGATGAAGAAGACGACGGTGTCGGCGATGGAGCGCGTCCCTGGTCACTTGGCTCGTCGAGGACGATGCGGACGACGAGGCGGAGCTACTAGGCTCGGGCGGAGGGCGAGGGGAGGCCGGTGGCCGCGGCAACGGCGAGCGGCGGCGGTGATGGCGCTCGGGTGTGCGAGGGGGAGAGCAGGGGGAGAGGAGGAGGGCGAGGGAGAGTGCGAGAGAGGTCGGGGTGGCTGCGTGGCGTCTCCGGGGCATCCAGACGAGGAGGGGAGAGGGCAGGCAGGCAGGGAGGCTGGTGGCGTGGCGCGGCGGAGCGCGCGCGCGTCGGGCACGCAGCTGCTTGGCGAGGTGGAGAAGACGACAGAGGAGGAGGCGGGCTGGGCCGCCTGCTGGCTGGGCCGGCCTGCTGCTGCTGGGCTGCACAGGGAGGAGGCCCAGGTAAGTCTCCCTTTTTATTTCTGTTTTCTTTTCTATTTTTCTGACATTTGTTTTGATTTAATTAAAAGATTAAATCATTTTATTACCTTATGCCAATTTTTGCAGGAGCTAACTATATTATTCCAAAGCTCCTTTATAAATGGCATAATTTTTGGACAATATTTTATATATATAACAATATATATCCAAGGCAAATAATTATTGGATTAATCCAAATGGCCAAAATTAAATATCCATGAGCTCCTAAAATATTGGTTTGATTTTTATCTCTGTCCAATATTTTCAGAGGGCAACATGAACATTTTCTTGGACCCTTTTGGAGCAATTTTTATTTGGGGTTATTTTCAAAAATGATTCTGAGGGTTCCACCAATCCTCATTTCAAATTTAAATGGAATATAAACATGATGCACAAATGACTAGCTAGTCTAGGTCATACCAGACTAGGGATGTGACAACTCGCCCCCACTTGAAAGAATCTCGTCCCGAGATTCAGGGGTCGACGGAAAGAAAGCGGGGTACTCCAGTCGAAGACGATCTTCTCGCTCCCAAGTAGCTTCTCTCTCGGAATGATGAGACCACTGAACCTTGAGAAACTTGATGTTCTGACGTCGGGTAACACGCTCTGCTTGATCAAGAATGCGAACCGGGTACTCTCGGTATGTCAGGTTATCTTGGAGATCCAGCGTTTCGTGGTCCACTCCGCGGATGGGATCCGAGAAGCAACGCCTAAGTTGAGAGACGTGGAAGACATCATGAACTCGAGAAAGATGTGGGGGTAGTTCCAATTGGTAGGCAACCTCTCCTCGTTTAGCGAGAATGCGAAAAGGACCAATGTAACGAGGAGCCAACTTGCCCTTGATACCGAAACGATGGGTACCCTTCATGGGAGTAACCCGAAGGTAAGCTTGGTCGCCAATTTCATAAGTCATATCCTTATGATGACGATCGTACTGGCTCTTTTGACGAGATTGGGCTGTTTTCAAGTTCTCACGAATGATCCGAACTTGCTCTTCTGCCTCCTGGATCATGTCCGGTCCAAAGAATTGTCTTTCACCGGTTTCTGACCAGTTCAAAGGTGTTCGACATATTCGTCCATAGAGAACTTCAAAAGGAGCTTTCTTGAGGCTGGATTGATAGCTATTGTTATAAGCAAACTCGGCAAAAGGAAGACATTTCTCCCAATCCATACCGAATGAGATAACGCAAGCTCTAAGCATGTCTTCGAGAATTTGGTTGACCCGTTCCACCTGACCACTCGACTAAGGGTGGAAAGCAGTACTGAAGGAAAGATGGGTTCCCATGGCAGTTTGGAAACTCTCCCAGAAATGAGAAGTGAAAAGACTGCCACGGTCTGAATTGATCTCTAGTGGAACACCATGAAGTGACACTATTCAAGAAATGTATAAGTCAGCAAGCTGACTAGCAGTGATACTCTCTCGAACAGGAAGGAAGTGAGCCACTTTGGAAAGACGATCAATGACTACGAAGATAGCATTATTCCCTCTCTTGGTCCTGGGAAAGCCGGTGATGAAGTCCATACCAACTTTATCCCATTTCCATTCAGGAATAGCTAAAGGCTGAAGGGTGCCAGCAGGTCTTTGATGCTCTGCCTTAACGCGATGACAAACGTCACATTTAGCAATGAACTCAGCGATTTCTCTCTTCATCCCAGTCCACCAGAACCTCTGGCGTAGGTCCTGATACATCTTAGTACTACCGGGATGAATCGTGAGAGGAGATTCATGCGCCTCCTTAAGAATCAATTGTCGCAGATGTTGATTCTTGGGAACCACCAAGCGATTCCCAAAGAAAACAACACCACGATCATCCATAGAGAAACATCCACCAACTCCCTTCTTAATGTTTCTCTTGATCCGAGAAATCCCCGTATCATGCTTCTGGGCTTCTATGATAAGATCCACAAGAGTAGGTTTCGCCACCAAGGTAGAAAGGAATCCGTGAGGAGCAATGTGAAGATTAAGCTTACAGAATTCCTCATGGAGAAGTGGTTGGCCTTGCTGCAACATGAGATTGTTGCAATAGGATTTACGGCTTAGCGCATCAGCCATGACATTGGCTTTGCCTGGGGTGTAGGTAATCCCTAGATCATAATCTGTGATTAACTCCAACCAACGTCTTTGCCTAAGGTTCAGGTCTGGTTGGGTGAAGATATACTTGAGACTCTGGTGATCGGTGTAGATCTTGCAGCGTTTACCAAGGAGGTAATGTCGCCAGGTCTTGAGTGCATAGACTACGGCTGCAAGCTCTAGATCATGTGTAGGATAATTCTCCTCATGTGGATGCAACTGTCGAGATGCATAGGCAATCACATGATGATCCTGCATAAGAATGCAACCTAGTCCCTGTCGTGAGGCGTCGCAGTAGATAATAAAGTCTTTAGTGAAATCCGGTGGCACAAGTATGGGAGCAGAAGTCAGGCGTCTTTTCAGTTCCTGAAAACTGTACTCACACTGTGGGGACCACTCGAACTTTTTATCTTTCTTGAGAAGTTCCGTGAGGGGTTTGGCTACGTTAGAGAAGTTTTCAACAAAGCGGCGACAATAGCTGGCTAGACCAAGGAAGCTCCTAACTTGTTTAACGGTTTCAGGTGGAGTCCAATCGAGAACGGCCTTAACTCTCTCGGGGTTGACAGCAATGCCCTTACCAGAGATTACGTGGCCTAGGTAGGTCACTTCTGGCAACCAAAATTCACACTTGGAGAACTTGGCATAAAGGCGGTGCTCTCTGAATTTTTCTAAAACAAGTCTAAGATGTTCGGCATGCTCTTCCTCGTTCTTCGAGTAAATAAGAATATCATCGAGGTAAACCACGACGAACTTATCTAAGTACTCCATGAAGATCGAGTTCATCAAGCGGGAGAAAGTAGCTGGAGCATTGGTTAGGCCAAAGGACATGACGGTGTACTCGTACTGGCCATAACGAGTGACAAAAGCTGTCTTGGGAATGTCCCCGTTTCTGATCTTGATTTGGTGGTAGCCTAACCTTAAATCCATCTTGGAGAAGACTGAGGATCCAGCGAGCTGATCATACAGATCGTTGATCCTGGGCGGATATTTGTTCTTTATCGTGACCAAATTAACGGGACGATAATCTACAACCATCCGGTCCTTACCATCCTTCTTCTTGACGAAGAGGACGGGGCAAGCCCAAGGAGAAGAACTAGGACGGATGAAACCCTTTTGCAAGGACTCATCAAGTTGTTTCTTAAGCTCGGCTAGTTCTAAGGGTGCCATCTTGTAAGGTCTCCTAGAGATTGGAGCTGTTCCTGGGATAAGATCTATGACGAACTCTACATCTCTGTCAGGGGGAACACCTGGCAGTTCCTCTGGAAAGACATCCGGAAAGTCACGGACTACCGGGATATCTTCAAGGTCTGGAAGAGGGCTGGCATTAAGAGAATAGAGCTGACGCTTTGCAACCCTAGTGGAGACAGTGACTATCTTGCCAGATGGGTGTGTAAGCTGAACAGATCTCGTGTAACAATCAATCTTGGCATGATGAGCTGTCATCCAGTCCATACCCAAGATGATGTTAATATCTGAGGACTTGAGGGCTACAAATGATGCAAGGAATACAAGTCTATCAACAAGGATTTCATTACCATGGCTAATTCTGGTGGTCTGCCATCTAGACCCTGGGGTTTGGATTCCAAGCGGAGTTGGCATATCACAAAATGACATGTCGTGCAAACGAGCATAGCCTTCAGAAATGAAGGAATGAGATGCTCCAGTATCGAATAGAACCGATGCTGGGTGACAATTGACAAGGAGTGTACCAAGAACGACATCCGGATCATCATGAGCGTCTTTAGCTGAGACGTGATGCACACGTCCACGTTTAGTGTGAACTGGCTTGGCTTTGATCGACTTACTCGGCGGCTTAACACAACCAACAATCTTCTCGGGCTGGGGTGGAGCATAACTAGTCTGAGAGCAGTCACGTGCATAGTGTCCTCGCTTCCCGCATGTGAAGCAAGTCCCTGAAGTTGGACGTGGACCCGCACTGACAAGCGGTCTACCAGTAGGCCTGGGTGAAACATATGGCTGAGCTGGGGAAGGCACCACATAGGATGGCCTCGGTGTATATCCAGAAGGAAGAGCGGAGTTTGGAACCCAAATCCGGCGCTTCTGAGAACTAGAGCCAAAGGAGGATCCCAAATCACGGGTGTGCTTACGAGACTCCTCGTAAGTGAGCTGAGCTGTCTCTACATTGATGGCCTTGTTCACAAGGGCTTGGAATGTATCACAATGATGTAGGTGGAGATCACGACGCAACTTGGGGTTGAGACCCTTCCGGAACCTAGCTTGCTTCTTGGCGTCCGTGGACACTTCTTCTGTGGCATAGCGGGCAAGGTTCTCAAACTCTCTGCTGTAAGCATCAACAGCCATCTTACTCTGGGTGAAACTACAGAACTCTTCTCTCTTGCGATCGATGAGGGCTTCAGGAATGTGATGCTCGCGAAAAGCCTCAGTGAAATCTCTCCAGGTAGGATTCTGGCCAGCTGGAAGCATAGCCTCATAGTTCTGCCACCAAAGACTAGCAGGACCTTCCAGGTGGTATGTGGCATAGGTGACCTTGTCATCTTCAGCTACGCTCGCGGAACACAGCTTATGAGTGATGCTACGGAGCCAGTCATCCGCATCGAGTGGCTCGATGGAATGATGAAAGGTGGGTGGGTGCAAGCGAATGAAGTCATGAATGGTCGCAGACTTATTGGACCGATGTGCGGTGTTCTCCTCGATACGTGCCAACAAACGGTTAGACTCACGCTTGTTCCTCTCCATTTCTAACATGAACTCTGTCAACGAAGACGGGTCAGGAGGATCCTCATCCCTACCATCTTCATGGTTCTGGCTACGAATAATAGAACTTGATGACATCCTGAGAAACGAAACCAGGGACGGAGTCAGCATCAACTATAGACTGTAGAATGTAGGACAAGGAATTAGTATCTCTCGAACTCCTAGGGAAATTCCGGCAGCATATCAGCAGTAAAATGCTCAGAATGAGACATCCTACTAAAAATGGGGTGGTAACATACTCATCAGCATTACTCAAGGTTCTGAGATCATACTAAACAGACTACACAGGAAATACTCAAAATTGGGGTATGACTCTGATCAACCAACCCTATGGGACTACGGAGTAGTAACACGTGATCCTGATAGACGGAAGAGAAAGCCTAGTTCCTTAACCCCGTAGGAAAGATAGGATGACTCAGATCAGAAGGCCATGAGGTATAAGGAGTAAAAAGAGCCTTACGTTCCTTCCCACAATCAATTCCCTTACATAACTAAAGAATTTCTAGACTCAACTTCGACCAGTTTGGCTTGGTAATCCTACAGGCAGTCAGGCTCTGATACCAAGCGCTGTCAGGACCCCGACTCAATGCCACATCGATCTAGCATGTAACACCTCATATCACTTTGCGGCCTCACGCACGGTATCCCCACGGGTGTCGCCTTACCTTTGCCCTGGACCGTTTGCGCCTTTTGGCACACGTATATGACAGTGTCGCTAGCATCCATATGATAAGGAGCCCGGGCTGACATGGCTAGTCGTAAACCCAAAGTGGCACTAACTTACAGGGACAGGCATCCATGACCCAGCATCGAACGTGTCGGTCATCAGCGAGTGAATCCAGACTGTAGCACTGGGCTAACGGGACCCCGGTATTCATCGCGTGACATTTCCCCGAAGGGACAGACACAGGAACGAAGAAGGACACATGCCGGCCAGCCTAAGTGTTCTGGAGCAGTAGCAAGCTACCAGGGCTCAGTGGAAGCACTAGGAGACATTTCCCGGTAAGAAAGACTACTAAGGATAAACAACTAGATAGTCAGATCCCACACATAGCAATACACATTACACGTACGCATAACATGCCAGTATGTGCTGTACAACATGGCATCACAGCATAACTCAACAACTCATATAGATAAAGGCTCAGAAGAGCCATCATAGCATTTATTACAAACAGGGGTCACATGACCCAACATTCAGAGCAATCAAGCAGCAAACGGAAGCATTACATGTCTGAGTACAGACATCTATAAATGAAAAAAGGCTGAAAGCCTGACTATCTACAACGTCCGATCAAGATCGTAGCTGAGGTACAAGCTACTTGTCGAAGTCCATGAGAACACTAGTAAGACCGAAGTCTCCGCTGCAAAAAACATAAATAAAGCAACATGAGTACAAAGGTACTCAGCAAGACTTACATCAGATCCTATCATACATGCATGTGTATCAAGGGGGTAATGTGGGGTTTAGTTGCAGCAAGCCAGCTTTGACTCTGTGGCTATCCTGTTCTACGACTACCAGAAACTCTTGAGGTGAGAGAACGTACACGAGTCCACTAATCACCAACAATACACTACTATGGATTCATCCCCGTCTCCCTACGAGAAGGCCATCCATAGCACTCACACTTTTCTTGAGCATTTTAGAGTATCGACTTCAAGTTGTCTATGTACCATGTAAGCATCCAAGAAGTCCATAACCGCGGACCCGGCTATTCGAATAGATCATGTTAACCCTGCAGGGGTGTACTTCTTCACACACGCTCTCGCCACTTACCGCCATGTACACGTTATGTATCTCGACAACCTTCAAGCGGAAGCCTGGCGAGGGTGTCGGCCACGACCTGACTAACCACACAAGACTCTAGCCCAGGTTTATCGCCTATTCGGGTTCCATCCACAAGGAGATCCGGCCGGGGTGTCGCTCACGGCCCCAAACTATGTGTGCAGGGTTCCCGAGCCCACCATCCGGGTGCCACTCGGTACACCAGGCCACGTCTGCCTAGTCTGTCCCATGCCCACCCTGCCGGGTGCCACTTGGTAGAAAAATAGCACTACCTACAAACACCAGAAACTAGTTGCGACTCCTGGACAGAGACCAAGTTGGTTAATAAGTCGAGAGGGGTCGAGTTACCGGAACCCAATGTGTGGTAGTATCGAGTCATTGGACAACATACATAGAACTCAGTGCTTAAGGACGGTTCCAGTGAGACAACCCACCATGTACTCCTACATGGCCTCTCACCGCTACCTTTACCAAATCGTGTTCACACACTTCACTCTCAGCATCAGAACATATCGTAACACTCCAATTCATTCCCAATGAACCAGAACTGACACAACTCTAAGCAATAGCAGGCATAGCATGGTAGGAACACAACATGGCTCAATCAACTCCTACACATGCTAGTGGGTTTCAACTATTTACTGTGGCAATGACAGGTCATGCAGAGGAATGGGTTCAACTACCGCAACACAAGGTAGCAGATGAATCATTGTTGTCCTAATGCAATAACTGAGAGCAGGAGCAAGAGAGTAGGATTGTATCGGAATGAACAAGGGGGTTTGCTTGCCTGGTAAATCAACAGAGGAGGCACTGCTTCACAGACAGGTACTCTTGAACATCTCCGGAGCAGGACCTATCGAGAAGGAACAGTGCCGGCAATCAATACACAATCATATGCAACAATATGATGCATGAACATGGCATGAAGATGTGATGTTGTGTGAGCTAATGCAACTAGTAATCATTTGGTTTGAAATCCATTTGAACCCAAAAGCTCAAATGCACTTCCAAAGTAGGCTCTTATATATGCCATAATGTGTTTTCCCATATTCAGCATGTATAAGTTGGTTTGTCATGCATGAGACTAGTACAAATGGATAGATTACATTTTTCTGACAATTTTTCATATATAAATTATTTTAATCTGAGCTACGGTTGAATTGTTATGAATTTTTGAAGTTTAAATCATTTTCTGGAATTTCCTGAATTATTTTAATTCCAGAAAATATATATTGCGCCAGCATGACGTCAGCACGACGTCAGCAGTCAACTGCGGCTGACTGGGGTCAAACCTAACGTGTGGTGTCCACACGTCAGTGATAGGGGGTTAAACAGGGTTAGTTTAATCCTAACTAAAGGATTAGTGGCTAATTAGGTTTAGCTAATATTTAACTAAAATTAGCAGGGCCTGGCCCCACTAGTCAGCGACCCTGGGGGGTCAAACCCTAGGTCAAAACAAGTCAAACCCGCCGGCGGTTAGTCGCCGGCGAGGTCCGCGGCGTACTTGTGCCCCGGGTTTCCTCTGTGGTGCTCCAAATGGCGCGCGGCTAGGCGCGTTGGAGAGCTAGCTCAATGGCGCGTCGGGCGGTGGCCGTGGCTGGGCCTGGGGTGGCCGGAGTCGACGACGGTGAGCTCGGCTGCGACCGCCGGAGTTCGGTCGTGCACGAAAACGCGTTTGGAGCTCGAAGACGAGCGAAGCAAAGCACTAGGGATGCTCTACGGGGCCTTACGAGTGTGTTGGACTCGTCGGGGTGACCAAATGGTCACCGGAGCTGCGTCGACGGCGAGCTCGGCGGCGGCGGAGGTTCGGCCATGGTGGAGAAAGGGCTACGGCGTGCGGATGACCAAGCGGAGAGGGGGAAACGGTGGTGGAGCTCACCGCGGTTGCAGCGACCGTCGAAGCGGGCTCGGGGACGCACTGGAGACGGCGGGGCGGCGATGGGGATCCACGGCGGCCGGCGATAAAGAAGACGCCAGTGTCGGCGATGGAGCGCGTCCCTAGTCACTTGGCTCGTCGAGGACGATGCGGACGACGAGGCGGAGCTACTAGGCTCGGGCGGAGGGCGAGGGGAGGCCGGTGGCCGCGGCAACGGCGAGCGGCGGCGGTGATGGCGCTCGGGTGTGCGAGGGGAAGAGCAGGGGGAGAGGAGGAGGGCGAGGGAGAGTGCGAGAGAGGTCGGGGTGGCTGCGTGGCGTCTCCGGGGCATCCAGACGAGGAGGGGAGAGGGCAGGCAGGCAGGGAGGCTGGTGGCGTGGCGCGGCGGAGCGCGCGCGCGTCGGGCGCGCAGCTGCTTGGCGAGGTGGAGAAGACGACAGAGGAGGAGGCGGGCTAGGCCGCCTGCTGGCTGGGCCGGCCTGCTGTTGCTGGGCTGCACACGGAGGAGGCCCAGGTAAGTCTCCCTTTTTATTTCTGTTTTCTTTTCTATTTTTCTGACATTTGTTTTGATTTATTAAAATATTAAATCATTTTATTACCTTATGCCAATTTTTGCAGGAGCTAACTATATTATTCCAGAGCTCCTTTATAAATGGCATAATTTTTGGACAATATTATATATATATATATAACAATATATATCCAAGGCAAATAATTATCGGATTAATCCAAATGGCCAAAATTAAATATCCATGAGCTCCTAAAATATTGGTTTGATTTTTATCTCTGTCCAATATTTTCAGAGGGCAACATGAACATTTTCTTGGACCCTTTTGGAGCAATTTTTATTTGGGGTTATTTTCAAAAATGATTCTGAGGGTTCCACCAATCCTCATTTCAAATTTAAATGGAATATAAACATGATGCACAAATGACTAGCTAGTCTAGGTCATACCAGACTAGGGATGTGACAGTTGAGTACTAGTGGAGCGAGGAATATCATAGAATATTGCCAGAATAGTTTCAGGAATAAAATAAATAGTTCTTAGAGAAACTAGAAGTGTTTCGGGGTTACCGAAAGTGTTTCGGGGAATACCGGGTAATATCGAGAGATGATATTGAGTCCCTTCAGTGATCCGGTAAAGGAATAGAAAGGATTCTTTCCTTTCCCCCCCAGAGATAAACATGAGTTATCGATCCCATGAGAAGAAGGCACCCTTGAAGTCAGAGGTTTCTACCAAGGTTTTGAGAGAGTGTTAATTCCAAATTTTGACCGGATAAAAATCAAGTTGACACTAAGAACACTAGTAATAAAAATAGGCATGGATATAAGGACTTATTGTTGCAACCTTATATTAGTGAACAGGATCATTATGATCTTAATTTGCGCCCTACAAGTCATCCATCAAGATGTCCTTGCAACATATCAAAGTGGGGGATGTGTCCAAATTACGTCTTGACCCGCACGCGTCCTGCATCAAGAGTCGGTTGTATAATCGAAAGGCCCTATCTGTCATGTGGGGTTACCCCCGTAATTAAGATAGAAATCAGACAAAAGCATTGGGTGTTTAATGACTAGACCTCTTGTGTCCCCATAGATATAATTCATGTTACCATACTAAACCTTTCTATCATTGGTTTCAGAGCAACACTTCATGATCTTGTTGCCCTTAGCCTCTTTGTGGCTCGCTCTCCATGATCTTGGGTACATGTGGGGATGAAGAATGCAAACGAGACAAGAGACAAATACGAAGCAATATTATGTTACACATACGGGACATTAATTCAAAGTACTTCCATCGATCCCTCCAACAAATATATTGGCTTGTAGGGCTACGCCTCCACCCGCGACCTTATCGAACTACTCACACATGGAGATTAGATCACACAGAGAAATCATTGAAGAACACATAATGAAGATTGATTGATTGATAATATGTCTTACAATAGATGCCAGATGTGATATCCGATCACAAATTATGGCTAGTTGGTTGAGTACTACAATGGCGGAGATGGTGGCGGCTATGGAGATGTGGATGGGAAATGGTGATGGTTAGGGTTGTTGTGGATCATGAAGATAGAGTTTTCAACAATGTTCTCTATTGTTTCTGGCGTTGGCCACTTCACAGTATTTGTAGTGGTCGACCATAGGGCGCCCCTGGCATGCCATACGAGTGCGCATACGAGCACGTGCAATTGTATGGAACGTCGTCTTATGCTCTAGCTCTCCTGTGCGCCTCCCACTTGATCTCCTCTTTACTCCTTTCCATGTATTGACTTGATTTCGTCAATAAATAGCCCATTTCCCGTGGAAACAAAATAGAGATAGGATATTTGGAATTCTTTGGATTCATTAGTCATTAGTAGCAACATCGGAGTGAATGTCTTAGTTTTATGAAATATCTCAGTTTAAACCCAGGTTTCATGAGTGTAAAAATAACACTTGTCAACTTCCTCAAGCTTAAACTTTATTGTCCTCGAGAAACACAGAGAGAAATCTAGACCGTAAGGAACTCAGTTGTTTAAACCGAAATAACGAGAAGGTTTTGGTTCACTTATGATCGATACACCTAGATAGCCATCCACTTCTTGACCTGAAAAGTTAGTATAGCTGTAGCGGTGGCATGGTTATTATGCATGTGTTCATGAAGCAGAGATAATCAACACAAAGTTCTTGCTCAGCTAGTCAAAATGACTAAGTAACTCTCAATTGTGTTTCTTCTAGTTGACACTTTTTTGCCAGGAATGCACGAAAGAGGTTTTAGTTCTGTTGAAATGAAAACATATATAATGGAATGAGAGGTATGTAAAGACAACATGATTCTAGAGTTACTCACTAACATGCCCATGAGTGTTTCTTCATCAAGGCTCTCAAGCACAATGTTTCAATCATTGCTTGTTGGAACTTTTATTGTCATGTGATTGGACTATGCCAAAGAATTGACCATGCATAAGGTTTCACAGTGGCTTAATTTTGGGTACTATGGACCAATATGTTGTCTCTTTCAAGCTCGAGAGATCAATACCCATTATTTACCACATACACACCCATCCAAGAGAAAGGTGCGTAATTTCCCATGTAGTGTTGCCACTTCGTACGATAACAAACTCATAGCCAAAATCCAAGTCAAAACTCTGGTGGATCATCCATTGGCTATCGAGTTCTCAACATAATATCAAGAAAGGTGACGAATCCACATTTACACACGTACACATTCATAGAGTAGCAAGGCCATAGCACCAGCGTGAAGCTGAAGCGCCATAATAAATACAACACAAATTTTTGGCATAATCTCATTCACCTTTCAACTAAGTTCCTCTAGATAATTTAATCTGCAAGTGCAAATGAGTCTCTTAAAATTAACACTATGGGGTTGAGTATCTCTAACATCATCTTCTCTACAAATTTTCTCAACACCCAAGTCTTTGGAGACTTTCTCTTGTGCATGTGTATTGTTTGCTAACATCACTTACCTTTAATAACAATCCCACGACAAATTTGGTTATCTAGATTAAACAGAACAAAGGTCACCAAATTATTTCAGCTACTAGAACAAAATCTTTGTTTTAACTATCAAGACCTACTCCCATAGTCGAACACATCACACAGACTACCAGAAATATGTCAACTAGTGACCTTCTGTTAGTGACCCTGGAAGAATTGGTCATAGATCTATGAACATTTCAGACCAATTGGTCAAAAGCTGTTCGGAGGGCTCCAAACCCTAAACTATAACGACCATTTTGGTCAGAAAGGTCGTAATTTCCTTACATGAAATGGTCATAAAGCAAATAGCACTGGTCTGCTGCCTTATTTCTAGCTGATCATGACCAATATAGATGGTCATAACCTTGTAAATTGTGGTTGGTTGCTATGACTAGGCGCCACCTCATCAGTTTTGCCTATGTGTCATGTCCATGTGGCAGTTTTTTTGGGTAATATTTCTGTGATTCCCAAAAATCCCAAAAAAATCTCATAAATTCTTTGGGTAATATCTTCATCAAATATGTAAAAAACCTTCCTTGCCTAGTTCAAAAATATTCATTTTCCTATTTTGTTCAGAAAAACACTTTGTGAAGGAAGTACCACTTTGGCATGTCCAAATGGTATCCATTTTCTACAGTGCTTTCCTCTACCCAAATAACCATCCTCCACCAAATGCCAGCTCAATCCATTCATTATTTTGAGCCCATCTTCAACATTCATATTTATGTCCAATGTGGTACTTTGCAAAGCAAGTACCACCTAGGCTCCTCCTTTTGAGCTGAAAATTTATGAAGACGGTCTTCTTAGTAACTTATCATCCTCAGCCAAAACTCACGCCCATTAGCCATGTGCATTTCCCGTACCGCTAATCAAACACTTGGCTGCTTATTCTCGTTTGAGCATCGATTGGTCTTCTCGTGAGAATCTTATGTCGTGATTTTCTTCCTAGCACCTACCTGGGGAGTGCCCAACCCACTAGACATGCCTAGGCCGCCCAAAACACACGGAAAGGCCACGGTCACGCGGTGACCACGCGGCAGGCATGCGAGTTTACGCGCTCTAGAGTTGGGGCCCTCGGCCACCGTCCAAATCTCGACGTATCGCCACCAAACCATGTATTTATGCTTAAATAGGTACTTATGTAACTAGAAATGATTTTTGGAAAAAATAAATAGCAAACTATGAGGCAGCTACAGTTCAAATTTGACCCGCTTCCTACTAAATCGGCGGGAATTTGTCTTTTTTACGAGAGGTGGATCAAAACTTTTGACACCCAACCATTTTGTCAATTGTGCATTAAATATGGCCTAGTAGTTTATTAAATTGATTTGGTCCAATTTTGCAACAAATATATGGTAGGTCCTTCACAAAAAAAACTCATTTCAGGCACCTAGAAAATGGAAAATGAATTTTCCGTGCAAAGAAAATGAAAACTTCCTTAGGCAACATTGTTTGCCATTCCAAAGATGCACCCTTGTGCATAATATGAGATCATTTAAACAAACTATGCCATGAATGTGGCCATAAGATTGATCATTTGGCTTGAAAGCCATGAATCTTCATGCATGATAGCTCATTTTTTAGAACACTTTTTTAAAATAATTTCCGTATTACAAGTTTATTATTTTTCCTGGAAAATTTGTCACTTATAATGACACAATGCGACGGTTTTCCAATTTTTTGATTTTTTTTTGAATTTTTTATGCCTGTTTCGAAATGCGGTCAAAACGGCGGGCTTGACCGTTCCTAGCTAGTGGTTGAATCTTGGAAAACATTTGATGTTTCTCTGATTAAATAGATACTTATGTACCTAGAAATGATTTTTGAAAAAAATAAAGAGCAAACTATGAGGCAGCTGCAGTTCAAATTTGACCCGCGTCCAGTTGAATCGGCAGAATTTTGTCTGTTTCACCAGAGGTGGATCAAAACATTTAACACCCAACCATTGGGTAAATTGTGCATTACATATGGCCTAGTATTTTAGAAAAATGATTTGGCCTAATTTTGCAAGTAGTATTTAGTAGGTCCTTCACAAAAAAACCTCATTTGGGGCACTCGAAAAATGAAAAATGGTTCTTTTGTGCAATGAAAGTGAAATCTTCCTTAGGAAACATTGTTTGGAATTCCAAGATGCACCCTTATGCACAATATGAGATCATTTGAACAAACTATGCCATGAATGTGGCCATAAGATTGATCATTTGGCTTGAAAGCCATGAATCTTCACGCATGATAGCTCATTTTTTAGAACACTTTTATAAAATAATTTCCGTATTACAAGTTTATTATTTTTCCTGGAACCTTGGTCACTTATAATGACACAATGCGAAGATTTTCCATTTTTTCATTTTTTTTAATTTATTATGCCCGTTTCAAAATGCGGTCAAAACGGCGGGCTTGACGGTTCCTATCTAGTTGTTGAATCTTGGAAAACTATTGATGTTTCTCTTATTAAATATATACTTATGTACCTAGAAATTATTTTTTGAAAAAATAAAGAGCAAACTATGAGGGAGGTGCAGTTCAAATTTGACCCGCTTCCTACTGAATCGGCGGGACTTTGTCTTTTTCACCAGAGGTGGATCAAAACTTTTGACACCCAACCATTTTTTAAATTGTGCATTAAATATGGCCTAGTATTTAATAAAATTCATTAGTTCCAATTTTGCAACAAATATATGGTAGGTCCTTAACAAAAAAACTCATTTTGGCACTCAGAAAATGGAAAATGAATTTCCGTGCAAAGAAAATGAAAACTCCCTTAGGCAACATTGTTTGGAATTCCAAGATGCACCCTTGTGCACAATATGAGATCATTTGAGCAAACTATGCCATGAATGTGGCCATAAGATTGATCATTTGGCTTAAAAGCCATGAATCTTCATGCATGATAGCTCATTACTGAGAACACTTTTTTAAAATAATTTTTGTATTACAAGTTTATTATTTTTCTTGGAAACTTGGTCACATATAAGGACACAATGCAAAGGTTTTCCAATTTTTTGATTTTTTGAATTTATTATGCCTGTTTCAAAATGCAGTCAAAACGGCGGGCTTGACCGTTCCTAGCTAGTTGTTGAATCTTGGAAAACTATTGATGTTTCTCTTATTAAATAGATACTAATGTAACAACAAATGATTTTTCGAAAGAATAAAGAGCAAACTATGAGGCAGCTGCAGTTCAAATTTGATACGCCTCCTACTCAATCTGTGGGAATTTGTCTTTTTCACCAAAGGTGGATCAAAACTTTTGACACCAACCATTTTTTCAATTGTGCATTAAATATGGCCTAGTATTTTATTAAATTGATTAGGTCCAATTTTACAACAAATATATGGTAGGTCCTTCACAAAAAAACTCATTTCGGGCACTCAAAAAATGGAAAATGAATTTTCCGTGCAAATAAAATGAAAACTCCCTTAGGAAACATTGTTTGGAATTCCAAGATGCACCCTTGTGCACCATATGATATCATTTGAGCAAACTATGCCATGAATGTGGCCATAAGATTGATCATTTGGCTTGAAAGCCATGAATCTTCACGCATGATAGCTCATTTCTGAGAACACTTTTTTAAAATAATTGCCGTATTACAAGTTTATTATTTTTCCTGAAAACTTGGTCACATATAGTGACACAATGCGAAGGTTTTCCAAAATTTTTGATTTTTTTTGAATTTATTATGCCCGTTTCAAAATGTGGTCAAAACGGCGGGCTTGACCGTTCCTAGCTAGTTGTTGAATCTTGGAAAACTATTGATGTTTATCTTATTAAATAGATACTTATGTACCTAGAAATGATTTTTGGAAAAAATAAAGAGCAAACTATGAGGCAGCTGCAGTTCAAATTTGACCCGCTTCCTACTGAATCGGCGGGAATTTGTCTTTTTCACCAGAGGTGGATCAAAACTTTTGACACCCAACCATTTTGTCAATTGTGCATTAAATATGGCCTAGTATTTTATAAAATTGATTAGGTCCAATTTTGCAACAAATATATGGTAGGTCCTTCACAAAAAAACTTATTTCGGGCACTCAGAAAATGGAAAATGAATTTTCCGTGCAAAGAAAATGAAAACTCCCTTAGGCAGCATTGTTTGGAATTCCAAGATGCACCCTTGTGCAAATATTTGGTAGCTTCTTCACTTGGACACTCAAAAAATAAAAAATAAAATGCTGACATGATTTTACACTTTATTTTTATTTGACCACGACCAATTTTGAATGATCATAATGTCCAATACTTGATGATCATAACGTCATACACGCGTACTGCGTTCTGATTGGGCCATAGCCATCTCACGCGGATCATGCATCAAACACCGTTGGATGCTCCTGGATCCAACGGTAGCCCTCGCCCCCTCACCCTCTCACCCACCTAGCCCTAACACAACCCCCACGTCCCACGCCCCCACTTCCCCACTGCAACCTTCTCCACCTTCTCTCCCACACCCTTAGCCGTCGCCGCCCCCTTTGGCCAAAACCCTAGCCGCCCCTACCCCCGCACCATGGCCAGCCTCCACCCCTGCGTCGACGGCGAGGAGCCCGAGTCCCCATGCTTCCCCGTTCTCAAGTGGCTAGAAACCCACCAGAGGAGAGGAGAGCGCCGCTCCTCCTCCGTCTCTCTCGGTTCCCAGCCCATCCACCAAACCCGCCGTCGCTGACCTCCATCCTCTCTGCCAACCCCGGCCACCGGCGACCACTCCCCTCCCCTCCTCTCTGACGGCCGCGGTTGGACCCTCCTCGCTCGCGCCCTAAACATAGCCACACCGCACAGCCATGGCGAGATCCAGCAGCGGCCAGATCCAGCACCAGGCTCGTGAGGAGGAGATGAGACAAGCAGGCACCCTCGACGCCCGCCATGGAGCAGCTCTTCAAGGTCCGTCCCCCTCCCGCACGCACGCCAAGTCAAGGTCATGATTTGACTTCCTCGCTACTCTTCTTCCTCAACAACACAGGCAGACAGAGTTTGGGCCACCGCGTCGCCGGCGTTGTTCCTCCTCCACATCGACTGGTCGATGCAGAGAGAAGAGAAGCCCGAAGTCCTCAGCTCTACCATCGAAGCATCGAACCCTCATCATCCAGATCCAGCCGCCAACACAGACACGTCATTCACTGCAGCGGGCGGCGAGCAACGCCTACTTGTGGTGGTGGGCGAGCCACATCCGCACCACCGAGTCCAAGTGGCCCGATGCAAACATACAAGGTAACTACTACTATCATTGTCCTCTCTCCCAATCCAATCTTTGCTTACCGCTGCTTGTTGCGCCCTTCTTTGCTTTGATTTAATGTTGTCCCCCCAGTTCAGGTCCGTGTCCTTGATTCGATTGGGAATGGCCGGCACCGTCAGGTGTAAAATCATATATAGGCAACAAGCTTCAACCAAGATGAACCGTAGTGGTCATCAAAAGCAATAAGCATCCTCCCATTAGGACTCGGTCAAATCCATGACCAAGTAGTCAAATTTTGGTGGTTTTCTTTTGTTCACATGTTGCAATATATGTCCTCCACATATTGAACAGACCAGTCTTTGTTCCGGCTTCATTGTTCACATCTTGAGGTATCTATGTGTTCCAGTATTCATGGAATTATAATTGTTAACTATATGTTGTTCCAGCACCAGGAGACAAAAGCTATATGTTTATATTTGGCAGTAAGCAATGCAGTTTTTTCACTTGTCCACATAGGAGGTAATTAACACCCGGTACTCCTCTGCAGATGTGGAAAACAGGGTCAAGATCATGCTCAAGCTCCTCGGGGAGGAGGCCGTTTCAATCGACAAGAGGTCTGAGATGTACTACCGCAGGAGGCCGGAGGTCGTAAACCATGTCGAAGACGTGTACAGGGCCTATAGGGCTCTTGTTGAGCGCTATGACCACTTGTCCAAGGAGCTGCATAAGGCCAACCACACCATCGCCACTGCCTGTCCAGAGGAAGTCCACACAATGTCATAATCAGCAGCTTCCAGTTTAAAAGTAATAGAAATAGGTAGCTCTGTGCTACAAACTTAATTGGTTTCCGTTGTGATTTGGTTGCATGTGAGGAAGGTGGACATGCTCGATGGAGTCACCATCTTGCGGTCTGAGAAGGTCAAGGATGATATCATCCTTGATGGAAATGACATTGAGCTCGTCTCCCGCTCTGCTGCCCTCATCAACTAGGTGAATCAGACAGGACCCAAAACCTTTCTTTGTTCATGTGCATGTTGTGATGCCTAATAATTTGGTTGATGTGATGCAAATGATATTGTATCATGTTTGCTTATGCTCTTTGCGGAAACCACTATGCTTTATGTGCTTAGAAGTCGTTGCAATGTCTTCAAATGTTGGATGTCGAGTGTTCTTTGTTTGCGATGCATATATGGTTGCTTGTGTTGTTCAACATGATACAAATAGTGCTACTTATGCCGTTGTGCTGTTGTTGTTTGTGGTCTGCAACCTGCAGGGTTCAGGCTGCTCCTTTGTGTAATTTTTTTGCCTTGAGATTGTTTCAAGTTTCAGAAGTGAGCAGTTTTGCATGGCTCAGATTTTGACGCCTCTGAATTAGTAGTGCTAATTATTCCCAGGTCACAAGAGTCCATGAGTGGTCCTGTTTTACAAGCACTAGTCGTTGTAGTCTGCAAATCCTAGAGTGGCTTGAACTGCCGGATGCTTCAGCTTGCTTCTGCTTTGAATATTGTGGTCTGCATGCTTTAGTCATTGTGCCCTTAGTTATTTTTTGTAGGGAGCTATGCTTATCATCAGAAACTCTCTGTGATGATGTTATTCCTCTTTTGGTTCATGAGTTGCAATATACCACAAAATTCTACCCATGTGGTGGACTTAAGTATCTTAGTTACTTCATTTGATGTGTGTATTTCTGTTAATTTTAAGCTTCTGTTGCTGTGAAAATGTACCTCACTGACCGTCTGTCTATTTATTGTGTACTTCTTGCATGAGGAGGTGACTAGTGATGTGGCGCGTCAAGCAGCAGTAGGGGAAGGGGGTCTCCTGCTCGAGGAGGCGGAGGAGTAGGGGCGTGCCCAGCCGGCTGCCCTGTCCTGCTCGTGGGGGAGGGGTAGGAGGGGTCTGGTCCTATGCTTCCATTGCGACCGCGGCAGGTAGCTCCTCCATCTCCCTCCCCCTCTTCCTGTGCTCACTACTTCTGCTGCTAAGTTGATGAATATGTGATGCACTTGTCCGAAGGAATTTTAGAGGGATCTGCATGAACGAGTCATGTTTCTATTTTATTTTATTTAGGTTATTAGTTACCAAACAGAGAGAGAAGATGAGCTCCTACTTGGATTTTTTTCTGCCAGCACATGATTTTGTATGCAATCAACATGTTGCGTGTGCCAGTTGGTTCCTTGCTTCCGTGGCCGTCGATTTTCATTTCGTCGACCTCCACTCCAGCTACCTTCTTGTGTAATCAAATTTGCTCCTGTATGTATATATATATATATGTATGAGGCTGGGTAGTTCAACTCTAGTTTTCTTTCTAACTCATTCATATATATGGTGGAAATTGTGCAGGTTCCATGGTGCCAAGTGGCCTCTGGCCATCTTGAACTGGAACTGCAGTAACAAGTAGATGTTGCTGCCGTACTCAATATTTTAAGTTATTTTTTCTTTTTTGAGAGAAGTGTATTAGGTTGATGAGATTAATTAGCTCAGTTGGCTAAACTAGCAACAACAACAACCATGCTTTGCCATCCACTTTATACCTGGATTGTACTTACATGCTTAGATAACCTTGTATGCATAGCTGGTCCGTTTAATTTATAAATGGTTATCTGTTGCTGCGGTAGGAGCAATGTTGCTGATGGCGATGGGTACGTGATGGTGGCTATTGTGGTGGGCGACCCAGAATATGTGGCCTCACAAGTGCACATGTACGTAGCTTTCCTCCTCAAATGCTTCTGTTTCTGCCTCAGCTACTAAGCCAATAAACACCAAATCTGGAATGAGAAAGAGGATGAGGCCTACTTGATTAGTATTTTAACCATTTTGTTTGTTCATGCTGTGTGCATTGATTCCCATGAACTATAACCTGATTTGATGCTACCTTGTCTTTTTTTCAACTTGCAAGGATTAAGGATGTAAAGAAAACTAATTTTGTCGCTCGTAGAGAATTGTATTTATTGTTGACAATGCTGTGTAAATAGAATACCCGATTGTCTTTTGTAACTTAATTTCCTTGCATTTTCAACTCTGATTTTGAACGATTAAGGTTACTCTCATGAACAATTTTGCTAAACATTTATCACATCTTCTTAAGTGTACCATAATGCATATTTTGTTTACCTTTTTAGATCTTTTCTACCGCTTACATTTAGTGTTGCCATTGAAGTTATTTGGTTTTGGTCTCAGCAGCAGTACACTCAAGGCACTTTACGTTCACTCTTTTCCAGGAGGTCTAGGCCTAATTTTTTTTGAAGTGTGAAGCTGTGAAGCCAAGTGCGAAGGAGTGAATCCCTACTTATTAAAGAGTTTTTTGGTTCTGTAGTTTGTTGAGCATGATCAATCTGACGAGTGAGAACACTTTAAGATGCACCTTTGTAATATTGTAACAGATTGTAAAAGACTAGTGTATGTTTGAAATAGTGATTATGTATGTTGAAAAGATGTGAAATGGAAACTTGACCAGTCGGAACCACTTATGAATAAAATCTGAGCATTTTTGAAATTTCTGACATGTGGGACCGATGTATGGCATTATGACTAGTGGGACCAGCGCTAAAATATAATGATTGTAAATAGAAAACAAATGATTGTAAGAAGGCCAATGCCCAAAAATAAAGACGCTGAAATATTGGGCTTGGCCCATGTAGCCCACAAGAATTGACTTGGAAAAAACTTGAATTGTTGGGCTAGGCCCATGTAAAATACCCAATCGAACCGGGCTGATTCTTGTCAGTGACCTTTCCAATTGGTCGTAGTTTTGCCACGTCAGATTGCCACATCGGAGCCGACGTGGCCTGGGCAGACAGCCAGTGACCAAAACAAAAGGTCATGGGTTCAACGAGCTTCTGTTTTGGTCGTAAACGTCTACGACCTTCTGTTTTGGTCGTAAACGTGTACGACCTTCTGTTTTGGTTAGGGCTGGAAAAAAAGCTCGAAGCTCGCGAGCTAAACAAGTAGCTCGTGACTCGGCTCGAATCGACTCGAACTCGAAGAATAACGAGTCGAGCCGAGCTTTAGTTTAAGATCGTTTATAGACCAAGTTAAATGAGCCAATCTCACGAGTACTCGTGTAACTCGTTAGGGTTGATACAATAGATCAGCCACTCCCAATACAAAAAAAGATCAGCCATGAAACAGCCTACATCCCAGGCACACAACCCAAGACCGAGCAGTTGAAGGCCTAGCCTCCTAGGAGACTCACACGTTACAAGAAAATTACAATTGTTTAGTGATATATATGTTTAATATATACATAATTATTTTTATCATATTTTAGGGATTTGTGTTTATATCTTAAACGAGCTTAACAAGCTAAACGAGCCAGCTCATGAGTTATACGAGTCAAGCCAATCTTGGGTTTGAGCTCGTTATAGTAACGAGTCGAGTCGAGCTAGCTCGTTAACAAAATGAGCTCTAGCGAGTCGAGCCGAGCTGGCTCGACTCGGCTCGAATTCCAGCCCTAGTTTTGGTCGTAAACGTCTATGAGCTTAAAACAGAGAAGGTCGTTAATTTTAGTTTACGACCGCCAGCTTTTGACCTTCTGTTTTTGGTCACAAAAAGGTGGCAAATGAAAACAATGACCTTTCAGTGACCAATAGTCAAGGTCACAACTTGACATATTTCTTGTAGTGACATGCCACTACTGCAACTATTCTAAGGTATTCAAATACAAAAGATGGGAGTCATAGGACATACATTCATGACCATGAATGTACACACTTCTCTTCCTTAAGATTGGATTCATCGTTGTCCCACGTAGATCAACTCCTTTGAAATATAAACAAGAATGCATGAGAAATCCAAGGGCAAAAGAAAAAAGCAAAACTTATCCTCTTTTTGCTTTTTTGGGTTTTTTAAAGCTAACTTTGCAAATAAAAATCACAAATGACAAAAAGAAAAAGAAAAATGAAAGCAAATAGAAAGCAAATTGTTGTTGCACACCAACACGAGTGTTTGAAGCTCGACGAGCTGAAGTACAACCTCATTACAACTTATTAAAAATAACACCAACACATCTTGATGGATATGTGGTAGTGACCTTCCCCAACCTTAAGCTTTTGCAAGCCCAAACCGTTGAGTTCGTTATGGCGGCAACTTATCTGGAGCCCATCCTTGGATCCAGTTCGAGAAGCTGGTGTTTGATGTCTACTACACAACTTCATTCACGTAGACTTGTGTTGGGCCTCCAAGCGCAAAGTTTTGTAGGACAGCAACAAATTTCCCTCAAGTGGATGACCTAAGGTTTATCAATCCGTGGGAGGAGTAGCATGAATATGGTCTCCCTTGAACAACCCTGCAATCAAATACAAGAAATCTCTTTTGTCCCCAACACACCCAACATAATGGTAAATTGTATAGGTGCACTAGCTCCGCGAAGAGATGGTGATACAAGTGTAGTGTGGATATCAGATATAGGTTTTTGTAATCTGAAAATATAAAAAAGCAAGGCAGCAAGTGATAAAAGTAAGCACAAATGGTATTGCAATGCTTGGAAACAAGGCCTAAGGATCATACTTTAACTAGTGCAATCTATCAATAGTGCTAACATGATTGAATCACATCACAATCCCTCAACATACGACAAAGAATCACTCCAAAGTTCTTATCTAGAGGAGCACATAAGATGAAATTGTTGTAGTGTATGAAACCACGTCAATGTTATCTTTTCTGATCAATCTATTGAGCCATCCCTATAAGTGTCACAAATAGCCCTAGAGTTCGTACTAGAATAACACCATATGATATGCATCAACCAACTCTAATGTCATCTAGATACTCCAATGTCACCGCAGGTATCTGTGAAAGGATTATTCGATATGCATCAAACAACTTCAGATTCATAATATTCAAGCCAACATAACATCTTAAAAGAGTGCCCCAAGATTTCTACTTGAGAAAGTAGGACAAAAACATGTATCAACCCCTATGCATAGATTACCCCAATGTCATGATAATTCGCAAGTGAATCAATAGAACACCCCATTGTCACCATGGGTATCCACATGCAAGACATACATCAAGTGTTCTCAAATCCAAAAGAAGTATTCAATCCGATAATCGTGAAACCTTAAACGTAAGAACTGAATTCATCACAAAAAGATAGAGAGGGAGGAACACCATATGATCAAACTATATTAACAAAGCTCGCGGTACATCAAGTGAAGGAAATATGCCCTAGAGGCAATAATAAAGTTGTTATTTTATATTTCCTTATTTCATGATAAATGTTTATTATTCATGATAGAATTGTATTAACCGAAAACTTGATACATGTATGGATACATAGACAAATACCGTGTCCCTAGCAAGCCTCTACTAGACTAGCTCGTTGATCAAACATGGTTAAGTTTCCTTACCATAGACATGTGTTGTCATTTGATAAATGGGGTCATATCATTTGGAGAATGATGTGATGTACAAGACCCATTCTTTAGCTTAGCATTATGATCGTTCAGTTTTATTGCTATTGCTTTCTGCATGTCAAATACATATTCCTCAGACTATGAGATTATGCAACTCCCGGATACAGGAGGAATGCCTTGTGTGCTATGAAACGTCACAACATAACTAGGGGATTATAAATATGCTCAACATGTATCTCCGAAGGTGTGTGTTGGGTTGGCATAGATCAATATTAGGATTTTTCACTCCAAGTACCGGAGAGGTATCTCTGGGCCATCTCGATAATACACATCATAAGAAGGCTTGAAGCAAAATGACTCACGAGTTAGTTGTAGGATGATGTATAACGGAATGAGTAAATAGACTTGCCAGTAACGAGATTGAACTAGGTATGAAGATACCAACGATCGAATCTCGGGCAAGTAACATACCAATGACAAAGGGAATAACGTATGTTGTCATAATGGTTCGACCGATAAAGATCTTCTTAGAATATGTGGGAGCCAATATGTGTATCCAGGTTCTGCTATTGGTTATTGACCGGAGAGGTGTCTCAATCATGTCTAGAGAGTTCTCGAACCCATAGGTTCCGCACGCTTAATGTTCGATGACGATATTGTATTATATGAGTTATGTGATTTGGTGACCCAATGTTGCTCGGAGTCCTGGATGAGATCACGGACATGACAAAGAGTCTCAAAATGATCGAGAGGTAAAGATTGATATACAAGACAATAGTATTCGGACACCAGAAGTGTTCTAGAAGGTACCAAGTACACATCAAAGTACCGGAGGGGTTACCGGAACCCCCGGGTAGAATATATGGGCCATAAGAGGGGAGCACACCAGCCCATAAGGGGTGGAGCGCCCCCCCCCCTTAGGCAGGAGGCCGAATTGGAGAAGGAACAAGAGGGGTTCGGCCCCCCTTCCTTTCTCTCTTCTCCCTTCCCATTCTTCTTCGGCAAAATAAGGAAGGGGGGAGGCCGAATTGGGGACGACCCCAAGTAGGATTCGGCCTACTTGGGGCGCCCCCTTGGCTGCCTCTCCCCCCCTCCAACCTATATATATGTGGGGAGGGGGCGCCTACAACACACAACATCAACTGTTAGCCGTGTGCGGCGTCCCCCTCCTAGTTTACACCCGCGGTCACATTATCGCGGTGCTTAGGCAAAGCCTTGCGCGGATCATTTCACCATCACCGTCACAATGCCGTTGTGCTGACGGAACTCATCTACTTCCTTGACACCTTGCTAGATCAAGAGGGAAAGGAACGTCATCGAGATGAACGTGTGTAGAACTCAGAGTTACCATACGTTTGGTTCTTGATCGGTCGGAGCTAGAAGAAGCTCGACTACATCAACCGCATTGTCAAACGCTTTCGCGTTCGGTCTACGAGGGTACATAGACATACTCTCCCCTCCGTTGCTATGCATCTCCTAGATAGATCTTGCGTTAGCGTAGGATTTTTTTTGAAATTGCATGCTACGTTCCACAACAGTGGCATCCGAGCCAGGTCTATGCGTAGATGATATGCACGAGTAGAACACAAAGAGTTGTGGGTGGTGGTCATCATACTGCTTACCACCAATGTCTTATTTTGATTCGGCGGTATTGTTGGATGAAGCGGACCGGCCAACCCTACCTCACTGTGTTTATGAGACTGGTTCCACCGAAAGACATGCAACTAGTTTTGCATAAAGGTGGCTGGCGGGTGTCTGTTTCTCATACTTTAGTTGAATCGAATTTGATTGCGGCTGGTCCTTGTTGAAGGTTAAAACAACAAATTTGATAAATCACCGTTGTGGTTTTTTGTGCCGTAGGTAAGGACCGTTCTTGCTAGAAGCACGTAGCAGCCACGTAAAACTTGCAACAACACAGTAGAGGATGTTTAACTTGTTTTTGCAGGGCATGCCTGTGATGTGATATGGTCAAGATATGATGTGATATACGTGATTGTATGAGATGATCATGTTTTATAAAAGTTATCGGAAACCGGTAGGATCCTTATGGTTGTCTCTTTATTGTATGAAATGCAAACGCCATGTAATAGCTTTACTTTATCACTAAGCGGTAGCAATAGTTGTAGAAGCAATAGTTGGTGCACGACGCAACAATGGAGATCAAGGTGTCGAGCCGGTGACAATGGAGATCATGGCGATGCTTTGGAGATGGAGATCAAAAGCACAAGATGATGATGGCCATATCATGTCACATATTTTGATTGCATGTGATGTTTATCTTTATGCATCTTATTTTGCTTAGTACAGCGGTAGCATTATAAGATGACCCCTTAACTAAATTTCAAGGTATAAGTGTTCTCCTTGAGTATGCACCATTGCGACAGTTTGTTGTGCTGAGACACCACGTGATGATCGGGTGTGATAGGCTCTATATTCACAAACAACGGGTGCCAGACAGTTTTGCACATGCAGAATACTCGGGTTAAAATTGACGAGCCTAGCATGTGCTGACATGGCCTCGGAACACTGGAGACCGAAATGTCGATCGTGAATCATATAGTAGATATGATCAGGATAGAGATGTTCACCATTGATGATTACTCCATCTCATGTGATGATTGGACATGGTTTAGTTGATTTGGATCACGTATCATTTAGATGGCTTAAGTCATGTCTATCTAAGTGGGAGTTCTTAAGAAATTTGATTAATTGAACTTAATTTATCATGAACTTAGTCCTGATAGTATTTGCATTTCTATGTTGTAGATTAATGGCCCGTGCTACCTTTCCCTTGAATTTTAATGCGTTCCTAGAGAAAGCTAAGTTGAAAGATGATGGTAGCAATTACACGGACTAGGTCCACAACTTGAGGATTATCCTCATTGTTGCACAGAAGAATTATGTCCTTAATGCACCGCTAGGTGTGCCACCCCTTCTAGCAACTGCGGACATTGTGAACGCCTGGCAGTCACATGTTGATGACTACTCGATAGTTCACTGTGCCATGCTTTATGGCTTAGAATCAGGACTTCAAAGACGTTTTGAACTTCATGGAGCACATGAGATGTTCCTAGAGTTGAAGTTAATATTTCAAGCAAATTCCCAAGTTGAGAGATATGAAGTCTCCAACAAGTTCTATAGCTGCAAGATGGAGGAGAACAATTCTGTCCAGAACACATACTCAGAATGTCTGGATATCATAATCACTTGACTCAGCTGGGAGCTAATCTTCCAGTTGATAGTGTTATTGACAGAGTTCTCCAATCACTGCCACCCAGCTATAAAGGCTTCATGATGAACTATAATATGCAAGGGATGGAAAAGACAATTCCCGAGCTCTTCGCAATGCTCAAAGCTGCGGAGGTATAAATCAAGAAGGAGCATCAAGTGTTCATGGTTAACAAGACCACTAGTTTCAAGAAAAAGGGCAAGGGAATCACTACTAGGGAAAAGCCTATACACAGAAAGTTACTAGTAGCGAGGGTTAAAAACCCTCACTACTGCTACTTACCAGTAGCGCAGGTTTTTAAACCTCGCTACTACTAAGTTGATAGCAGTAGCGCGGGTTTTTAACCCTCGCTACTACTAAGAGGTTTGTACCATGCCCCCTGGGACATGCCATAGTAGTAGCGCGGGTTTTTAAAACCTCGCTACTACTAAGTTTGATAGCAGTAGCGTTGGTTTTTACCCCTTGCTAGTACTAAGTGGTGCCATAGTAGTAGCGAGGGGGTAAAAAACC
>NC_041387.1:559961088-559995222 GCF_002162155.2 Triticum dicoccoides
AATAAAAGAAAATAAGTTTCCCATGTGATATGTGGTCTAGTTTTTGGGAAAATTTGCAAATATGAATTTCGACTTTATTTGCAAAATCTTTCCCATGTAATATGTGGTCTAGTTGTTGGGAAAATTTGCAAATATGAATTTCGACTTTATTTGCAAAATCTTTCCCATGTGATATGTGGTCTAGTTGTTGGGAAAATTTGCAAATATGAATTTCGACTTTATTTGCAAAATCTTTCCCATGTGATATGTGGTCTAGTTGTTGGGAAAATTTGCAAATATGAATTTCGACTTTATTTGCAAAATCTCTCGAGAATTTGTAAAAATGGGCATAACTTTTGCATACTAACTCGGATGAAAAAGTTTTTTATATGAAAAATCATCTACTCGAAAAGTTACATCCAAATTTAATAGGGGAACCCCGTTAAACATTTTCAAAATCCTCAAAAACCTAACAGAAAAAGTCACGGGGCTTTTAAGATCTAGAGTGGAAAAAATCGCAAAAATTTCAAACTGTGTGGTCAAACTGTGGTCAAACAATGGTCAAACTAATTATTCTAGAATATTAGTGTTACTAAAGAATTATTTTAGTTTTTTTGAATTTTGGTCAAATCTGGTCAAACTATGGCCAAACTGTGGTCAAACTGTGGTCAAACTGTGGTCAAACTAATTATTCAAGAAATATTAGTGTTACTAATTTTTTAGAACAATAGTTTCAAACTCAAATAGTGAAATGTATGACTTCATGCTCAAGCTAAATTCCTGAGGTTAATAGGATTGACGTCTTACTATTGTCAGGAAAACAACAAGTGCAGACTTGGAAACGAGGGAGAATAGAACCCGGAAGTTAAGCGTGCTCAGGCTGGAGTAGTGAGAGGATGGTGACCGCCCGGGAAGTTAGATGATTTGGAATGATGAGGGGTCATTAGAGATTAAATTGAGCAGCGATGAGGGGTGATTAGAGATTTGAGGTTAGAATAATTTAGAAATTTGAAAATTAGGGGGAAAATTGAAATATTTTTTCGAAAAAATTCAAAAAAAACCCGCGCTGGTAGTAGTAGCGCGGGTTTTTACCCACTCTACTACTAAAGGACATAGTAGTAGCGCGGGTGGCACCCGCGCTACTGCTATAAGTTAGCTGTAGCGCCTTATTAGTAGCGCCGGCCCCCGCGCTGCTAATAGGCCCAAAACCCGCGCTGCTGCTAGGCTTTTCCCTAGTAGCGAAAGAAGGGGAACTTCAAGAAGAATGGCAAGCAAGTTACCACTCCCAGGAAGAAACCCAAAGCTGGACCCAAGCCTGAAACTGAGTGTTTCTACTGCAAAGGGACTGGTCACTGGAAGCGGAACTGCACCAGGTATTTGGCGGATAAGAAGGATGGCAAAGTGAACAAAGTTATATTTGATATACATGATATTGATGTGTACCTTACTAATGCGTGTAGTAGCGCCTGAGTATTTGATGCTGGTTCGGTTGCTCATATTTGTAACTCAAAATAGGAGCTATGTATTAAATAAAGATTATCTAAGGAAGAGATGATGATGCGCGTCGGGAATGGCTCCAAGGTCGTTGTCATCGTCGTTGATACACTACCTCTACATCTACCTTTGGGATTAGTTTCAGATCGGAATAAATGTTATTTGGTGCCAGCGTTGAGCATGAACATTATATCTGGATCTTGTTTAGTGTGAGGCAGTTATTCATTTAAATCCGAGGATAATGGTTGTTCTATTTATATGAATAATATTTTTCATGGTCATGCACCCTTGAAGAGTGGTCTATTTCTATTGAATCTCGATTGTGGTGATACACATATCCTTAATATTGATGCCAAAAGAGAAAGCTGATAATGATAGTGGAACATATTTGTGGCACTGCCGTTTAGGTCATATTGGTGTGAAGCGCATGAAGAAACTCCATGCAGATGGACTTTTTGAATCACTTGATTATGAATCATTTAATACTTGCGAACCATGCCTCACGGGCAAGATGACTAAAACTCTGTTCTCCGGTCCAATGGGGCGAGCTACTGACTTATTGGAAATAAAACATACCGATGTATGCTGTCCAATGAGTGTTGAGTCACACGGCGGGTATCGTTATTTTCTAACCTTCACATGATGATTTGAGCAGATATGGTATATCCTCTTAATAAAACACAAGTATGAAACATTTGAATAGTTCAAAGAATTTCAGAGTGAAGTGGAGAATCATCATAACAAAAAAAATAAAGTTTCTATGATCTGATCGCGGGGGCCAACATTTGAGTTACGAGTTTGGCCTTCATTTAAAACAATGTGGAATAGTTTCAAAACTCACGCCACCTTGAACACCACGCTCTATTAGATATGGTGCGATCTATGATGTCTCTTACCAATTTACCACTATCTTTTTGGGGTTATGCATTAGAGACAACTGCATTCATGTTAAACAGGGGACCGTCTAAATCTGTTGAGATGACACCATATGAACTATTGTTTGGCAATAAACCTAAGTGGTTGTTTATTAAATTTTGGGGTTGCGAAACTTATGTCGAAAGGCTTTAGCCTGATAAGCTCGAACCCAAATAGGAGAAGTGTGTCTTCATAGGATACCCTAAGGAAACAATTGGGTACACCTTCTACCACAAATCTGAAGGCAAGATCTTTGTTGCCAAGAATGGAACCTTTCTAGAGAACGAGTTTCTCTCAAAAGAAGTGAGTGGGAGGAAAGTAGAACTTGATGAGGTAATTGTACCTTCTGTCAATTTGGAAAGTAGCTCATTAGAGAAATCCGTTCCCATGATGCCTACACCAACTGGGGAGGAAGCTAATGATGATGATCATGAAACTTCAGATCAAGTTACTACCGAACCTCGTAGGTCAACCAGAACACGATCGACACCAGAGTGGTATGGTAATCCTATTCTGGAAGTCATGTTACTAGACAATGGCGAACCTATGAACTATGAAGAAGCTATGATGAGCCAGATTCTGATAAATGGCTTTAGGTCATGAAATCTGAGATAGGATCCGTGTATGAGAACAAAGTGTGCACTTTGGTGGTTTTGCCCGATGATCGGAGACCCATAGAGAATAAATGGATCTTCAAGAAGAAGACTGACGCAGATGGTAATGTTACTATCTATAAAGCTCGACTTGTTGCAAAAGGATTTCGACAAGTTCAAGGAGTTGACTACGATGAGACTTTCTCACCCGTAGCGATGCTTAAGTCTATCCGAATCATGTTAGCAATTGCCGCATTTTATGATTATGAAATCTGGCAAATGGATGTCAAAAATGCATTCCTTAATGGATTTCTTAAAGAAGAGTTGTATATGATGCAACCAAAAGGTTTTGTCAATCCTAAAGGTGCTAACAAAGTGTGCAAGCTCTAGTGATCCATCTATGGATTGGTGCAAGCATCTCAGAGTTGGAATATACGCTTTGATGAGGTGATCAAAGCATATGGTTTTATACAGACTTTCAGAGAAGCCTATATTTATAAGGAAGTGAGTGGGAGCTCTGTAGCATTTCTAATATTATATGTGGATGACATAATGTTGATTGGGAATGATGTATAATTTTTGGATAGCATAAAAGGATACTTGAATAAATGCTTTTCAATGAAAGACCTCGGTGAAGCTGCTTATATATTGGGCATCAAGATCTATAGAGATAGATCAAGACTCTTAATAGGACATTCACAAAGAACATACCTTGATAAAGTTTTGAAGAAGTTCAAAATGGACCAGTCAAAGAAATGGTTCTTTCCTACGTTACAAGTTGTGAAATTGAGTCAGACTCAATGCCCGACCATTGCAGAAGATAGAATGAAAATGAAATTCATTCCCTATGCTTCAGTCATAGGTTCTATCATTTATGCTATGTTGTGTAGCAGACCTGATGTGTGCCTTGCCATAAGTCTAGCATGGAGGTACCAAAGTAATCCAGGAGTGGATCACTGGACAACGGTTAAGAATATCCTAAAGTACCTGAAAAGGACCAAGGATATGTTTCTCATTTATGGAGGTGACAAAGAGCTTGTCGTAAATGGTTTCCTCGATGCTAGTTTTTACACTGATCCAGATGAATCTAAGTCACAAACCTGATACATATTTATTTTGAATGGTGGAGCTGTCAGTTGGTGCAGTTCCAAGCAAAGCGTCGTGGCAGGATCTATGTGTGAAGCGGAGTACATAGCTGCTTCAGAAGCAGCAAATCAAGGAGTCTGGATGAAGGAGTTCATATCCAATCTAGGTGTAATACCTAGTGCATTGGGTCCAATGAAAATTGTTTGTGACAATACTGGAGCAATTGCCTTAGCAAAGGAATGCAGATTTCACAAAAGAACCAAACCCATCAAGAGACGCTTCAACTCCTTCCGTGATCAAGTCAAGGAGGGAGACATAGCGATTTGCAAAATACACACGGCTCTGAATATAGCAGACCCGTTGACTAAGCCTCTTCCACGAGCAAAACATGATCAGCACCAAGACACCATGGGTGTTAGAATCATTACAATGTAATCTAGATTATTTACTCTAGTGCGAGTTGGAGAGTGTAGGAAATATGACGTAGAGGTGATAATAAAGTTGTTATTTTATATTTCCTTATTTCATGATAAATGTTTATTATTCATACTAGAATTGTATTAACCGGAAACTTGATACATGTGTGGATACATAGACAAAATATCGTGTCCCTATTAAGCCTCTACTAGACTAGCTCATTGATCAAATATGGTTAAGTTTCCTAACCATATACATGTGTTGTCATTTGATAAATGGGATCACATCATTAGGAGAATGATGTGATGGACAAGACCCATTCGTTACCTTAGCATTACGAGCGTTTAGTTTTATTGCTATTGCTTTCTTCATGTCAAATACATATTCCTCCGACTATGAGATTATGCAACTCCGGGATACCAGCGGAATGCCTTGTGTGCTATCAAATGTCACAATGTAACTGGGTGATTATAAAGATGCTCTACATGTATCTCTGAAGGTGTTTTTTGGGTTTGCATAGATCGATATTAGGATTTGTCACTTCGAGTATCGGAGAGGTATCTCTGGGCCGTCTCGGTAATACACGTCATAAGAAGCCTTGCAAGCAAAGTGACTAATGAGTTAGTTGCAGGATGATGTATTACAGAACAAGTAAAGAGACTTGCCGGTAACGAGATTGAACTAGGTTTGAAGATACCGACGATCGACTCTCGGGCAAGTAACATACCAATGACAAAAGGAATAACGTATGTTGTCATAACGGTTCGACCAATAAAGGTCTTCGTAGAGTATGTGGGAGCCAATATGAGCATCCAAGTTCCGCTATTGGTTATTGGCCGGAGAGGTGTCTCGGTCATGTCTACATAGTTCTCGAACCCGTAGGGACCGCACGGTTAACATTTGATGAAGATATTGTATTATATGAGTTATGTGATTGTGTGGCCGAATGTTGTTCGGAGTCTCGGATGAGATCACGGACATGACGAGGAGTCTTGAAGTGTTCCAAAAGGTACTGGGTACATATCGGAGCACCGGAGGGGTTGCCGGAGCCCCGGGTAGAAGATATGGTCCATATGGGCCATAAGAGGGGAGCACACTAGCCCACAAGGGGTGGCGCCCCCCCTTAGGCAGGAGGCTGAATTGGAGAAGGAACAAGGGGGGTTCGACCCCCTTCCTTTCTCTCTTCTCCCTTCCCTTTCTTCTCCGACAAAATAAGGAAGGGGGGAGGCCAAATTGGGGCGGACCCCAAGTAGGATTCGGCCTACTTGGGGCACCCCTTGGTTGCCTCTCCTTGCCTCCAACCTATATGTATGTGGGGAGGGGGCGCCTACAACACACAACATTAACTGTTAGCCGTGTGCGGCATCCCCTCCACAGTTTACACCCTCAGTCATATTGTCGCTGTCCTTAGGCGAAGCCTTGCGCGGATCACTTCACCATCACCGTCACCATGCCGTCGTGCTGACAGAACTCATCTACTTCGTCGACACCTTGCTGGATCAAGAGGGCAAGGAACGTCATCGAGCTGAACATGTGTACAACTCGGAGGTGCCATACGTTCGGTACTTGATCAGTCGGAGCTAGAAGAAGTTCGACTACATCAACCGCGTTGTCAAATGCTTCCGCTTTCGGTCTACAAGGGTACGTAGACACACTCTCCCCTCTAGTTGCTATGCATCTCATATATAGATCTTGCGTGAGCGTAGGATTTTTTTTGAAATTGCATGCTACATTGCCCAACATCAAGATCGTGTCAAATTAACAACATGGGAGAGAGAGAGATCAAACACATAGTTACTGGTACATACCTTCAGCCCTGAGGGTGAACTAATCCCTCCTCATCATGGAGCCTGCCAGGATGATGAAGATGGCCTCCGGTGATGATTTACCCCTTTGGCAGGGCACCGGAACAGGGCTTTGATGGACATTGCTTTGGTATAGAGGCTTACGGCGGCGAACAAGTCATCTAGGTCAAAATTTGGGCTTTTTGGAATTTACAACATTTTTTTGGTGTCAGTTTCATGTCAGGGGGCCCACGAGGGAGTGACAAGCTCGGTAGGCGCGCCTCGGGGGTGGTTTCCCACCAGGCTTGCCGTTTCCTCGTGAGGCTTCTGGTCCTTCCTCGAAGGTTCGGGGGTCTCTTTTTGTCCATAAAAACCACCATAAATTTTCAGGCCATTCCAAGAACTTCTATTTCTGCTCAAAAAACAACACCATGGTAGTTCTGCTTAAAACAATGTTAGTCCGGGTTAGTTCCATTCAAATCATACTAAAACCATTTAAATTTTTCGTAAACATGGCATGAATACTTCATAAATTGCAGATACATTGGAGACGTATTAGCATCCCCAAGCTTAATTCATGCTCGTCCTCGAGTAGTTAAATGACAAAAGAAACAATTTATGAAGTACATACATACATACATATATATATAGGGTGGGTCTATTATGATAACACCCTTAAGAGTCTTATTCTGCACCTCACTTTCTTATTCCGCTAACACCCACCGCCGGAACCCCACAGATTGCAAAAACAAAAACAAGAAACCTGCCCCAGCCGACCAGCCCCATGCACCGCACCCCCACCGAACCAACGTTCTTCCCTGGTAAATCCCCAACCCACCTGTCCCCGATGCCCACGGCCCAGCGCCACCACCCCCAATCGCTCCCCAATCCCCACCCCCACGAGCATGGCGCTCCGGTGCGGCGTAGGATCCGGATCGGGCTCATCACACCTGCCGCCCCACTCCTCCTTCCTCTACCCCCGCACCCCAACCTTCCTCCAACTCCGCCGGCAACCACGGTAGCCGCCGAGGTCACCGTGGCCCTCTCCTCCCCAGATCCGGCGAGCCCCCCATGGCCCTCTCCTCCCTCCACCCCGCTGCGACCGGCCCGCGGCCTTCCACCCCTCGCCGGTGAGCTGCGGTGGTCCTCCACTGATAGATCCAGGCCACGGCAGCTCCCCCTCACAATGCCCCGCCGCTAGATCCGGTGGCCCATGCTGCCCCTCCGCCTACCAGCAGGCGAGGCCTCCCCGTCCACTCGATGGCTACCACGGGATGGTTGGCGGTCTCCCATGGCCTTCTCCCACCTCTGTACTCGCCGGCCGCCGCACCCACAACCGCCCCGTCATCCTTTTTGGGCCTCCCGTGGTCTGCTTCTTCAAGCCATCGGTGGCGGCGCCGTGCAGTCCACTGCATTTGTGCACGCAGCACACCCATACCGCATCGTGCATTCCATGCAGTGCAAAAAAGCATGGCAACGCTGAACGATGTGGCGACAAGGAAACCCATTCTAGCAACCATCCTTCTCCTAGCCCCGCGCCACCCGTGGGACCGGCACTGGGGTTCTACAGGCTGAATCTGATGGCATTCTGCAAGGACTTGAACACGAGGATGCAGAAGTACAAGGCGGAGACTCCGACGTAGGTCACGCTGACCGCCTACAAGGACAACACCTTCGAGTTCGTGGTCAAGTCGCTGTCGGTCTCATGGTTCCTCAAGAAGGCGGCGGGCATCGGGACGGCGAGCAGCCGTCCGGGCCACAACATCAACATGGTGACGTCCCTCTCGCTCTGGCATGTGTACGAGATCGCCAAGCTGAAGTAGGCCGACCCGTTCTGCAAGCACATGTCTGCTCGAGGCCCTGTGCAAGTAAGTCCATCATCGGCACAGCCAAGTCCATGGGCATCTAAATTGTCAAGGATCTCTGAATGTTGCTTTCATCGATTTGCTTTGTTTTTTAACTGACCTGGAAGGCTAGAAGGAAGTAGAGCAGATTTCTTTGCAAGGAGAAAGAAACTTGGATGCTCTATCTATTCTATCCCAAGTGGTTGCCTAATAAGTTTGTTGGCACATCATGGTGCTATCTGTTTTTCATCCAACGGCTCAGTGACAGAGTGCCTTCAACTGAAACTGGAAAACAAAACAGGCACCTGCCTGACGGATTGTGGCCCTGTACTCTTCTCCACCTACCGATGCATGTGTGCTTGCTATAGATTTCATTTGTATTTGTTGCACGAGCCTTTCTTTTCAAACCACCACATCTCTGGCAATATTCTTTCTAATCTATGTATGCTTTCCTGTTTCTCTTCTGCTAGTACATCACAAGGTGAAGTGTCTTCGGGATTACTTTGGTGCCAATTTGCTTGGTTTCATCACAAGGTCAAGGTGAAGTGTCCGCTCCTCGCACCTCTACCTCGCCACCGACGAGAACGAGAGGATCCCTCTTGAGTGGCTTGGAGTACCACGGCTGGCTGTGTGCGTGCAGTTCCGAGGGCGTCGACATGTCGTTCACATTTTTTTGTTTTGGAGAAAAAAATCTCTAGTGCAGTGCTGTTCGATTTATTTGTTCCCGAAAAGAAGTCTGGTGCACTACACTTTGCTTTTTTTAGAAGGCATGCAGTGCAGTTTTACTATTTGCTTTCATGCCGGCCAGATTACTGGATTTTAGCAGAAGATGAGAGAACATCAAAAAACACGTGTATATATAGTATTGATTTTTTCTATTCATTGTGAAGATGCTTATTGTTCATATTGTAAAAAAACCCAAAGAAGACAGTTCATTGTAAAATTTCCTAGGGAAACAAAAAGAAAAGCAATGCGGTTCGCTTTCAGTAGTGATGCGGTTCATTTTTGGTAGTACCAGGATCACTTACGACCAATATGAAGTGCAAAAATTGTGTCAGAGAAAACATTTTCCTAATGTGGTTCACTTTTGATATTCGTGTGGTTCACTTGCCCTCGTCTTTGAGGTCCACTCGTTCATAAAAAATGTTGAAAAAAAGACAACAAAAACTCATATGAGAAAAATAACGTCTGACAAAATAAATTGTGCAGCTCGCTTGCCTTTCCAATGCAGTGCGGTTTTCATTCTGAAGCAGTGCAGTCGGCCGTGTGATGTTGTTCATTTCGCAAGTGCAAAAAAATTGTTAGGGAAGCGGAAAAAAGTAATGCGGTTCACTTCTTGATAGTGTTGTGGTTCATTTACACCCGATGTGAAGTGCACCTACTTTCTGGTTTTAAAAAAATTATGTTTGAATAAAAGAAACCATGCAGTTCTCTTACCAGTGTGATGCAGTGCGGTTTTTCGTCCGTTGCAGTGCTGTTTTCAGTCGGATGAAGTACTCACGTCAATTTGGGTGTCGCGAAAAACAGAGTGTCCACATTTCGGTAAATTCAAAATTCGTCTTAAAACATAAAGAATTAGAGAGAATGTTCTATATGAAAGAGTTGCGTATCATCGATATCTTTCCAGCGTATCGTTTGAATCATTCCGACCAGCGGTTTGCAAAAAAAATCGCCAAAACGGCCGCTGCCACTCATCGTCCGCCGCATGATTTTCAAAATTAACTTAAAACCGTAAGTAATTTCGAAAATATTTCAACATATGAAAGCTGCGCCTCGTTCGTAGCTTTCCAACGGCGTATCACATGCCTCGTTTTGACAAACGTTTCAGAAACTGGAGCGAAAACAGTACCAAAAATTTGAAAAAAATTGAAAAACAGAATTCCGGGATTTAGTAAATTTGAAACTGCTCTTAAACCGTATGGAATTAGAGAAAAGTTTATATATGAAAAAGATGCGCCTCGACGATATCTATCCAACGACGTGTCATTTGCTTCATTCAGACGAGCGGTTTAGAAGAAAACGCGAAAAAACACTCGCTGTCACTCGTCATGGGCCACACCATTTTCAAACTGCTCTTAAACCGTGTGGAATCTCGAAAAGTGTTCAACATGTAGAAGTTGCGCCTAATCCATAGATTTTCAATGGTATATTACACGCCTCATTCCGATAAACGATTAAAAAATTAGAGCAAAAACAGTACCGAAAAAATAACACGTGCAGTTTTTTCCGACGAGAAGTTCAATCGTGTGAGTACTGCAGCACACTTGGTTCAAAGAATGACGTGCACTTGAGTTCCGCGTGCAGTGCGGAAGTGGTGTGCAGAATAGTTATTCTGCTAATATTAGCAGAATAAACCATCTGTATACAAATTTTCCCTACTGCCGGGTGTAGTTACTCCCACTTTTGTTTCATACGTTCTATGTACTATCTATTATATCGGAGAGTATGTACGCGTAGTATGTAGTATATAAGAATGTTTAGGTAGTATATATACTACTTTTTTGGTAGTATGTATCATATTTTGCGCATACTTTATTTCACGTACAAATATGTACGTATTCACAAACACAATAAAATTATGAGCTCCCTTGCCATTTTTTCATATAAATCACTTGGGAGTATCTTAAATATAGTATATGAACATACTAAAAATAATAAAGTAGAGTATATACTACCACATGATAGTATATGAGAAATGAGTGTAGCTACACCCGATAGTAGGATGCATTTTCCCTATATATATATATATATATATATATATATATATATATATATATATCATAAACAATAGCTCATTTCTCATAAACTTCTCATGATCAATTAGCAAGCAATTCACATGTTATGGTTCAATCAATGCATTCTCTTGAAACTTAACAACCTATATTCTTAGTCACCAAGAAATTGCAATGCATCACATTTTCAACAAAGTCTAAGTAAGAGCTCCACATACTCAATTATCATATACGCTTCTATTATTGCTAATACTCAAAGAATACTTTTTGAACAAATAACATCCATCGAACATAGAGAATGATAGGGGCTCAATGTTTCACCTCCCAACTAATTTATCATAAAGATAATTGTCAACAATAATAATTCATGATCAAATATATTTAAATGGACATATGTGTCTGGATCTTTCCCCACCACGCGATGCTTGCCAACTAAAGAATAGTTGAGTTTGAAATGAGAAGGAATACTATTGACTCTTGCATTAAAGTAAAAACTGAGAAGTAAAAGATAGGCCCTTCGCAAAGGGAAGTAGAGGTTGTCACACACTTTTTATTTTTGGATGTGCAAGCTCTTAATGGAAAGGAACGTCACTTTTATATTGCCCCTTATGATACAACCTTTATTACGCAGTCTGTCGCTATTATTTCTTTGCCATCACAAGTTCGTACAAAGCTTATTTTCCCTTACAATAAAAGATCATACATATTTAGGAGCTATTTTTATTGCCTTTTGCACCGATGGCAACTTACTTGAAGGATCTTATTCAATCCTTAGGTAGATATGGTGGCCACTTATGGCAAGAAACTGGGTTTATGATTTTATAGATGCACGAGTAGTATTTCTACTTATTCCTCGATTTTGGCTAGCAAAGGTCCTAAACAAGCACCACATGTTGGAGGATCCATAACAATATAACTTCTATGCAAATATACCCAAACATAACTCATTACATTGTCTTCCTTATCTAACTTCAACTAACTTATCAAGTTTGAAAATAATTAATGGGAATTCACAATCATAAAAGATGTCCAAGATAATATATTTGTATGTGAAAGTACTTTTCCTTATACTAATCGTTCATGAATTGCTTGTATGACCAATATTGTGATTGTCAAACTTCAATAGATTTTACTATCTAAACCCAATGTGAAACTACTGCTAGGCCTGAGACAAGTATATGAAGCACATATAATTTCAAATTTTTTGATATTCAATTCATTCAGCAATTCACTCTTAGGATATAAGGGAACAACGAGAGTAAATGATAAACTACTCCAAAAAGATATAAGTGAAGATCAAATGAGTAGTTAAATAATTAAGTAGCTATGTGAGGAATCTCTCTCATTTAAAAAAATTCTGATGTAAGTATTTTGTTCAAACAACAAACAAATATAAGTAGACGCGCCAAGCAAAACACATATCAAGTCTTGAATAAAAATATAGCTCCAAGTGAGGTTACCGATAATGTTGAAGACGAAAGAGGGGGTGCCTTCCGGGGCATCCCCAAGCTTAGACACTTGAGTCTTCCTTGAATATTACCTCGGGGTTCCTTGGTCATCCCCAATCTTAGGGTCTTTCCAGTCCTTATTCTCCTCATATTGACATCTCACCCAAAACATGAAAAATTCAATCACACAATACTTAATAGAACTTCATGAGATGCTTTAGTATAATAAAACAAATCATTCACTTGGATGCTGTCAAGACAAGGTTCATAATTGTTTCCACATAATAAGTATTGTACTCTAACATTTCCACAATTTATATTGAGCAATATAAGCCATAGAAACTATAAAACAAGCAAACTATGCATTGAAAAATGAATCTGTCAAAATCAGAACAGTCTGTAATGATATGAATAAGCACCATACTTATGCAACTCCAGAACTTCTGAAAAATTAAAAAATCATAGACAATGTGTATTTCAACCATGTGTAAAAAATTGAGATCAAAATCATCTTCCAGTAAAACATAGGAATTTCTACACTCGACGCAAAAGTTTCTATTTTTCACAGAATCGACTCAACTAGCATCCACACTATCCCAAGGGCTTTACTTGGTACTTTATTAAACAAAAGCTATAAAACACGGTTACTAAAATATATTAATCATGTGAACACATAAAAACTATTAGTATAAGTATTGGGTTGTCTCCCAATAAGAGCTTTTCTTTAACGCCTTTTTAGCTAGGCATGATGATTCCAATGATGCTCGTACAAGAATAATAATTGCAACATGCAAGAGAGCATCATGAATCACATGGAAAACCCATTAAGCCTAACCCACTTCCTATGCATAGGTATTTTGTTAGCAAACAATTTATGCAAGGAAGAATCAACTAGCATAGGAAGGCAAAACAAGCATGACTTCAAAACTTTCAACACGTAGAGAGGAAACTTGATATTACAAAGATATGTAAAAGCTTATGTTCCTCTCTCATAATAATTTTCAGTAGCATCATGAATGAATTGAACAATATAACTATCACATAAAGCATTCTTTTCATGATCCACAAGCATACAAATTTTATTACTCTCCACACAAGCAAATTTCTTCTCATTCATAGGAGTGGGAGTATCATATGAAACTCGAATACTATAAATTATTTCCACATTAAAAGAGTAATGTTCAGTAAAAGGGTATTCATAATTATGACAGTAATTATCACTACTTTTCATAACATAAGTATCATCACAATAATCATCATAAGTAGCAACTTTGTTGTCGGTGTACTAGAGTAAGGGTACCCTAGTATCCCAAACTTGTGCACGGGCAGTTGCAGCACCCCGCGGCAAGGCTTGCCGGGCGACCGCCAAGGTCCTTCGTGGTTCCTTTGGAGCCATTCAAGAACAAAGCATTTAAGCTCAGGACACAAGGCCCCGGCAAGAGGAGCTTGCCGGGAAGGCCAACCAAGGCATTTCAAGGAACTTGCCGCGACGCGCCGCGCGTCCCGGCAAGGCCCGGTGAGCGACAAGCTTCCGGACCCGACAAGACAACGGCCGCGATAAGGCGCTTGCCGCGGCAGGCTACCACTCTGTACCCACGCTCCAGCACATCCACCAACGTGTCCCTCTGGGGGCCTTTCCAGGCGCGCGTGGCGGGACGCTATGCAGCCAGCGGTGCGCGGTGGCATGCGAAGCTGACAAGACTGCCATCATGGCGAGCGGTGGCGCCCCTGACGGTCCCTTTTTACACTGTTTGGGCGACGCAGACGGGCATTTAATGCCTTTGTCCCCTGCCGTCAGGGTTAGGTAGGATGCACTGTACAGGTAGCTGTACCAACCACCTCTCTTTTTACATTTTTACCCCTATCTACTTTGCCACCTGTCGGTGACCCCTTGAGCACATAAAAGGAGGCCCATGCGCAACGTAGGGGGGGTTCGGTTCGCTTCGGTTAGGGACCAGAGAACACCCACGCTCGGTCTCGTGTGTACTGTAGCACTCAGCGCTCCCGAGCAAGAACACAATACAATCAGACAAGCAGCAGTAGGAGTATTATCTCTCCGGAGAGCTCCGAAGCTGGGTAAACTGCTCGTGTGCTTCGCCTCGATCTGCTCTTCGTGCGATCTCTGCCCCCCGCCGAACTGAAAGGGGCCACGGTCTGCCGGCCCCATAGGTGTTCGTGGATCAGTTTCCCCGGCATTTGTTCTCATCATAATCAATTGAAACCTCTTCCAAGAAAGTGGACCAATACTAAATAAAGTCGTGACCTCTCCAAATCCATTTTTATCATTATAATAAGATTCAACACCATCCAAAATAGTGGTACAATTATTATCTAAAGTTGACACTCTGCCAAACCCATTTTCATAAATATTGCAATCATGAGGCATGTGATCATCATAACAAATTTGATCATTAAAAGTAGGGGGGCTAAAAAGATCAACTTTATTAAGCATAGCATCCCCAAGCTTGGGAAAACATTAATTGAAGGAAATAAATTCTCAATCATGTCATTCTCATCAAACATAGCACCCCAAAATTGTGGTTTTGCATATCATTAGCATAATCACTCTTTTCATTAATAGTATGAATAGCACCAATAGTATAGCAATTACTAGCATCATAATTTCCAAGTTGGTGCCAAAAACATTCTCACATTATAAGAAGTTTCACTATCTTCCCAATCATAATTATCACAACAAATAATAGGCATAACAAAATCATCCTCCATAGTTCCTTCGAACACTGTGCCATAGGACAAAGAAGCAATATCATAATCAAGTGTATCATCTTCCACAATTATATTTGATTCATCCTCATGAGGTGCAACAATAATAGGAGCAACTTTATTTGGGAGAGATGCCTTTTTACCTCTACATTTTCATGTTTTCTTCTTATTCACCACATCATGTGAGGGTTTAATCAATTTTTTCGAGCTTCTTATTGATGAGATTGGTTGGGTAGGAAGCTCCTTCTTGTCACCTGTTTATCACGAGAGACAATAGGAGGGAAAGTGGAAATCTTTACCCTTTCATTAGCATTCCTTTTGTATTATATTGGTTTTCACGTCTTTCTATAGTTGGCAATATAAGCATTCTCATTGCAATTTACCACGCAAAACATATAGATTTCCTATAGACTAGTTCCAGTATAGTCTTAAAAATGAATGTTTCAAGCCAACTATTCTTATGTGTCAATTCTTCACACCCCAAGAATAGACAAAGTTCAGTTGTGATCAAGTTATTCCAATATTTGGCCAAAATTCGATCATGAAAATGTATGCATTGGAAATTAAGATGACCAATCCTATTGCAAAGTTCACAAGTAATGGGATGAAGAGAGCATAATTTTGTAGAAAATTCATCTATCACTTTAAGCTACCAATTGGTTTTATCATTTTTATGCTTCTTACAAAATATATCATCCCTATAAGGCATGTCTTCACAAACTATATGCACTCCACACATATTGACATGCTTATAAGAAACTTTTTTATAATGACTAGTGCAATCATCACTAGTATTATGGACATTCATAGCAAGCATAATAACAACACTGCAATCATGCTCATCATTCAAAGTATTTATTTCAAAAGATTTATTGAATTCTTTTTCTAACGCTTTGGCACAATTTTCCAATCCATCATTTTCAAGAAACACATCATAAAGATAAAGAACTTGATGCAACTTCAATTCCAGTTTTTGTAGTTTTCTTTTATAAAATCAAACTAGAAAATAAACAAGAAACTAAAAGATTCAATTCCAAGATCTAAATATATACCTTCAAGCACTCACCTCGCTAGCAATGGCGCCAAAAAAGAGCTTGATGTCTACTATGCAACCTTTTTCTTCTAGACTCTGTTGCGCCTCCAAGCACGGAGTTTTGTAGGACAGTGGCAAATTTCCTCAAGTGGATGACCTAAGGTTTATAAATCTGTGGGAGGTGTAGGATGATTATGGTCTCTCTCAAAAACAAACCCTGCAATCAAATACAAGAAAACTCTTGTGTCCCCAACACACCCAATACAATGGTGAATTGTATAAGTGCACTAGTTCGGCAAAGAGATGGTGATACAAGTGTAGTATGGATAGTAGATATAGGTTTTTGTCATCTGAAAATATGAAATAGCAAGTTAACAAGTGATAAAAGTGAGCACAAATGGTATTGCAATGTTTGGAAACAAAGCCTAGGGTTCATACTTTCACTAGTGCAATCTCTCAACAGTGCTAACATAAATGAATCACAAAACAATCCCTCAACGTGCGACAAAATATCACTCCAAAGCAAGGTTGTCAGAATCGCGATTCTGTTATACGATTCTACGACTTTAGGATCCAAACTAACCCCTCTGATTCTACGATTTTACTTCATAGAATCAACATTTCTACGATCTTGATAGTGAAGATTCTATGATTTATGATCCTACCATCGGAGCTCTGATCCGATTCAAAATCGCGAGTCTGACAACCTTGCTCCAAAGTTCTTTTCTAGAGGAGAACATAAGATGAAATTGTTGTAGGGTACAAAATCGCCTCAAAGTTATATTTTCTGATCAATCTATCGGGCCATCACTATAAGTGTCACAAACATCCCTAGAGTTCGTACTAAAATAACAACATATGATATGCATCAACCAACTCTAATCTCACCTAGATACTCAATGTCACCACAAGTATCTGTGAGTTTATTATTCGATATGCATCAAACAACTTCAGATTCATAATCTTCAATCCAACACAAACAACTTCAAAGGGTGCCCCAAGGTTTCTACCGGAGAAAGTAGGACGAAAATGTGTATCAATCCCTATGCATAGATTACCCCAATGTCACGATAATCCGCAAGTTGAATACCAAAACATATATCAAGTGAATCAATAGGACACCCCATTGTCACCATGGGTATCCATGTGCAAGACATACATGAAGTGCTCTCAAATCCAAAAAATTATTCAATCCGATAATAATGAAACCTCGAAGGTAAAAACTCAATTCATCACAACAATATAGAGAGGGAGAAAATGGCCTCCTGTGATGATTTCCCCCTCTAGCAAGGTGCCAATGGAGATCGCTTTGGTTAAGAGGCTTACAGCAGCGGAACAACTCATCTAGGTCAGCTTTTGGGGTTTTTGGAATTTATAGGAACTTTTTGCATCAGTTTCACGTCAAGGGGGCACGATGGAGCGATAAGCTTAGTAGGCGTGCTCTGGGGTTGGGCGCACCCATCAGGCTTGCCACTTCCTCATGAGGTTTCTGGTCCTTCCTCGAAGCTTCAGGGGTCTCTTTTTGTCCATAAGTAATCACCGCAAATTTTTAGCCCATTCTGAGAACTTTTATTTCTGCACAAAAAACAACACCACGGTAGTTCGACTGAAAACAGCGTCAATCTGGGTTAGTTACATTCAAATCAAACCAAAACCATATAAAATTGTTGTGAACATGGCATGAATACTTCATAAATTATAGATACGTTGGAGATATATCAGTGTTCATGTAGACAGATGTGCTTTGAAGGGACTCGGCGAGGTTGCTTATGTCATTGATGGATCCCTGAAGACTGTAGATGTCTGAGTAGTGGTGTTAGCTTCCTCATGTCGTGCTTCCTCTTGAGGTTGCTCTTCCTCTTCATCGATGGCGAGTTATGCTTCATCAACTTGTTCTAGTTTATCGGCCTCTTGGACATGCATAATCATTGAATGATTGTTGTAAACGTTGTCTATGAATTGCTAGGCTTGTGAGTTTGATTGCAATGTACAACCACGCTAAAAAGCTGCTCAAACTTTTTGTACGTGTGAAACTTCAGCAAACGAGGTTAACACTGTGCGTCTTGAGAATAATGCTAGGAAGTATTGTTTTGCATGTTCATCTAATGCAATTGATACAAGAATTCAAACATGATCGGATTTCATATAAACATGCCAGATTTCATTACATTTCAGACATTCTTCAACTAAAAAGTGGTGCCCGTCCAACTTTGTAGGTATAATTAATTTACCTAATCTATTATCTTCGGTGCCCATTCCCCATGTACGGTTGTGACCCGAAAACTAAAGCTTCTTCTCCAACTCCACCTTGCCGCTCTCTAGCTCCGCCTCCGGAGCCAGGGGAAGTGAAGCCGTCTGACTCCACATTGCTGCCAAGAAGCTAATTGGCCATTGATGTTCAACCCACCAGGCTTGGCTTCAACCGGAGGGGAGGAGCAGCGGCCTTACTTGGACCTGAGCGGTGGCGACCTACCATATTCTACTCTTCCTCATTTTGTGTGTGGCGCAGCCTCGTTGCTGGTGTTGTGGGACCTCGGCGGAGCCGGTCATGTCCTCTGCCTCGTTGCCAGCGAGGCATGGCCTCGCTGGAGCCGGGAATGTCCTCTGCCTTGTTGCCGGTGGGGTGGGGCCTTGGTGGAGCTGGCGATATCCTCCGCTTCATCATAGGTCTCGCCAAACAGCACCTGACATGTCTTGTCGCCCTCCTTGTAGGCGGCCATGGCATCAGCCACCTATTGGCGGTACCGCTAACGTGCGAGGCGGCTCTCACGGGCTGAGCGGTACAACTCCAGTAGTGCATCCTGCTCCGCGGTGATCTGCTCCTCCGCTTGTAGGTGCTCTTGGAGGAGCTGGTGGTTCTAGGCGGCGGCGGCCTGCGCCTCCTAGAACTGCTCCTCTCACTTCTCCCTCACCATGTCCATGTATTGGGCATGGGCCGCGTGTCATTAATGTGGATGGCAGACGAATGAGAATTGTGTCTTTTGAACACGGAGCATTCGCATGCATCGAGAAGCGGCGCGAGCAGCGCTGACCATTTCGGGTGGGAAGTTCACACGGGCGAGGGGGGGGGTTGGGTGGGCAAGGGCGATCAGACTTGGGCTTGGCAGCTGTCCGGTCCAGCAGTCAGAGATGTTGGCTCTGCAGTGAGCTTGCTGAGCTCAGCGACGATGACCAGATGATGGACGAGGCTTCCGACCAGGAGCCGGCACCACCGCCCGCGTTGGTTCCTGACATGTTCCCATAGAGCAGGTGCAGCCACACTTTGACGCCCGAATGGAAGAAGAGCTACCAGTGCCGCTGGAATTTGGCATTGCAGCAAGCGCAGGAGGACGAGTGCTACATCCCCTGTCTCTTCAATGAGCAATGGCTCACAAAGGGACAAATTGTCGGTGAACAGGCGAACGACAATGTCGTCACAGACATGGGGGGTGATGATCCTGACTTCCTGAATGAGCAGCGGGTGTTGTACCAGAACGTCCATAGGGCCCGTGAGGTCCTATCTGTCATCCTTCACCTTGTTGCGCTCGTCGTGGCCCCGCCGTTTCACGTTGTCAACATGGTCAACTAATGGAAGGAATTAGGAGATGACTGTACATGGAGAGGATGATAGTAGGGACCCACCACGGCCATGACCATACGCAAGCAAGTGCCTCCATTACTACAAGAAAAAGTAAAACCTCCTCCTAATGGTTTCATGACATCTGGGTCCCAACCCATTATCAACGTAGTCAATAAAGGAGAGAATTGTACAAGGAGCGGCTCACAGTAGGGACCCAGTAGCTCATGCAGTTTTGTTAGCGATATTTTTCATTGTTGAGATGGAGCAGGGTATCACCTGAGTTGGGTGGTGGTTGTGGCCCGTGTACCCCGAGCTATTATTTTATTTTGACCCAATATCCAGCCCAAGGGGTTTTTCCTTTTTGAAAAAGACTAGCCCAACTTTATTTTTTTTGACCGAATACCCAACACAGGCCAACTTGTTTTTCTCCACCCGGGTGGTTTGCAATGGTAAGGAGGGATGCCTTCAGCTTGCCCAGAAGATGGACTTTAAGTAATAATAAGTGGGTTGTAAATATAAAAAAAAACAGCAAACTGGTAATTAGTTTTGAAATTAGTTTTTTTTACATATTTTGAGATTTTTAATTTCATTACATTTCTTGTTGCACGCGCAAAATTTCATTGGATTTTAACCTAATATAAATTTATTTTGAAATTATATTGAATCTGACTCGAAATTCTAGGATAAAAATAGCTTGGATCTCACCAAAATGTGGGAAAATTGGTTGAATTTTTTAACCCTAGTCCTGGCTAGAAAATTGGTTGTAATGTTCACAAACAGTAAATGGGCTGCAGTAAACTCCATAAGAATTAAAAATGGGATGTAAATTAGTAAAAATAGCAAATGGGTTGTATGTTGTCCGCCATAGATGCGATGCTGACTTGTTGGCCTACTAAGTTGATGCGTATGCAAGGCTTTGTCAACTTATAGTCAACATACGATTCTAGCAGCAGTGGCCGGATGTCCATCCAACGGCTGTTGTAGTTCGTCAATCTCGGATCTTCTTGCTTCAGTCGCCCAAACCACCAAAGGTGGGACCACCTGCTCCTGCCTCCCATGGCCAGCTATGCTACCGCGCAGACCTCACTAGCCCACCCTACTCCCATCGATGTACAGGCCATCCCTCTACTAACCCACACCTCATGTTATTCTCCAGCGATGGCAGCCTCACACCGTAGCCAAACCAGTCAACCCTTGCACTCCCCTCCACGTGGGCATCCACTACTCTGTCTTCGCCGGCTCCTGGTTTTTCCCTTCCTAGGCCTCACCAGCGTCAACCACGTTGGTTCTCTAGGCGCGGTTGGTCAATGTGGTGAACAAATGACAGCCATAAGAAGATGGATGTACATGGAGAGGCTGATAGTAGGGATCCACATGGTCCATGGCTGCACTAGCCTCCTTATTACGCGAAATAAAATGATTCCTGTCCCCGACAGCTAGGACCCACGAGCTACATCTTCGCACGCAAGCAAGTGCTTCATTATTATGTGGGAAAAAAAGTTCCTCCCCCTGACAGCTGGGACTCACTAGACACATCTTCGCGTGCAAGGAAGTACCTCCTTATTATGGGCAAACAATGATTCCTCCACCTGACAGTTGGGACCTACCAGCTATATCTTCGCACGGAAGGAACTACCTCCTTATTACGCAGGACAAAAAAAGCTTACTCCCCCTGACACTGGGACCCACCAGCTACATCTTTAGATGCAAGGAAGTGCCTCCATATTACGTGCAAAAAAAAGATTCCTCCCCTAATAGCTGGGACCGACCAGCGATATATTCGAATGCAAGAAAGTGTCTGCTTATCCCCCGGTAGTTAGGACCACCAGGTCGAAGAGTACGTACCATTATTTGCCTGGTCACAAATGTGTACGTACATACTGGTCGATTGGTTTCTCTGCGTCCATGAACCATGGGCATGTAAGGAGCGTCAAGTGTCATAGTAGAGCCCCCCGACATAGTAGTTCAGGCAGCCTCGTCTAAATCATGTACACGTACATACAACCACGCTGCAAAAAATACAACCACATACATACGTATGTGCGGGGTCTGGAACGTGTAGTCACGCATACGTACGGCTAGGGCTCGTGTACATGGAGAGGTAACGAACGGCAGCCACGGTGCCCTATTCATCGGCAGCCAACCGGCTAGGTCTGAACGGAGAAACATCGTCGTGTTCATCGGGAGGCAACCGACCAGGTCGGAATAAGTCATGTTCATCCGGAGCAAGTCAGCTTGGATGGAACAGCCAAAATAGGGTCTTGTCCGTCGATCGGGATTTGGCATACCGCAAAATGGAGGAAATGGGGTTCTCTTCGACCGCCTATGATCGAAACAGGGTCCTCTTTATCGGGAGGGGTATGGCGTACCGCAAAACAAAGGAAACAGACTTCTGTTCAATCGCCTACGGTTGAGACGGGGTCCTCTTGATCAAGAGGGGTCTGACGTGCCGCAAAACAGAGGTCACAGACTTCTCCTCGAGGGCCTATGGTTGAAATGGAGTCTTGTTCATCGGGATGGGTGCGGCGTACCACAAAATGGGACTCCACGGGCTACTGTTCATCCATAGTCGACTTCCTCCAGCCTCCACCAGCTACTGTTCATCCACCATCGACTTCCTCCAGGCTCCACCGGCTACTGTTCATCCATCCTCCATGTGGTCATGTTCATCCACCACCAACCGGCTGGGGTGTGGCGGCCTCCTAGGGGTCATGTTCATCCAGCGCCAACTGCCTACACAGCTGGGGTCCTGTTCATCCATAGCCAACCAACCAGCTAGACTCACCACATGTCTCGACTGGTTCTAGTATGTATCTCGCTTGCGACAGCAACATGCACTGTTCATTCAAAGGCAACACAACCAGCTAGCAACGTCTCGCACGGGGGCTCGATCAGCTTCAGTAAGCAGCGAGAAGGTGTTGGGGAACATTGCATGGAAAACAAAAAAAAATTACACACATGCAAGATCTATCCATTGAGATGTATAGCTACGAGAGGGGAGACTGTGTCTATGTACCCTCGTAGACCGTTAAGCGGACCCGTTTATCAACGTGGTTGATGTAGTCGTACACCTTCATGATCCGCCCAATCAAGTGCCGAACGTACGGCACCTCCGCGTTCAACACACATTCATCTTGATGACCTCCTCCCCCTTCTTGATTCAGCAAGACGGGCGAAGTAGTTGATGAGTTCCGGCAGCACGACGGCGTGGTGACGGTGGTGATGCAACTATCTCCGCAGGGCTTCGCCGAGCACTACGAAAATATGACCGAGGATGAATTAGAGGGAGAGGGGCGCCTCACACGGCTTGGAAATCGTGGTGTGTGTTGCCCCTCTCCCTCCACACATATATATATAGCTGGGGGAGGGGAGGCAGCCTAGGGCACCCCAAGGGAGGAGGCGGCCGCCCAAGGGCGCCTGCCTTAGCCCCCCTCCTTTCCTTCCTTGTGAGTGGAGGAGAAGGTAGGAGGGGGGCCGACGGCTCCTTGCCTTAGCCCCCCCTTTCCTTCCCTATAGGGCCGGCGGCCAGGGAGAGGGCGTGCCAACCCCTTGTGGGATAGTGTGTGACTCCCCTTGGCCCATTAGGCCCATATACTGCACGTAGGTCTCCCGAAACCCCTTCCTGTGATCCGATGTATACCCGGTGCATTCCGAAACCTTTCTGGTGACCAAATAGCATCGTCCTACATATAAATATTTACCTCCGGACCATTCCGGAGCTCCTCGCCATGTTCGTGATCTCATTCGGGACACCGAACAACATTCGGTCACCAATTCACATAACTCATATAATACTATATCGTCAATGAATGTTAAGCGTGTGGACCCTACAGGTTCGAGACATGACAGAGACACCTCTCTAGTTAATAACCAATAACGGAACCTGGATGCCCATATTGGTTCCTACATATTCTCCGAAGATCTTTATCAGTCGAACCTTTATGGCAACATACTAATTCCCTTTGTTTGTCGGTATGTTACTTGCCCGAGATTCGATCGTCGGTATCTCCATACCTAGTTCAATCTCGTTACCGACAAGTCTCTTTACGCGTTCCATAATACATCATCTCATAACTAACTCCCTAGTCACATTGCTTGCAAGCTTCTTGTGATGTGTATTACCGAGAGGGCCCAGAGATAACTCTCTGATACACAGAATGACAAACCCCAATCTCGATTCATGCCAACTCAACAGACACCTTCGGAGATACCTGTAGAGAATCTTTATGATCAACTAGTTACGTTGTGACGTTTGATATCACACAAGCTATTCCTCCGGTATCCAGGAGTTACATGATCTCATGGTCGAAGGAATATGTATTTGACATTAAGAAAGCAGTAGTAATAAACTGAATGATCATATGCTAAGCTAATGGATGGGTCTTGTCCATCACATCAGTCTCCTAATGATGTGATTCTGTTATCAAATGACAAATCATGTCTATGGTTAGGAAACCTTAACCATCTTTTGATCAACGAGCTAGTCTAGTAGAGGCTTACTAGGGAGATGGTATTTGTTTATGTATCCACATATGTATTTAAGTTTCTGTACAATACAATTCTAGCATGAATAATAAACATTTATCATGAATAAGGAAATATAATAATAACAACTTTATTATTGCCTCTAGGGCATATTTCCATCAGTCTCCCACTTGCACTAGAGTTAATAATCTAGTTCACTTTGCCATGTGATTAACACCCAAAGAGTTCTAAGGTGTGATCATGTTTTTCTTGTGAGAGAGATTTTTAGTCAATCTGTCTGCAACATTCAGATTTGTTTGTATATTGCAAATTTCTATGTCTACAATGCTCTTCATGGAGCTACTCTAGTTGATTGCTCTCACGTTATCCAGATTGAGACTCGGAGTCATCTGAATCGGTGTCAAATCTTGCATCGACGTAACACTTTACAACGAACTCTTTATCACCTCCATAACCATGAAACATTTCCTTATGCCTGTTTAAGTCACCTAAGGATAATTTTGACCGATGTCCAATGATCCACTCCTGGATCACTCTTGTACCCCCTTTGCAAGACAAGTGGCAAGGCACACATCATGTGTGGTACACAGCATGGCATATCATATAGAACCTATGGCTTAGGCATAGGGAATGACTTTCATTATCTCTCTATCTTTTGTCGTGGTTGGGCTTTGTGTCTTAATCAACTTCACACCTTGCAATATAGGAAAGAACCATTTCTTTGACTAACCCATTTTGAACTTAATCAAAACTTTGTCAAGGTATGTGCTTTGTGAAAGTCCTATTAAGCGTCTCGATCTATCCCTATAGATCTTGATGCCCAATATATAAGCACCTTCACCGGGGTCTTTCATTGAAAAACTTTTATTCAAGCATCCTTTTATGCTATCCAGAAATTATATATCATTTCCAATCAACAATATATGTCATCCACATATAATATCAAAAATGCTACAGAGCTCCCACTCACTTCCTTGTAAATAGAGGCTTCACCGTAAGTCTGTATGAAACCATATGCTTTGATCACCTCATCAAAGCGTATATTCCAACTCCGAGATGCTTGCACCAGTCCATAGATGGATCCCTGGAGCTTGCATACTTTTTCAGCACCTTTAGGATCAACAAAACCTTCTAATTGCATCATATACAACTATTCTTTAAGAAATCCGTTAAGGAATGTAGTTTTGACGTCCATTTGCCAGATTTCATAATCATAAATTGTGGTAATTGCTAACATGATTCGGATAGACTTAAGCATCACTACAGGGGAGAAAGTCTCATCATTGTCAACCCCTTGAACTTGTCAAAAACTTTCATGACAAGTCGAGCTTTATAGACAGTGGTATTACCATCAGCGTCTGTCTTCCTCTTGAAGATCCATTTATTTTCAATGGCATGCCAACCATCAGACAAGTCCACCAAAGTCCACACTTTGTTCTCATACATGGATCCTATATGATATTTCATGGCTTCAAGCCATTCGTCGGAATCTGGGCTCATCATAATTTCTTCATAGTTCGTAGGTTCGCCGTTGTCCAACAACATGATTTCCAGGACAGGATTACTGTACCACTCTAGTGTCGAATGTGTTCTGGTCGACCTACGAGGTCCAGTAGTAACTTGATCTGAAGTTTCATGATCATCATCATTAGCTTCCTCTCTAGTTTGTGTAGGCATCACGGGAATGGTTTTCTCTGATGTGCAACTTCCTAATTCGAGAGAAGTACAACTACCTCAGGAAGTTCTACTTTCCTACCACTCACTTCTTTCAAGAGAAACTCATTCTCTAGAAAGGACCAATTCAAACATTTTGCCTTTGGATCTGTGGTAGAAGGTATACCCAATAGTTTCTTTCAGGTATCCTATGAAGATGCACTTCTCCGCTTTGGGTTTGTGCTTATCAGGCTGAAGCCTTTTGACATAAGAGTCCCATCCCCGAACTTTAAGAAACGACAACTTAGGTTTCTTGCCAAACCATAGTTCATATGGTGTTATCTCAACGGATTTAAATGGTGCCCTATTTAACGTGAATGCGGCTGTCTCTAATGCATAACCCCAAAATGATAAAGGCAAATCGGTAAGAGACATCCTAGAACGCACCATATCAAATAAAGTACGGTTACGATGTTCGGACACACCATTACGCTGTGGTGTTCCAGGTGGCATGAGTTGTGAAACAATTCCACAATGTTTTAAATGAAGGCCAAACTCGTAACTCAAATATTCACCTCCATGATCAGATCATAGAAACTTTATTTTATTGTTACGATGATTCTCTACTTCACTCTGATATTCTTTGAACTTTTCAAATGTTTCAGACTTGTGTTTCATTAAGTAGATATACCCATACCTACTCAAATCATCCGTAAAGGTTAGAAAATAACGATACCCACCGCGTGCCTCAACACTCATCGGACCACATACATCGGTATGTATTATTTCCAATAAGTCATTAGCTTGCTCCATTGTTCCAGAGAATGGAGTTTTAGTCATCCTGCCCATGAGGCATGGTTCACAAGTATCAAATAATTCATAATCAAGTGATTCCAAAAGTCCATCTACATGGAGTTTCATGCGCTTTATACCAATATGACGTAAACGGCAGTGCCACAAGTATGTTACACTATCATTATCAACTTTGCATCTTTTGGCATCAATATTATGAATATGTGTGTCACTATGATCGAGATTCAACAAGAACAGACCATTCATCAAAGGAGCATGACCATAAAAGATATTATTCATAAAAATAGAACAACCATTATTCTCTAACTTAAATGAATAATTGTCTTGCAATAAACAAGATCCAGATATAATGTTCATGCTCAATGCTAGCACCAAATAACAATTATTGAGGTGTAAAACTAATCCAGAAGGTAGATGTAGAGGTAGCGTGCCGACGGCGATCACATTGACCGTGGAACCATTCCCGATGTGCATCATCGCCTCGTCCTTAGCCAATCTTCCTTTATTCCGCAGCTCCTGTTTCGAGTTACAAATATGAGCAACCGAATTAGTATCAAATACCTAGGAGCTACTACGATCATTAGTAAGGAACACATCAATAACATGTATATAAAATATACCTTTGTTCACTTTGCCATCCTTCTTACACGCCAAATATTTGGGGCAGTTCCGGTTCCAGTGACCATTTCCCTTGCAGCAGTGATGTCTACTATGTAACTTTATTCTTGCAGACTCATGTTGGGCCTCCAAGCGCAGAGTTTTGTAGGACAGTAGCAATTTTCCCTCAAGTGGATGACCTAAGGTTTATCAATCCATGGGAGGCATAGGATGAAGATAGTCTCTCTCAAGCAACCCGGCAATCAAATACAAGAAACCTCTTGTGTCCCCAACACACCCAATACAATGGTAAACTATATAGGTGCACTAGTTCGGCGAAGAGATGGTGATAAAAGTGTAGTATGTATAGTAGATATGAGTTTTTGTAGTGCGAACAATAAAAAAATAGCAAGGTAGTAAATAGTAAAATGAAGCACAAATGGTATTGATGGAAAACGAGGCCAAGGGTGCATACTTTCACTAGGGCAATCAATCAACAATGATAACATAGTTGGATCATATAAGTATCCCTCAAAGTGCAATAAAGAATCACTACCGAGTTCCTGTTAGCGGAGAACAAAAGATAGAAATTATTTGTAGGGTCCGAAACCACCTCAAAGCTATTCTTTCCGATCAATCTATCCTAGATTTTGTTCTAAAATAACACAAAGCTATTCTTTCCGATCAATCTAACCAAGAGTTTGTACTAAAATAGCACCATATGACACACATCAACCAACTCTAATGTCACCTAGATACTCCAATGTCACCACAAGTATCCATGGGTTAATTCTATGATATGCATCAAACAACTTCATGATCATAGTATTGAATCCACACAAAGAACTACAAGGAGACCCAAAAGTTTCTATCAGAGAAAAGATAATAAAAACGTGCATCAACCCCTATGCATACACTACAAGAAATATGTCAACTTGTGACCACCACTATTAGTCACTGAAAGGTCATGGTTTTTCATTTGCGACCTTTTTGTGACCAAAAACAAAAGGTCAAAAGATGGCGGTCGTAAACTGACTATAGCGACCTTCTCTGTGAGAAGGTCATAGACGTTTACAACCAAAACAGAAGGTCGTTGAACCCATGACCTTTTGTTTTGGTCACTAGCTGTCTGCCCAGGCCACGTTGGATCCGACGTGGCAATCTGACGTGGAAAAATTACGACCAATTCAAAAGGTCAAAAATTAGAATCGGCCCGGTCCAATTGGGTGTTTATATGGGCCAAGCCCATTAATTCAGCCAATTTAGTGTATTTTTCTGTCAATTTTTGTTAGCTTCATGGGCCAAGCCCTACTATTCAGCCCATCAACTTCTATGCACGTTTGGCCTTTCAATAATATAGGTACTATTTTGTGCAGCCCATTTTCTTGTTTACATTCAGCCTTTTTATACAGTCAAATAATAATTCAATCTTGGAGTTGGTCCAGTATACTTTTCAGCCCATTCACATATATGTGACCCATATTCATACAAATGATTCTCCTTTTCAATAAATTTTGCAAATAATTTCATAATTCATCACTAAATATGTTTACATCACAGGCCATAAAGCCCTACAAAATAGTATCACATGTTCCTATACAAAACTATCAAATCATATGTACAACAAAACAGAATACAAAAAATTTAGTTCAACAAAAATAAATTTTCTTCCTCTTTCATCTTCTAGAACACAACACATGTCATTGAAAGGATCGACCATTAGAAGCATATAGAATACAAGGGAAACAATCAAAATAAAGAAATGAAAGGCACACACAATGAAAATTACGACAACATCAATATTTTTTATATTACCATACAAACAGAAATATAATATGATTGCTTAGGACATATGGCATTATCAACAAGACAACAAAATTTACAGTGCCAGCCCAGGAAGAAGGCAAAGCATATTTTATAGTGCGAGCTCAGGATGCCACCATGCAAACTAAACGGAGGGCAAGAGAGCAGGATGCAACTCTACCTGGAAATGCTGCTAGCCAGCGATAGAAGTAAGTTGGTCGGAGCCAAAGAGGGGACTGCCAAAGAAGCCAAGCATGCCGACGAGGATGAGGTAACCCATGATCGTCTCCTGGTTCTCCTTGATCTTGCCCTCGAAGTTCTTCCACTCCAGGTTGTCCTGCTGCAGCTCGTCCTACACCGCCTAGAAACAAACAATTCATATGAACAACTGCATAGATCATACCTTGTTTGCTTATCTAGACCAGACACTACTACTATTTGTGAATATAGCAAATGTAAAAACAATGTAAATGGTGAACAACACTTGAGAATATATCAACAGATTAAGAGCATATTGTTTAGCATCACACAGATAGTAGCACAATGCTACATGCAACTATTAGGATAAAGTAGAGCTTCTACATTACATAGTCAGATATGAAAGACCAAGCAAACTGTTCCGAGAAAGACAAGTTACAGAGCAATCACTTAACAAGTAGTACCAACATGAGTAAATCACATAAAGAAGTGCAATCTAATATCACAGCTGCCAAAACACCATATCAACATTCTTTACAGACCGAAAAGGAGCATGCGCTGCAGGACATATAAATATACCATGAGCATTATTTCTACAAGTAAAATGCATATAAATATTACAAACATGCCACTGGGTACTAATCAGCCAGAGTAGTGTCATGGCTACCCGAGTTATCACCTAAACACAACCTCGAAGAGGATGGCCAACGCTGCCTGCACTAGAGTCACCATGTTGCATGTTATTCCATCAAGACAAATACAATCAGCATCAGGATCAGAGGTTCAGAGAAAGAATAGTGAAGGTGTTTATGCTATAAACGACAAGGAGATGATGCCAACTCTAACTAAGTAGGCATAGAGTAACAAAACAACTCCATTACACTTAAGCTGCTGCTACCTGCATACACTAAATGGAACCAGAAGTATGTCGACTACTAGACAGCCATGAATGATGCCCAGGAGTATTGATTTGGAAACAATCAATCCTCCAATACTAATAAATTTTGGAGTATTAATTCAAAGATGACCTATACTACAGTACAGTGCAGTGCATAAGAAGGAGTGAATCCATTTTCACAATCTGAGGAAGAATAAGAAGGAACCAAGCATATGAAGGAGTATTCAGTTTACTCATGTTGCTGCTACAGTACAGTACTGCTGCTATAGTACATTGCTCCAAGAATAATATGAAATGTGGACTAATCGGAATAATCTGGTCTAATGTAGACAAATGTGGACTACCCTACTCCAACATGCTACTCTAACTATCAAAACTACACCAAATTAATTGGGAACATCACTGATCCTCACTGTCAAACTACTCCACCAAAGACAAGTACTGGCATGCTTTGTTGTAACTAGATTCACTATTTAGTCACAGGAAATACAACACAGCTCAAGAAATACTCCACCAAAGACAAATCATTCACTAAACTACTGCAAGAAACTACTACTACAACAACTACTGCAAGAGAGAAGAGATAAGAAGAGGGAACGATTGCTTGCAAGTCCCAATTTAACAACAGTAATCATCAATTTAGTTAATCGAAGATGCTACTCTAACTACTCCATTTTTCAAGATGCTACTGTAACTATCAGTACTGGAGTAATCGAATGTGTTGCAAGATGCTACTCTAACCAGATGCTCCAAGTTGATACTTCAAGATACTACAAGCAAGTTCATACTCCCACAAGAAGAGAATTCAGACAAGAATCTGTTCCACACACACTGTTCATTCAAGCAAGTTGAACATAGGTCTTTCCATGGAGGAGAGAGCATAGACTCGATCACCGGCCTTGTGCCAAATCCCCCACGCCTTCTTGTGGGGCCTTCACAACAATGACCTGCAAGCAGAAGACACCAAAAACAAAGTCACACATGCATGCTACTAATGCACAGTCCTGTAGTTGTTTGGTTATTATTTTAGATTAATATGAATAATTCAATATGTATTATCTATTTTAAAAAATGAAGTTAATAAGTTCTGCTAGACTATTGTTTCAAAGAAATATATTAGAATGTTAAATTTAACATGCTAGAAACTTAAATGAGAGTGCCCCCCACAGAGCGTAAGTAAGACTAGCATATAGTAGTTTGTCTTGTACAGAATGCTTCTAATCTAAGTAAGCATGATAGTGTACGCGTTAGAGCTTTTTCATGCATGCAAATATTTTATGAGGAGAACTAGATACATGTATGTGACCATTAGAATGCATAGGTGTGTAGGGGAGCTCCCCCGGCATCACTGCTATCGTGATTGACCAATGAAACAAAAGGTTATAGGGAGCTTTTAAGTAAAATCTGTTTATGCACACAGCAAATCTGAAAATGTGAGCTCGGTATGCTCTCTAGTAGTCTCCAGTGAGCTGATCCTGCTAATCTATCTACACAATGGTGGTGAGAGATGGGGATGCCAGTAGAAGGAACTAGCAAGCATACCACATGCAGGGCCAGGTGAGAAGACAGGTGCCAAGACGGATAGCATTAACAACAGATACGCTTCATAGGCATGCAACACAAGACGGATATCTGCATGTCTTTCTTCAGAAGACGCATTGTAACTAGACTACTGCTTACTACATAACCCAAAACTGAATCATGAAACAAACCTTAGCATCCATGCACTGTAGGCAAGATCTTTCTCAGGCAGGTACGATGGTTGTCTCTCTTTCAGCTAGATTTTCTTAGCCAACTGTCTTGTCAATGAAGAACCACTTCTTCAGTGTTTTCTTGTCACTATAGGTGTGGAAGAAGTTCATTAACAGAAGAGTACCTGAGAAGAAGAATTAGATGCGTTAGGAATCAATCAAATCAACACCAAATCGAATCAGGAAGAAGAATTGTGCGTTCACATAGGTAGTTGCAGTGCCCAGGTTCATCTTGTTGGCGTGGAACTGGCCTGCTCACGGCCACATGATGCTTGCACTCGTGAATGTAGCAGGGGCGCCACACCAGGAAGCATGCGTACCTGGAAGAAGATGTCGGTGGGGAAGCGCAGGGACTTGACGGTGTAGTAGGCGATCTTGTCGAGCATCGTGTTGGGCACATGGTGCTTGGTCAGATTGATCGACATGTCTGAGGTGTATGCCTCCCATGGCTGCCGCAGCGAAACCAACTAATGAATCACAAACAACAACGGCGCAACAAGTAAATAAAATTACAGTGCACATCGACCGCACGCCCGCTCCAATCTGGCGACCCGTCGCCGGCGACGGAACCGAAACAGGAAAAGCAGAGTAGAGGAAGCAAGGGAAGAGCGTACCCTGAAGCAAGAGCACTTCCACTCGGTACCTTCCTCACGCACCAGCTTCTTCGACTGCTCGATCCCCCAAGTAGCTGCTGATCGCCACCTCCTTCTTCTAACCATCGCCCTTGGCCGCCTCCGCCTTGACCACCTACGAGGCCGCGGAAGTGGACATCATCCGCAACAACGCGCCCTTGCCACCGACGAGGGAGGTCTTGGCCCCCGGGGACGTCGCGGTGGTGGCGAAGAGGCGGTTGGCGCCAGCGCCGGCGCGGCGGAGGAGGACCGATCCGGCCATCCCGGAGCTCATCTGGCCGCCGTGAAATGCCTCCGTGAATCACAATCCGGGACGAGACGTCTGATGTTGACGCACGCTTTCCCTTGTTGCTGTGGTGGGTGGGTGGTGTGGGGGTGGGGTTGGGGGGTTGCGCTGAAGACCTTGCCTTCGAGCGTGGTGCCCAGGCCGTCGGCGCAGATCTGGCACACGCCCCGGCCCGTCCCTCTGCCGCCGTCGCGGGTCTGGAAGCACCGCCTCGCTTGCTCGATCTAGGTCGTAGAAGGTGGGGGTGACAGCGGATCAGGGTGGGAGGGAGAGGGTTCGGGTTGCGGCGGCGGCGGTGGTTGTGGGTGTGAGCGAGATGGAGGAAGGGGGAGCGGCGAATCCCGCCAGGGGAGGGGATGGGTGCGGAGGTGATGTGAGAGACAAAGGGAGGGGATGGATCGGGGTGGGTGGGAGATATAGGCAGCGGCGTGTCACGACCGGTTTTTCAATAAAAAAAATTTATTGAGAAAACCAATCTTTAAATCCCAGTATAGGAAAAGTCATCCTTTCCGGTAGACAAAAGCTTGATAAACAGAGAACCAGTAGCATCAAATATATTACAGGGTTGAGCTGAGGTTGCTCAACAATTTTATTACAGACACGCCAATATATTACATATGGGTGGATATGACACCGGGGTTGGGTGGCATGCTACTAGCTCGAGGGAAAAGTGGTGGTGGATAACTTGACTTCTACTGGCAGTACATCGAGCGTTGAGGTGAGGCTCGATGAATTTATTCGGGGTTGCGGAAGCGGATAGTACAATGACCAAGACAGGATCGCACAGGACTGACTGGGACTCCTCTAGGCGTCGGACTCGCTATCAAACTCCTCATCCATGAGATCGCCTTCATCAGCATCTGGCCAAATCAACAAGCCAGGTGAGTACTTGAAAGTACTCGCAAGACAGATCGGACAAAATATATAATCAATGAATGCATGAATGCGTCATGAATAAAGGATGATGCTCATATAACAATGGTAAGATTTGCAGGACTTGATAAATAAAAATAAATGGCTGAAAAACCGATCGGGTGTCTGGAGCGACGCCTCGAAAGGTAAATAAATAAAGTGCATGCCGCAGTCGGGCGTCTAAGCGACACCACATAAATGGCTTAAAAGAAATGCCACAGTCGGACGTCTGGGCGACATCACATAAAGGGCTTTTAAAAGAAATACCGCGGTCGGACGTCTGGGCGACATCACAGATAGGGCTTTAAAAGAAATACGACAGTCGGATGTTTGGGCGACATCACAGACAGGGCTTTAAAAGAAATACCACAGTCGAACATCTGGGCGACATCACAGACAGGGCTTTAAAAGAAATACCGCAGTCGGACATCTGGGCGACGTCACAGACAGGGATTTAAAAGAAATACCACAGTCGGACATCTAGGCGACATCACAGAC
>NC_041387.1:559995512-560019412 GCF_002162155.2 Triticum dicoccoides
AAGAAATACCGTAGTCGGACATCTGGGCGACATCACAGACAGGGTTTTAAAAGAAATAGCATAGCCGGACGTCTGGGCGACATCACAGACAGGGCTTTAAAATAAATACCACAGTCGGACGTCTGGCGACATCACAGACAGGGCTTTAAAAGAAATACCACAGTCGGACGTCTGGGCGACATCACAGACAGGGCTTGTAACAGAAGTAAATAACAGGTTTGCCACCGTCGGACGTCTGAGTGACATCGCAGACAGGGCTTGTAATAATTGTAAACAACAAATTAGTCCATCCACAAGAATAATCTTTTAACTAGATTTCTCACACATAAATCCCACCGGAGTTTTGTAACTGAGGCTGATACCTGACAAGATAAGATAATCATATTACTCGAAGAAAGTACAAGATAATTGAAAGATTGAGACTCTGCAGAGTTTGGAAGAACTGAACACAGCCAACGGATTTCCGTAGTCACGATGGACTAATTCCGTTTACGTCATTTCAGTAGAAACGCATTTAACTAGTACACACCCATTTCACCTCACGTTGCCAGGAATCACCCTGGCCAACGTCCAAGAAAAACTTTGAGACGGGGAGGCCACAACCTCGAATGGCATGGGATCAAATTTCTATACGCGCGCTCTAAGGGGTGCCCCCCTCTCGGTCCCAACCGGAAACACCCATGCCCCCTGACCGGATGACGGGCTTTAATCCAGGGCCATGGAACCCTCATCCCGGCCTCTCCACTTGATGTGTACCAGGAAAACTATTTGCAACTTACTATGCCATATTCCTTTCGGAAAACATGTGACAGTATAGGATGGAATGAATGGGAATGTGAATTGTGTCATGACGACACGGAAGTCAAATAATCTGGCATAAGACTGGCATGTCACAACACTGCCATCTTACCCATCCTCATACCAACACATGGCTTTGCAAATATGTATCCAACAACATAATGCTTTCCGAAACTTACTTTCCGATTATATGCATGAGATATATCATGCAAAGTGATGTTCATAAACATGCCATGACTATACAAAAATGCAAACATGCAATAACACTCATCATATCAAGAGTTCAAACATGCTTGCCTGGTTCGGAGTAGTCAGAGTCTAACTGTGCGAAGTTTGCAGCTCCGTCACCTCCTCCGGTATCTACGGTATAAGAAAAATACGTACGCAACGTAAATACCGTGAGTGTACAGAAAAGTGTTCCAAATATTTTTTCAAATAAATATGATAAAAAACTAGACAAAAATCTAAAGAGAACAGAAAAAGAATCACTCAAGAATTCCCTTTTGTTAAAAAGTTATCAGTGTTTTAACCCAAGGACTCATCTGTAATGAAACAGAAAACTTCCAGGGGGTTCTGTGGAAAAGTATAGATAACGTTTTGTTTAAAAGAAACGGCTGTGAGGCTGACAGGCAGGCCCCACCTGTCGGGTTTGAAAGTTCAAACAGAGAAACAGAGCGCGACGGCGCCCAAGAGGTGCGGTGGTCGCCCGCGGCGATCCACTTCGAGGCAAGGTGTTCGGGGTTTACCTCCGTGATCAGTGCACCGTTCCGCGTCTGTGGGTGGTGGTGGTGGTCGCCGGCGAGCACTGTGTCAACGGCGGCCCTAGCTCCGGCGGATGGCGGTTCGGGCAGTCGTGGATCTCGCCGGAGGAGCTGCGGGGATCAAATAGGAGTGGGGGTTAGTCTCCTAGTTACTTGAGAGGGTTGCGGACGAAGTTAGAGCGCCGGAGACGGCCTCGCCGGAGAGAATCGAAGTGGAGGCCGAGGCGGAACGGGGTGGCCGGAGTCGGGGAAGAAGGGCCCCTCGGGGCTCTCCCAGTGGCTGGGCGGGGTCTAGTGGGGTAGAGGAGGTGTGCCGCGGGCGAGAGTAGGCTCAGGGTGCTATATATAGCCGCCCCGAGGCGGTAGCCGAGAACGGGGTTCTCCGGCGAGGTGATTACGGCGGCGCTGCGGCTGTACGGGAGGTTTTAGAGGCTGAACGTCGTCGTGGGTGCTCCATGGTTTCGTTTTGGAGCTAACCGCGTCGGGATTTGGGGGTTTAGGGGGAGCTCGACGGAACGGGGCGACACGCGCCCGTCGGCGGCAGGGAGCGCGCTCTGCGCGTGCCGCGCCACGGCGACAGTGCTGCATGCATGCGCTGGCAAGGAGGTGGCCACGCGGAGCCACCAGGACGCTTGGGCGGCGCCGAACGGTGTTGTGCCGCCGTTCTGCTTCCTGTCGGCCGCTACGGCGCTACGGCCGCCGCAAGACACGCCCGCGCAGGCGGGCCAGGGCGCCACCAACGCCAGGAAGGCGCCAAGCGCGCGTGTGAGGCTCCAGACAAGCAAGGCTGGCCGTGAGCTACGTGCCAAGCGCACTGTGAGCTCGTGACTGAAGTCACTGACGAAGATCGACACTGAATGTCTGAATTTAACTGAATATGACTAGAACAGTGCATGCAAGGTGTTCGACAGAATGATCCAGGCATGTAGGGATTTTTCCTTGAGCTGGTTTTTGGTGGAGGGGCCTCTCATTGCATCTAGAGGCTGCCTGAATATTTGTGGAATTTTTGGAGAGGTATAGATATGAATTTCACCAAATTTGGCAAATCTGGTCCAAACTTGGAGTGAGTGCAATTTGACATATTTGAACAGGAGAAGAGTGGATCAAGATGGTTCTGGGTTGTGGGTTCAAAGGACTATCCAGGGGTGTTGAGTTGAGGTCAAAAATCAAAAGCATTAGGGCACTTGCTTTGTAATCCACTTAGGTTCAAAAGAAAAGACAGAATTATTTTGGGAGGAGAAATAGTTGGAATAAAATCCACAAATGGATTTTATTTGTTTGCACAGAATGTTAGGGTTGAACTATAGTGGGAGGAAAGATTTTTGGGAAAATTTCACCATAGGAAGCATGGTGAAATTTTTGAAGGGATCAAAACCAAATAAAATCCCAAAACTAGAAGGGTTTTCCATTTTAAATGAAACCAAATCCAAGAAAAGGATTTTTGAGAGGGCAAACTTAGAAGATGGTTTTTAGGAAGGGTTTAAATGACCTCCTTTCAAACCAAGCAAGGCTCTTTTGAAAAAAAAAAACAAACCACCAAAATTTTTGGAGTGTCACAGCACCTACCCCCTTAGGAAAAATCTCGTCCCCGAGATTTCAGCTGATCCTTAAACAGGTGTGGGTGCTCTGTCCGAAGAGAATCCTCGCTCTCCCAAGTTGCTTCATTCTCGGTGTGATTGCTCCATTGAACTCTGAAAAACTTAATGGTTTTCTGTCGGGTCCTCCTCTCAGATTCTTCCAATATTTTTATCGGGTGCTCCCGGTAAGTGAGGTCTGGTTGCGCGTCAATATACTCATGTGAAACTTGCTTCTCTGGGTTGCTTATGTATTTTCTCAACTGCGAGATGTGAAATACGTTGTGGATACCGGATAAGTCTCCGGGCAGGTCTAGCTGGTAGGCTACCTTGCCTTGTCGGGCCACTATATGAAATGGTCCAATGAATCTTGGTGCTAGTTTCCCCTTAATCTTGAATCGTTGCAGACCCTTCATAGGAGAAACTTTCAGGTATACCAATTCTCCGGGTTCAAAACTGATTTCCCGATGCTTTCGGTCGTAATAACTCTTTTGCCGACTTTGCGCTGTTTTGAGTCGTTCTCTAATCGTCTTAACTTTCTCCTCGGCCTCCTTGAGCATATCTGGGCCAAAGATATGGCTGTCTCCGGTCTCTAACCAATTTAGCGGGGTACGACATTTTCTCCCATATAGAGCTTCAAATGGTGCCATTTGCAAGCTGGCTTGATAGTTGTTGTTGTATGCGAACTCTGCATATGGCAAACTTTCTTCCCAACTGTTCCCGTAGGTGAGGACACAGGCTCTTAGCATGTCTTCTAAGATTTGGTTTATGCGTTCCGTTTGTCCATCAGTCAGGGGATGGTATGCGGTACTGAGGGCTAGTTGGGTTCCCAGTGCCTGTTGTAGGTGATCCCAGAATGCAGAGACGAACTGTGTGCCTCTATCGGAGATAATAGTCTTAGGGACTCCATGTAGGCAGACGATACGGGCAAGATAAAGTTTGGCTAGTCGCTGAGTGGTGTAAGTTGTCTTTACCGGAATAAAGTGTGCCACCTTGGTTAATCTGTCGGTTATGACCCATATGGCATTGTTTCTGTGTTATGACCGAGGCAGTCCAACGATAAAGTCCATTCCAATCTCGTCCCATTTCCACTCGGGTATCTTATTTGGCTGTAACAGTCCGGCTGGTTTCTGGTGCTCGGCCTTGATACGTTGACAAGAGTCACAACATGCAATGAACGTGGCTATATCTCTCTTCATACCGTGCCACCAAAAATTTTCCTGAAGGTCTTTGTACATCTTTGTCCCTCCAGGATGGATTGAATACGGAGCTGTGTGACTTTCAGTTAATATCTGCTGTTTGAGGTCCTTGACATTTGGTACGCATAGCCTTTCTCCGTACCACAATATTACTTGCTCATCTATGTTGAATTCTGAGGCTCTTCCCAAACTCACTTTTCTTTTTATGCCCTCAATACTGGGGTGTCCGTGCTGGGCTTCCTTGATACTTTCCATCAGGGTAGGCTGTATTTCGATATTCGATACACTACCTTCGGTGACCATCATGAGATTGAGTCGGGCAAATTCCTGTTGAAATTTTGGCGTCAATTTTGGCATACTGTCATCTTTCGTGCTGGGATTTCGACTAAGTGCATCTGCCACAACATTTGCTTTTCCGGGATGATAGTGGATTCCAACATCATAATCCTTCACCAACTCTAACCAGCGTCATTGCCGTAAATTTAACTCTGGTTGTGTGAAAATATACTTAAGACTCTTATGGTCTGTGTATATCTCGCAAGGATTCCCAAGTAGGAAGTGTCTCCATTCCTTCAGTGCATGGATGACTGCAGCCAATTCCAAGTCATGAGTGGGATAATTTTCCTCATGCTTGCGTAGTTGTCTGGAGACATACGCAACTACCTTTCCTTCTTGCATCAATACGCATCCGAGGCCTTTCCGGGATGCGTCACAATATACCTCAAAGTTCTTGTGTATATCTGGCACAATTAGTACTGGTGCCGTTGTTAATTTTCTTTTTAGCTCTTGGAAGCTTTTCTCACATGCTTCTGTCCATTCAAATTTCTTGCCTTTCTTGAGCAATTGCGTCATGGGCTTTGCTATAGTGGAGAATCCTTCAATAAATCTCCGATAATATCCTTCCATTCCCAAGAAACTCCGTATGTCCGTTACGTTAGCTAGCGGTTTCCAGCCAAGTACTGCCTTGACTTTTTACGGATCTACTGCAATACCTTCTTGGGTTAGCACGTGGCCCAGAAAACCCACCTGCCTTAGCCAAAATTCACATTTGCTGAACTTGGCGTACAGTTGATGTTTCCTGAGTTCTCCGAGTACAATCCTGAGATGTTCGGCGTGCTCTTCTGGTGTTTTGGAATATATCAGAATATCATCGATGAACACCACAACAAACTTGTCCATATACTTCGTAAACACTTTGTTCATGAGGTGAACAAAATATGCAGGGGCGTTGGTTAGCCCAAATGGCATTACGGTGAACTCATACAGCCCATATCTGGAGGTAAATGCGGTCTTGGGAATATCTTCTGTTCGTACTTTTAACAGGTGGTATCCTGATCTCAAATCAACTTTTGAGAAGACCTTGGCCTGTGCGAGGTGATCGAATAAATCATTTATTCGGGGCATTGGGTATTTGTTCTTGATTGTGACCATGTTGAGAGCTCGATAATCAATACACAACCTCATTGTTCCATCCTTCTTCTTGGCAAATAAAATTGGAGAACCCCAAGGTGAGGAGCTGGCTCATATGTATCCTTTCTCCAATAATTCTTTTATTTGCTTCTTCAACTCTACCAATTCGGATGGTGCCATTCTGTAAGGTTTCTTGTAAATAGGAGTGGTCCCGGGTGCTAGCTCAATGTTGAATTCTATCTCTCGGTCTGGTGGCATGCCTGGTAGTTCTTCTGGAAATACATCTGGAAATTCACATACCACTGGAACCTTGTTCAACTCAGAAACGTCCACTTCGTTCAATCTAGGTTGCCGAGGTATTTGTCTCTCTTTGGTTGAAACTTTTATTTTCTTCCCTTGATGGTGGGTGAGAATCACGGTACGGTTGAAGAAGTCAATAAAGCCTTTATTAGTGGTCAACCAATCCATTCCTAGGATGACATCCAGTCCTTTGCTTTCCAGTACAATAAGGTTGGCGTAAAATTTCAATCCTTCAAATTCAATAACCACACCTTGACAGTAACACTGGGTCACCTGCTTAATCCCAGGGGACTTGACGATCATCGATTTTTCCAAGGGAAGCATCGAAATATTATTTTGCAAAGCAAAACTTTTCGAAACGAATGAGTGAGAAGCTCCAGAATCAAACAAAACCATGGCAGGTATTGTGTTGACGGGGTACGTACCGAGTACGATATCTGGGGCGTTCTGTGCTTCCTCTCGGGTCACGTGGTTCTAGTGACCTTTCCGGTGGTTGTTGTTGGGGTTGAAATTGCTTCGCTTTGGTGCTGAATTATTTCCACCATTATTGAGCTTCGGGTTTGAGTTTCTTGGCTTGGGACACTGCTTGGTATAGTGCCCTTCTTCTCCACAAGCATAACAGGTAACGCCTGGGCGATAGGTGAACTCTTTGTCTCTTGCATGAAAATTCTTGGTTGGACGTGAATTATTCACCGGGGTTTTGTGTGAATCCCCCTTCTGAAATTCCTTCTTACTTCTGTGATTGCGAGAAAAATTAGTCTTGTCCCTTTTCCGTTTGCGGATATCTTCCAGGCTACGTCGCTCATTTTCCAGGGTAATGACCTTATCCACCAGTGTTTTAAAATCTGGAAAGGTGTGCACAACTAGCTGGCACTTAAGGGCGGGTGCCAGGCCTTCCAAGAATTTTTCCATCTTCTTGCTCTCGGTCATGCGTTCTTCATTGGCGTAGCGAGACCGCAATGTGAATTGGCTGTTGTATTCTGACACTGTCATGGCTCTTTGCTTGAGTTCATCAAATTCCTTCTTCTTGATTTTCATGATGCTTTTAGGAATATGTGCCCCACGAAAACCTTGAAATTTTCCCAGGTGATTTCATTTTCGTTGGGGTGCATGTGCAGAAAGTTTTCCCACCACGATGCAGCTGCACCTGTGAGATAATGTGGTGCATACAGTACTTTTTCACGGCCTGAACACTGTGCGATAATTAATTTTCTCTCCATGTCTCGAAGCCAGTCTTCGGCCTCAAGAGGCTTGTCAGTATGAGAAAATGTTGGAGGACGCATCTTTTGTAACTCAGATAATTTGGATTGCGGTTGATACTGACCACGGTTATTTCCCATATTGATGAATTGGTTCATCATTTCCTGGTGTTGCTGCTGACTCTGTTCATACAAACGACAAACTTGTGTAAAAGTTGTTTCACTGTCCTGTTGACTTGTCTGACCCTGAGTGAAATTCTGGTTCTGCGGTGTGCCATAATTTTCTTCTGGCTGAGTTGGCATGGAGCGCGTCCAAGGACGAGACATCCTTCACTCTGGGGATATATTTTGTGAACTCATAAGACAAAAAGGAGAGTCGCAAAAGTCAATAAAATCACACCCAAAGGACATTTTTAAACGCCAAGGTATTTGGAAAACACACGATTGCGCGCGGAGAAGGACTAGTGCATATCTTACATGCGGGCATAATTATACATTACATCACTCAGTATATGCGTACATAATCCTGACAAGTTATTAAAACTAGTGCACTCCTCCAGATCCTACATGATGCGCAAACAGGCTACTTCTCACAACCTAAGAACATAAAAACATATTACACAAGTTGATATATCGCATGGCGTCTATGCGTACTTAGTCGGAGACGGTGAGGATCTCCCTTGGCCTGCCGAGGGTGAGACGCAGAGACGCTGGGGAATCAACCTCCTCCTCGGTAATAGGTTCCAGACGAGAAATGTTGTGCTGAGCTGATGGAGCAGGTGCCTTAGGCGGAATAACACGAATACGAGTGGGTGGAATAGGTGGGGTAGCACGTATGGGAGTGGGTGCAACAAGTGGTGCATAGCGGACGGGAGTGGGTGCAATAGCCTGGTTAAATTCCTCTGTGGTAGGCAGAAGACGAGCAGTGGCGAGTATGGTAGGTGAGTGAGAGACTGTGGATGACACAAAAGTCAGTGGTGGAGCGGTGTGCAGGAGTTCCCTCCTGTTAGCAGCACAGCCATGAACTGAGTCCATGCGTGCAGCTACGAGGTCATCCACCATGCAGTCGAATGCTGCCTCCAAGGCTCGGAGGTACTCGACAAGCATATCAAAGGCTTCGTCTCGCTCTCCTTTGCGGCAAGAGAAGGAGTAGTGACAGGTGTAAGGCACATGGCATGGAAGGTAGCGGTAGCGACGGGTCTTCATTGCCGGAAGAACATCCCGAAGACGGGCTATCGTCTCACGGGCAGCCATCTGCATAGCATGCCTTTCTGTAGGCATGGCTCTCCCCACGAATCGGAGGCGGCGTACTTCAGCATGCCCTCCCCTGAATTGCACCACGGCCTAGTGCATGGTCAGATTGTCGTTGATCTTGTGTGGATAAAGCGTGAAGACTGGGCGCACGGATGGCCCCATCGCGACCTGAACGATGAAGGAGAGGAGTTTGACGAACCCCTCAGGCACGTTGGCGAACATCTGAGACTCGCAGTCGTTGCCGGCAATCTACAAAAGTAGGCAAAAAAATTTAGTGGTCAGATCATAAATTTTATGCTGACTGTCACAAAATGACTACATTTGTAAAAACATGAATAACTCTATCATGCTAATAACCAATTAGCGATCGCACCTAGTGGCTTCCTATAGTCAGCCTGGCTCTGATACCAAGTCTGTCACGACCGGTTTTTCAATAAAAACATTTTATTGAGAAAACCAATCTTTAAATCCCAGTATAGGAAAAGTCATCCTTTCTGGTAGACAAAAGCTTGATAAACAGAGAACCAGTAGCATCAAATATATTACAGGGTTGAGCTGAGGTTGCTCAACAATTTTATTACAGACTCGCCAATATATTACATATGGGCGGATATGACACCGGGGTTGGGTGGCATGCTACTAGCTCGAGGGAAAAGTGGTGGTGGATAACTTGACTTCTACTGGCAGTACGTCGAGCGTCGAGGTGAGGCTCGATGAATTTATTCGGGGTTGCGGAAGCGGATAGTACAATGACCAAGACAGGATCGCACGGGACTGAGTGGGACTCCTCTAGGCGTCGGACTCGCTATCAAACTCTTCATCCATGAGATCGCCTTCATCAGCATCTGGCCAAATCAACAAGCCAGGTGAGTACTTGGAAGTACTCGCAAGACAGATCGGACAAAAGATATAATCAATGAATGCATGAATGCGTCATGAATAAAGGATGATGCTCATATAACAATGGTAAGATTTGCAGGACTTGATAAATAAAAATAAATGGCTGAAAAACCGATCGGGTGTCTGGAGCGATGCCTCAAAAGGTAAATAAATAAAGTGCATGCCGCAGTCGGGCGTCTAAGCGACACCACATAAAGGGCTTAAAAGAAATGCCACAGTCGGACGTCTGGGCGACATCACATAAAAGGATTTTAAAAGAAATACCGCGGTCGGACGTCTGGGCGACATCACAGACAGGGCTTTAAAAGAAATACCACAGTCGGACGTCTGGGCGACATCACAGACAGGGCTTTAAAAGAAATACCACAGTCGGACGTCTGGGCGACATCACAGATAGGGCTTTAAAAGAAATACCGCAGTCGGACATCTGGGCGACGTCACAGACAGGGCTTTAAAAGAAATACCACAGTCGGACGTCTGGGCGACATCATAGAGGGCTTTAAAAGAAATACCGCAGTCGGACATCTGGGCGACATCACAGACATGGTTTTAAAAGAAATACCACAGTCGGACGTCTGGGCGACATCACAGACAGGGCTTTAAAAGAAATACCACAGTCGGACGTCTGGGCGACATCACAGACAGGGCTTTAAAAGAAATACCAGAGTCGGACGTCTGGGCGACATCACAGATAGGGCTTGTAACAGAAGTAAATAACAGGTTTGCCACCGTCGGACGTCTGAGCGACATCGCAGACAGGGCTTGTAATAATTGTAAACAACAAATTAGTCCATCCACAAGAATAATCTTTTAACCGGATTTATCACACATAAATCCCACCGGAGTTTTGTCACTGAGGCTGATACCTGACAAGATAAGATAATCATAGTACTCGAACAAAGTACAAGATAATTGAAAGATTGAGACTCTGCAGAGTTTGGAAGAACTGAACACAGCCAACGGATTTCCGTAGTCACGATGGACTAATTCCGTTTACGGCATTTCAGTAGAAACACATTTAACTAGTACACACCCATTTCACCTCACGTTGCCAGGAATCACCCTGGCCAACGTCCAAGAAAAACTTTGAGACGGGGAGGCCACAACCTCGAATGGCATGGGATCAAATTTCTATACGCGCGCTCTAAGGGGTGCCCCCCTCTCGGTCCCAACCGGAAACACCCATGCCCCCTGACCGGATGACGGGCTTTAATCTAGGGCCATGGAACCCTCATCCCGGCCTCTCCACTTGGTGTGTACCAGGAAAACGATTTGCAACTTACTATGCCATATTCCTTTCGAAAACATGTGACAGTATAGGATGGAATGAATGGAATGTGAATTGTGTCATGACGACGCGGAAGTCAAATAATCTGGCATAAGACTGGCATGTCACAACACTGCCATCTTACCCATCCTCATACCAACACATGGCTTTGCAAATATGTATCCAACAACATAATGCTTTCCGAAACTTACTTTCCGATTATATGCATGAGATATATCATGCAAAGTGATGTTCATAAACTTGCCATGACTATACAAAAATGCAAACATGCAATAACACTCATCATATCAAGAGTTCAAACATGCTTGCCTGGTTTGGAGTAGTCGGAGTCTAACTGCGTGAAGTTTGCAGCTCCGTCACCTCCTCCGGTATCTACGGACAAAAATCTAAAGAGAAGAGAAAAAGAATCACTCAAATATTCCCTTCTGTTAAAAAGTTATAAGTGTTTTAACCCAAGGACTCATCTGTAATGAAACAGAAAACTTCCAGGGGGTTCTGCGGAAAAGTACAGATAACGTTTCATTTAAAAGAAACGGCTGTGAGGCTGATAGGCGGGCCCCACCTGTCGGGTTTGAAAGTTCAAACAGAGAAACAGAGCGCGACGGCGCCCGAGAGGTGCGGTGGTCGCCGGCGGCGATCCACGGCGAGGCAAGGTGATCGGGGTTTACCTCCGTGATCAGTGCACCGTTCCGCGTCTGTGGGTGGTGGTGGTGGTCGCCGGCGAGCACTGTGTCGACGGCGGCCCTAGCTCCGCCGGACGGCGGTTCGGGAAGTCGTGGATCTCGCCGGAGGGAGCTGCGGGGATCAAATAGGAGTGGGGGTTAGTCTCCTAGTTGCTCGAGAGGGTTGCGGACAAAGTTAGAGCGTCGGAGACGGCCTCACCGGAGCGAATCGAAGTGGAGGCCGAGGCGGAACAGGGTGGCTGGAGTCGGGGAAGAAGGGCCCCTCGGGGCTCTCCCAGTGGCTGGGCGGGGTCTAGTGGGGTAGAGGAGGTGTGCCGCGGGCGAGAGCAGGCTCGGGGTGCTATATATAGCCGCCCCGAGGCGGTTGCTGAGAACGGGGTTCTCCGGCGAGGTGATTATGGCGGTGCTGCGGCTGTACGGGAGGTTTTAGAGGCTGAACGTCGTCGTGAGTGCTCCATGGTTCCGTTTTGGTGCTAACCGCGTCGGGATTTGGGGGTTTAGGGGGAGCTCGATGGAACGGGGCGGCGTGGGCCCGTCGGCGGCAGGGAGCGTGCTCTGCGCGTGCCGCGCCACGGCGACGGTGCTGCATGCGTGCGCTGGCAAGGAGGTGGCCACGCGGAGCCACCAGGACGCTTGGGCGGCGCCGAACAGCATTGTGCCGCCGTTCTGCTTCCTGTCGGCCGCTACGGCGCTACGGCCGCCGCAAGACACGCCGGCGCAGGCATGCCAGGGCGCCACCGACGCCAGGAAGGCGCCAAGCGCGCGTGTGAGGCTCCAGACAAGCAAGCCTGGCCGTGAGCTACATGCCAAGCGCACTGTGAGCTCATGACTGAAGTCACTGACGAAGATCGACACTGAATGTCTGAATTTAACTGAATATGACTAGAACAGTGCATGCAAGTTGTTCGACAGAATGATCCAGGCATGTAGGGATTTTTCCTCGAGCTGGTTTTTGGTGGAGGGGCCTCTCATTGGATCTAGAGGCTGCCTGAATATTTGTGGAATTTTTGGAGAGGTATAGATATGAATTTCACCAAATTTGGCAAATCTGGTCCAAACTTGCAGTGAGTGCAATTTGAAATATTTGAACAGGAGAAGAGTGGATCAAGATGGTTCTGGGTTGTGGGTTCAAAGGACTATCCAGGGGTGTTGAGTTGAGGTCAAAAATCAAAAGCATTAGTGCACTTGCTTTGTAATCCACCTAGGTTCAAAAGAAAGGACAGAATTATTTTGGGAGGAGAAATAGTTGGAATAAAATCCACAAATGGATTTTATTTGTTTGGGCAGAATGTTAGGGTTGAACTATAGTGGGAGGAATGGTTTGGGCTACAATGGGGTGAGAGGCGTGGGAGGTGTTGGATCTGTTGGATATGGACGGTTCAGATCAGCTACAATGGGGTGATCCGTGAGAAGAGTTCTGATTGGTTGGAAAAATCATTGATTTAAAATAGTTTTCAAGTCCTAAAAAGAGAAGGATTTTGTGAAGCAACTATCAAAAATATTTTGCAAAAGGTCACCACAAAAATTTTCACTAAAGTTAGACCACATTTTATGGATGAGCACCAATTTGTATGCATTTTTTATCTTTTTAGCTATTTTTAATCATTTTTCGAGTGGCAAAAATGGGTTCTTTTGTGAAGAAGCTATCAAATATTTGTTGCAAAATTGGACTCCATCAATTTTCTAAAATAATAGTACATATTTAATATACAATTGATCAAATGGTTGGGTGTCGAAAGTTTCGACCCACCTCTGGTGAAAAAGACAAATTTCCACCGATCCAGCTGGAAGCGGGTCAAGTTTGAACTGCAGCTGCCTTATAGCTTGCTCTTTAATTATTCCAAAAATCATTTCTAGGTACATATGTATCTATTTAATCAGAGAAACACCAAAACTTTTCTAATATTCAACCACTAGCTAGGAACGGCCATGCCCGCCGTTTTGACCGAATTTTGAAACGGGCATCAAAAATTCAAAAAAAATTAAAAAATTAGAAAACCTTCGAATTGTATCATTATATGTGACCAAGTTACTAGCAAAAATAATAAACTTGTAATACGCAAATTATTTTAAAAAAGTGTTCTCAGAAACGAGCTATTAGGTGTGAAGATTCATGGCTTTCAAGCCAAATGATCAATCTTATGGCCACATTCATGACATAGTTTGTTCAAATGATCTCATATTGTGCAAAAGGGTGCATCTTGGAATGGCAGACAATGTTGCCTAAGCAAGTTTTCATTTTCTTTTGAAAAGAAAATCATTTTCCATTTTCCGAGTGCCCAAAATGAGGTATTTTTGTGAAGGACCTACCATATATTTGTTGCAAAATTGTACCAAATCATTTTTCTAAAATACCAGGACATATTTAATGCACAATTGAAAAATGGTTGGGTGTCAAAAGTTTTGATCCACCTCTGGTGAAAAAGACAAATTTCCGTCGATTCAGTTGGAAGCGGGTCAAATTTGAACTGTAACTACCTCGTAGTTTGCTCTTTATTTTTTCCAAAAATCATTTCTAGGTACATAAGTATCTATTTAATCAGAGAAACACCAAAAAATTCGAAGATTCAACCACTAGCTAGGAACGGTCATTCCCGCCATTTTGACCGCATTTTGAAACGGGCATAAAAAATTAAAAAACAAATCAAAAAATTGTAAAACCTTCGCATTGCGTCATTATATGTGACCAAGTTACCAGGAAAAATTACAAATTTGTAATATGGTAATTATTTTACAAAAGTGTTCATGGAAACGAGCTATCAAGTGTGAAGATTCATGGCTTTCAAGCCAAATGATCAATCTTATGGCCACATTCATGGCATAGTTTGTTCAAATGATCTCATATTGTGCACAAGGGTGCATCTTGGAATTCCAAACAATGTTGCCAAAGGGAGTTTTCATTTTCTTTGCACGGAAAATTTATTTTCCATTTTTCGAGTGCCCGAAATGAGGTTTTTTGTGAAGGACCTACCATATATTTGTTGCAAAATTGTACAAAATCATTTTTATAAAATACTAGGACATATTTAATCCACAATTGACAAAATGGTTGGGTGTCAAAAGTTTTGATCCACCTCTGATGAAAAAGACAAATTCCCGCCGATTCAATTGGAAGCGGGTCAAATTTGAACTGCAGCTGCCTCATAGTTTGCTATTTATTTTTTCGAAAAATCATTTCTAGGTACATAAGTATCTATTTAATCAAAGAAACATCAAAAGTTTTCCAAGATTCAACCACTAGCTAGGAACGGTCAAGCCCGCTGTTTTGACCGCATTTTGAAACGGGCATAAAAAATTCAAAAAAAATCAAAATATTGGAAAACCTTCGCATTGCGTCATCATATGTGACCAACTTACCAGGAAAAATTATAAACTTGTAATATGGTAATTATTTTAAAAAAGTGTTCATGGAAACGAGCTATCAAGTGTGAAGATTCATGGCTTTCAAGCCAAATGATCAATCTTATGGTCACATTCATGGCATAGTTTGTTCAAATGATCTCATATTGTGCACAAGGGTGCATCTTGGAATTCCAAACAATGTTGCCAAAGGGAGTTTTCATTTTCTTTGCACGGAAAATTCATTTTCCATTTTTCGAGCTGCCTCAGAGTTTGCTCTTTATTTTTTACAAAAATCATTTCTAGGTAAATAAGTATCTATTTATTCAGAAATACATGGTTTGATGGCGAGACATCGAGGTTTGGATGGTGGCCGAGAGCCCCAACTCTAGAGCGCGTAAGCTCGCATGCCTGCTGCATGGTCACCGCGTGACCGTGGTGTTGCCATGTGTTCTGGGCGGCCTAGGCATGTCTAGTGGGTTGGGCACTCCCCAGGTAGGTGCTACGAAGAAAATCACAACATAAGATTCTCACGAGGAGACCAATCGATGCTCAAACATGAATAAGCAGCCAAGTGTTTGATTTGCGGTACGGGAAATGCACATGGCTAATGGGCTTGAGTTTTGGCTGAGGATGATCAGTTACTAAGAAGTCCGTCTTCACAAATTTTCACCTCAAAAGGAGGAGCCTAGGTGGTACTTGCTTTACAAAGTACCACACTGGACATAAATACGAGTGTTGAAGCTGGGCTCAAAATAATGAATGGATTGAGCTGGCATTTGGTGGAGGATGGTTATTTGGGCATAGAAAAGCACTGTAGAAAATGGATACCATTTGGACATGCCAAAGTGGTACTTCCTTCACAAAGTGCTGCTCTGAACAGAATAGGAAAATGAATATTTTCGAATAATTTTTGGAAAGGAAGGTTTTTTACATATTTGACGAAGATATGACCCAAAGATTTTTTTGGGAATTTTGGGAACGACAGAAATATAGGTTGCTTCACAACCTAGGGCAAAAACTGCCACATGGACATGACACATAGGCAAAACTGATGAGATGGCGCCTAGTCATCACAACCCACCACAATCTACAAGGCTATGACCATCTATATTGGTCGTTAACAACAAGAAATAAGGCAGCGGACTAGCACTATTTGCTTTGTGACCATTTCGTGTAAGGAAATTACAACCTTTCTTACCAAAATGGTCGCAATGGTTTAGGGTTTGGAGCCCCCCGAACAGCTTTTGACCAATTGGTCTAAAATGGTCATAGATCTATGACCAATTCTTACAGGGTCACTGACAGAAGGTCACTATTTGACATATTTCTTGTAGTGATAGATTACCCCAATGTCACCTTGGTAATCCACAAGTTCAGTGCCATAAGATACATCAAGTGAATCAATATGATACCCCATTGTCACCTCAAGTATTCATACCGCAATACATACATCATGTGTTCTCAGATCTGAACATTCAATCTGAGAAGACAAAACTTCAAAGGGTAAAGATTTAATTCATCATAACAAGAGTAGAGAGGGGACAAACATCATATGATCCATCTATGTTAACACAACCCATGATATATCAAGATCTTGACATCTCAAGATCACAAGAGAGAGAGAGATTAAACACATAGCTACTGGTACAAACAGTCAGCCCCGAAGGTGGACTACTCCCTTCTCATCATGGTGGCCACCGGGATGATGAAGATGGCCACCGGTGATGATCTCCCCCTCCGCAGGGTGCCGGAATGGGCTCCCGATTGGTTTTCGGTGGCTACAGAGGCTTACGGCGGCGGAACTTCTGATCTAGGTTCTCCACAAGGGTTTTTGGAATATTTGACGATTTATAGGGCGAAGAGGAGGTGCGGGAGGCTACCGAGGTGGGAACAACCCACTGGGGCACGCCTGGGGGCCCAAGCGCACCCTGGTGGGTTGTGCCCCCCTCGAGGCAACCCCCCAGGTACTGCTCTGGCCCATTGGATGTCTTTTGGTCCATAAAAATCCACAAACAGTTTCGCAGTATTTGGACTCCGTTTGACATTGATTTCCTATGATGTAAAAAACAAGCAAAAAATAGGTTAATAGGTTACTCCCAAAAAATGATATAAAGTTGCTATAAAATGATTGTAAAACATCCAAGAATGATAATATAACAGCATGAATACTTCATAAATTATAGATATATTGGAGACGTATCAGCATCCCAAGCTTAATTCCTACTCGTCCTCGAGTAGGTAAATGATAAAAGAAATAATTTATGAAGTGTGAATGCTAGCAAAGTGCATAAGTTTGATCAATGATAATTTCAATCACTTCTCCTAGCATCATAACAACAATTCTTTCTCATAAAACTTATCATGACAAAGTAGCAACCAATTCACATGTTAAGGTTCAATGAATTCTCTTGAAACTCAACTACCTATATTCTTAGTCACCAAACAATTGCAATTCAACTTATTCAACAGAGTCTAAGTAAGAGCTCCACATACTCAACCATCATATAATCTTCTATGATTGCTAACACTCACCGCATACACATGAGCAAAATGTTTCAACCGGACACATAGAAAGATAGGGGCTTATAATTTCGACACCCAACATATTCACCTCAAGGGTGATGTCAACAATAATAACTGAGGCTACCCATATCCAACTGGATATATGTACCTAGATCTTTCCTCACCACACGATGCTTGCCAAAAGAGAGAAATAAAAAGGAATAGAGAGAAAAACTTTGACTCTTGCATGAAAGTAAATACATGAAAGTAAAAGGTAGGCCCTTCGCAAAGGGAAGCAGAGGTTGACATGCGCTTTTTGTTTGTATGCTCAATCCCTTGGTGCAAGAGAATGTCATGTTATATTGCCCCTTATAATGGAAACCTTAATTATGCAGTCTATCGCTTTTATTCTTCGCCATCACAAGTTCATACAACGCTCAATTATCTCTTACACTAAATGATCTAACACTTTTAGACGCAATTTTTATTGCCTTATTGCACCGATGACAACTTACTTAAAAGATCTTACTCAATCCTTAGGTAGGTATGGTGGACTCTTGAAAATAAGATTCGGGTTTATGGTTTTCTGGATGCACAAGTAGTATCTCTACTTGGTGCAGAATTTTTGTCTAGCAAAGATGATGGGAAAGCACCACATGTTGAAGGATCTATGACAATATAACTTCTATGTGAATATGAACAAACATAAATCATTACATTGTCTTCCTTGTCCAATGTCAACAATTTTGGCATATAATATTTTGATGGGGGCTCACAATCACAAAAGATTTTCAAGATAGTGTATTTGCATGTGAAAGTTCTCTTCTACTAATCATTCATGAATTGCTTGTATGACCAATATTGTGATTGTCAATCTTCAAAAGATTTCACTTTATAAACCCAATGTGAAGCTACCACTAGGCATGATATGAACATACAGTTTCAACTTCATGATATCCAATTCATTCAACAATTTACTCATAGGATATAAGTGAAGCACAAGAGTAAATGAAAAGCTACTCCAAAAAGATATAAGTGAAGAACAAGCGAGTAGTTAAGTAAATAGGTAGCTAAATGTGGACTCTCTCTTATTTAAACACTTTCAGAATTAAGTATTTTATTAAAACAGCAAGAAAAAAAATGACATTCCAAGAATAGCACAACTCATGTGAGGAAGCAAAAAGTTAGGCTCAACCGATACTAAACGATAATTGTTGAAGAAGAAAGGTGGGATGCCTACCGGGGCATCCCCAAGCTTAGATGCTTGAGACTTCTTGGAATATTATCTTGGTATGCCTTGGGCATCCCCAATATTGAGTTTTTATGTCCCCTTAATTCCTCTTGTAGCATGGTTTCCCTAAATCTCAAAAACTTCATCCACACAAAACTCAACAAGAACTCGTGAGATAAGTTAGTATAAATCAATGCAAAACCATATCATTCTCTACTGTACCAAATCACTAAAATTATTATTTGAAATTGCATACCAAATGCATTTGCATAACTAATACTCCTATCCTCAAATAGAATCATTAAACAAGCGAACATATGCAAACAATGCAACCATAGCAACAATCTACCAAAACAGTACAGTCTGTAAAGAATGCAAGATTCATCATACTTCCTTAACTCCAACAATTCTGAAAAATTACCACACTTTAGAAAAAAATTATAGCTTACTATGCAAAAAGTTTCAACATTTTATCACATTCTGACTTTTCTCGGGAATTTTTGCAACAGCGATAAACTTTCTGTTTTGAAATGGAAACTCATATACTTGCAAAATGAGCATGGTAAAGGCTATCCTTGACATTTTTATTGAAGTAAAAGATGGAAAAGGTTATTATAATAACAGCAAGAAAATCCTAGTAAAATAAAATGACGCTCCAAGCAAAATTCATATCATGTGACGAATGAAAATATAGCTCCAAGTGAGATTACCGATAATGTTGGAGATGAAAAAGGGGATGCCTTCCGGGGCATCCCCAAGCTTAGTTGCTTGGATCTTCCTTGAATATTGCCTTGGGGTGCCTTGGGCATCCCAAATCTTAGGGTCTTGTCACTCCTTATCCTCCTCATACCGACATCTCATCCAAAACTTGAAAACTTCAATCACACAAAACTTAACGGAACTTCATGAGATAGGTTAGTATGATAAAGAGCAAACCATTTCACTTTGGTACTGTCAAAGACAAGATTCATAATTGTTTCCACACAATGTCTACTGTAGCATATCATTTCGACAATTTATATTGAGAAATATAAGCCATAGAAACTAGAAAACAAGCAAACTATGCATTGAAAATAGAATCTATCAAAAACAGAACAGTCTAAAGTAATCTGTACTCCAACCATACTTCTGTAACTCCAATAATTCTGAAAAATTAGATAACGTATAGAATTTGTATATCTATCACCTATAAAAAAATTCATATCAAAATCACGTTCCAGTGAATTTTCAAATTTCCTGGACTAAGCGCAAAAGTTTCTATTTTTGCACAGAATCAAGTCAACTATCATCCACACTATCCCAAATGCTTTACTTGGTACTTTGTTGAAACAAAAGCAATAAAACATGATTACTACGTTAGAATAATCACGTGAACACACAAAAACAGTAGGTAAAAGTATTGGGTTGTCTCTCAACAAGTGCTTTTCTTTAATGCCTTTTAGCTAGGCATGATGAGTTCAATGATGCTTGCATAAAAGATAAGGATTGAAACATAAAAAGAGCATAATAAATCATAAGTTCCTCTCTCATAATAATTTTCAGTAGCATCATGAATAGATTCATCCATATAACCATCACATAAAACATTCATTTCGTGATGCACAAGCATAGAAGATTTATTACTCTTTGTGGCATACATGTCATCATGATAATCATCATAAGTAGCAACTTTGTTCTCATCATAGTCAATGGAAACCTCTTCCAAAATAGTGGATGTATCACCAAATAAAGTCATGACCTCTCCAAATCCACTTTCATCAATATTGTAATAAGATTCAACACCCTCCAAAATAGTGGGATCACTACTACCTAGAGTTGACACTCTTCCAAACCCACTTTCATCATTGTAATCATCATAAATAGGAGGCACACTATCATCATAATAAATTTTCTTGTCGAAAGTAGAAGTAATCAAAGTATCACTACTACCTAGAGTTGTCCCCAAGATTAGGACAAGCATTATTTTCAGCAAATAAATCTTCAAACATTTCATATTCATCAAACATAGCATCCCCAAGCTTGTGGTTTTGCATATCATCATAATCATTATTATCAATAGCATGAATGGCACCAATAGTATAGTAAACATTATTATCATATTCTTCCAAGCAAGTGCCAAAAAGATTTTCAAGATCATAAGAGACATCATTGTCTTCCTAATCATAATCATCACAACAAGCAGTAGACATCACAAAATCATACTCAATATCATCATCCTCCATCAAAATATTTGATTCACTTTCATGAGGCACAATGGTGAAAGGAGCAATATTACTTGGGAGAGTTACCTTTTTACCTCTACTTTTTCTTCTTTTCTTCCTCTTCACCACATCATGTGTGGGTTGTAATCAATTTTTTTGAGCTGCTTGTTGAAGAGATTGATTGGATAGGAAGCTCCTCCTCGTTACCTGATTCATCATAAGAAACACTAGGAGGGTATTGGGAAATATTTTCCCTTTCATTAGTACTCTCTTTATATTCTATTTTTTTGTGTCTTCAGATAGTTGGCAATATAAGGATTCTCAATGCAATTTATCGCACAAAACATATAAATTTCCTCTAGATAAAAATCAAGAAATCTCTTGAGATTAAATTTTGGAATACCCTCAGTTATACGTTTCATTTCTTCATACCCCAAAAGAAGACTAAGCTCTTTATGATGCTCAACGGCGCCAAAAAATAGCTTGATGTCTACTATGCAACTTTATTCTTGTAGACTCCTGTTCGGCCTCCAAGCGCAGAGTTTTGTAGGACAGTAGCAAATTTCCCTCAAGTGGATGACCTAAGGTTTATCAATCCGTGGGAGGCGTAGGATGAAGATAGTCTCTCTCAAGCAACCCTGCAATCAAATAAAAGAAATCTCTTGTGTCCCAAACACACCCAATACAATGGCAAATTGTATAGTTGCACTAGTTTGGTGAAGAGATGGTGATGAAAGTGTAGTATGGATAGTAGATATGAGTTTTTGTAGTGCGAACAATAAAAAACAGCAAGGTAGTAAATAGTAAAATGGAGCACAAACAGTATTGTCTGGTTATATGTGTGTTCTTGAGCTCTTGAACTAGCTATGATGTGTGCTTTGTCCAAAAGTCCGAATCCTCTCTCTGTTTGCATTGGGCCTCCTTTTATACACAAAGGGGTTGACACAGTGGCACATAGGAGGTGGCAAGCTACAGTCGTACGAGCTTATCATTCGATCAACGTAGGACAATCGCATTTAATGCGTTGCCTACGTGTCTTCTCGCTTTATTGGGGACGGCAACAGAGGCCATCTGTTATCCTCCTCTGCTCGCCTCCCGCTACTTGTTACCTTGAGCGTCTATTTTGATATTCCTCATGCCCGTCCTACCTCCTGCCGTCCTCCTCTGCTTCGCCAAGCCCTGTTGTTGGCATGGCTGCGACCGCCCATGCACAAGTAAGGGGTACAAAAGTACCCACGCTTTTGTACACTGACAGGAGCCCCCGGGCCTGGGCCACACATAAGCGCAAGCCGTAGTTGGGTCAGTCCCAAAGCAGTGTGCGGGTGGGCGTGGCAGAGGCGAACCGCCACGATCTTTCTGTCAGTTGCACTTCCCAAAGTCGCGCGTTGAGTGTGTGATGTGGGGATCGTGCGTGGGATGGCCTTAGCATGCTTGCGTCATCCCGCAGTAAATGGTAAAGAGCCGGCCCGCGCCTTCCCCATAAAAAGGAAAAAAAACGTAGGGGCACTACTCACTTACTAGGTGGACTTGGGTCGCAGCCTGCATGGTGCCATCCCCCACGATCATGGGGTGGGATCGGTCGTCCCACCTGTCCTCACACCCCTTCTGCTTCACCACGTACCCTCCATGCATTGGGAAGGGAAGGCGGCGGGTGCAGAGGATGTGGGCATTAATGCCGAGGACGGAAACCAGGCGTTTGTTGATTGGGGGAGCGGGCCGGTTCGGATTCCCCGTGCTTCAAGAGGCCGCATTGACCGTGTGGGGCGGCCGCCCCTTGGGCTGGGTGGCTAGGCCCCGGCCTTGCTCTTCTATAAAAGGGGAGAGGGACGGTGCTTCTCTACACTCGTCCTCCTTTGCCCCTCTTGCTTGCCATCTTCCTCTGACTCACCATGGTGAAAGGGCGTGATGGTGCTTTGGCGGCGACGACGAGGGCTTCTGCTCAACAGCGAATCCCTCCTCCTCTGAAGCCTCCGGTGGCGGAACCCGACGCGAGGGGAAGAGGAAGGGGACGAGGCTGAGGTCGTCACGGTGCCCGGGGAGGAGGTGGACGGGGCGGTGTTCCAGTCGCACCTCCGCTGGTGGCCCCACCTCCGATGGGCGGCCACATCAGGGACCAGCACTACGAGTTCTTCATCAGGCTGTATAGGCATGTGCGCAGTCGCCTCCGGCTTCCGACCCCATTCGCCCGGGTGATGGAGCAGGAGACCCCGCAGTCCTTGAGGCTTCACATGAGGGGCTGCGGGAACGGCAACATATGGGCTGAGTTGACTTTCCTTGCCCTCGTGTCATGTATCTTCGTCAGCGGTGGAAGACTTTTGCACGTGCCCACAGCTTGACGGAGGGGCACGTTCTCCATTTTAAGTTAATGGAGAGCGGCCTTCTCTCCACCATGGTCTTCGGGAACTCCGAAATTCGCCTAGGGTGCTGTGTGGAGAGCTCCACTAACGATGAAAGCTCCTCTGCGAGCGACAGCAGCGAGGAGGACAGCGCGAGCAATGACGACAACAGCGGTCGGGAGGACGATGACTCCGACTCGGCTGACCGCCAGTGGCCGCACCATCATCTGGCCCGCTCCCTCCCCCCGGTAACACGCCTTGCCGAGGGCTTCGTCCTGCTGTCCGTGGCGACGGTGGTTGGCAGGCTTCCTCGTCAAGCTCTCCATCGCCTAGTTCCCCATGCCCGTCACCTTGCCACTACTGGAATCAGCAGATTTGTCGTCTGCCGACTCTTTACCGTCAGCTAGCGGACGGCAAAGAAAGGCTTTGCCATCAGCCACCAGAAAACGGACGGCAAAGAGGCAGCGGGCGGCAACGGAAGGCTTTGCCATCAGCATATCTTTGTCGTCCGCTAGCGGACAGCGAAGAAGCTTTGTCGTCTGCTAGCCGACCGCAAAAAGGGTGGGTGGCAGGCTAAAGAGGACAACCTAACGGCCATTTTCTTTGCCGTCTGCTGGCTGACGGCAAAACTTCATTGCCGTCCTACAGCACACGGAATAGAAAATGCCCGTTAGGTCGTCCGTTTCCCCTGGCCCCATCCCACTAGGTACGCTCTTTGTCGTCTGCTAGCAGACAACAAAGAACTATGACCTACTAGCAGAAAAGGGGCCACGCCCGCGCCCCCACCCCTCTCTCTCTCGATCTCCTCCTTCACCACCCGCGCCGCCACCCTCGACCGCCGCTCCGCCCTGCCACCTCGCCCCGCTACCCCATCCCATCGCCCCACCGCCCCACCGCCACGCCGCCCTGCCCCATCACCCCA
>NC_041387.1:560019909-560083242 GCF_002162155.2 Triticum dicoccoides
GCCACCCCGGCGGCGCCCCGCCCCCGCCGCCCCGGCGCCCGCCGCCTCCTCCACCACCATTGAGCCAAGGTGATTTTTTCTACTTTTTTGTGTTTAGGTTTAAGTTATAGTGGTAGGATTAGGTTACTGCCAGATTTAGGTTTAGATAATTAGAAGAAGAAGAAAATTGAAAAAAAGAAGAATAAGTAGAAGAAGAGGAAAAAGGGAAAAAGGAAGAGGGTTGCCAAGGGGATAGATGGTGGAGCCAGTGGGTCCCGCCGGTCCCAACGCCCATGCCGAGAACCCCTGGTCTGAGTGCTGACCCGTCGACCATGTGTCGCCATACCTGAGGAAAAAAGAGAAAGAAGAAGAAAAACACACCTCGACCCACACCCTGACACTACATCCACGTCCCACAAGTGACGCCAACGTCTGGCGTCCCAAAGCAACTGTTCTTGACGTCGATGGCGGTCGAACACCATTGCGAATTAGGGGGTTCCTCGGTGTCGATGGTACCCTAAATAGAAAGTACCGCCAGTGCGAGGTACATGTGGCGGTTGGTGTCGAATAGTACATCCAAGTCCCACAAGTGACACAGGGGTCCTGCGTCCAGCAGCAACAGTTCTCGGCGTCAATGGCGGTCAAACACCATTGCGAATTTGTCTGACATCCTCAGAGATGACGATTGAAAGCTAAGTGTTGAAACTTGAAACACCCAAACTAACTCAAGTCGGTTTGGTTGTTGGAAATTTCAAAACTTGGCTTTAATCGTCATCGCAGAGGCTTCCAGAAAAATTCGCCAAGGTGTTCGACCATCATCGTCCACTAGAACTATTGTTGCGGGACGCCGGGCGCCGGCTTCACTTGTGGGATGTGGTCTAGTGTTCAACGCCGACCGCCTCATGTAACTTGCACTGATGGTAGTTGCTATTTAGTTTACCCGGGGACGAGCGGGTTAAGGGGTTCCTCGGTGTCGATGGTACCGTAAATAGATAGTATCGTCGGTGCGAGGTACATGTTGCCGTCAGTGTCGAATGCTTGCTATGTTACTCATCTATCGATTTAAATGTGCAGTTATTTCGTCGCTGCGAAGGTCTAGTGTTCGACGAGCTCCGCCCATTCGTTCATTGGTGAGCACGAATGACATCTCCTCTCCCCCCCCTTCATTTTCTATGTTCTGGTCTTCGATGCCAATGAAACTTGCTAGCTATAGGTGTCAATCATCAGTATGCGTAACCACTATGTGTCTCCCGTTCGAAAGGGTTACATCTATAAATATGCATGCATTTGCATATTTATAATTGTGATTCTTTCAAATTGTCCAACGTTACCCATGGATAGCCCGAGTATGTGTAGATTGGGTTCGTTTTCCCATATGCTCTGCTCCGGATTCGATGCAGAATTTCGTCAGTGCCTCCCTATTGTTCTCTGGGTACACATCCTCTCTGCTTATTGCCGAGACGTGTATCAGGAGAACAATGGGGTGGTGCTGCCAAAATTTTGCGTCGGATCTGGAGCAGAGCATGAGAAAACGAACCCAATCTACACATACTCGGGTTGGATTTGGACCTGTCTTTACCTATTAGCGTGTAGGTTGCATGGACGTAATAAAACTGACAAACTCCATTAACTGATGGATATGGTTTGCTTGATTATGTATATATTTCTTGTGTGTCCAGTAGGAAGTCAATATGAGTGATCGTCCGTGGATGTACACCGGTTACACTAGTCAGAAAGTTTGGACCGAGGAATGGTTAACAAAAACCAAGGGGTTTGTTAGAGCCGCATTTGCAAATGGCCGGGAATTAAGCTGGTGCCCTTGTGTCCGGTGTGACAACTATAAAAAGAGGGACGAGCTTGAAATGAGTAAAGACCTGCAGAAGTTTGGTTTTATGCCTGATTACACGGTCTGGACATTACATGGTGAGTCTACCCAACGTGCCAGAGCCGAGGTGGTTCGTCATTGCATCGACGAGCATGGTACCAGGACCGCAGACATGCTGCAAGACTTTGACGATGCTCGGGACTCGGGCGAGGAGATGGAGGAATCTGCAAAGGCCTTCACTTAAATGTTGGAGTCCTCAAAACGTCCTCTCCACGAGCACACTGAGCTTTGTCAGCTGGATGCCATCTCACAAATAATGGCTTTGATGGCTCAATTCAACTTGGGCAGAGAATGCTACGACGCGATGATGATAGTATTTGGACGATTTCTACCAAAAGGCCATGTGCTACCTCCAAACCTGTACCAATCAAACAAAATCCTCCGTGCTCTTAAGATGCCCTATGAGAAGATACATGCCTGTGAGAAAGGATGTGTCTTATTTAGGCTTCATTATGAGGACTTGAACTATTGTCCCATTTGCAATTCTTCCAGGTATGTTGTGGTAGATAACAGTATGGGTGAGAAGATGCATACCAAAATACCCGTTAATGTTCTTCGGTATATGCCAATCATACCAAGACTTCAACGTCTTTTCATGGTTGAAGAGATGGCCAGACAGATGACATGGCACAAAACGGGCAAAAGAACCGAACTAGATGCAGATGGGAATGTGATGATGGTGCACACATCGGACGGTGAAGCGTGGAAGCGCTTCGATGCATTACATAAGGAAAAAAGGCAGATCCAAGGCATCCTCGAGTCGCTGTCAGCAGAGATGGGTTCAGTGTGTTTGGTCAGATGGCAGCCCCATACAGCTGTTGGCCCGTGTTTGTCATTCCACTCAATCTACCCTCGGGCAGATTATGCAAAGAAAGAACATTTTCCTGATGTTGATAATTCCAGGGTCCAACTATCCGGGGAAGAATATGAATGTGTACATGTAGCCGCTTAAGGACGAATTGCAAGAAGCTTGGGATAATGGGTTCAAGATATACGACGCCTTTAGGAAAGATAACTTCATAATGCGTGCCTAGTACATGTACTCGACGCATGACTTGCCGGCGTATGCACTATTCGTTGGCTGGTGTGTGCATCGAAGGTTCCTGTCAGTGTCAAAACCGGTGGATCTCCGGTAGGGGGTCCCGAACTATGCGTCTAGGCGGATGGTTACAGGAGACGAGGGACACGATGTTTTTACCCAGGTTCGGGCCCTCTTGATGGAGGTAAAACCCTACGTCCTGCTTGATTAATATTGATGATGTGGGTTACAAGAGTAGATCTACCACGAGATCAAGGAGGCTAAACCCTAGAAGCTAGCCTATGGTATGATTGTTGTTCGTCCTATGGACTACAGCCATCCGGTTTATATAGACACCGGAGAGGGCTAGGGTTACACAGAGTCGGTTACAAAGGTAGGAGATCTACATATCCGTATCGCCAAGCTTGCCTTCCACGCCAAGGAAAGTCCCATTCGGACACGGGACGAAGTCTTCAATCTTGTATCTTCATAGTCTTGGAGTCCGGCCAATGATGATAGTTCGGCTATCCGGACACCCCCTAGTCCAGAACTCCCTCAGTAGCCCTCGAACTAGGCTTCAATAACGACGAATCCGGCGCGTATGTTGTCTTCGGCATTTGCAAGGCGGGTTCTTCTCCATGCTCCATGTGTTTGCCGGATAGTGTCCGGTTGCTTCATAAATGTTGCGCTCCTTGGCTTCCGTGTACAATAATGGACTTCTTCCACGCTTCGTACGAATGCGAAAAGCCAGGGTATTTTTATGTTTTACCCCCTAGCTGCGCAAATAAGCTGCCTATAAGAGAGGCGAGGATCCAGGTCCAAATCACACCATCCTCCTTCCGCAAGTACTATCGAGGCGCATCTGACACCAAACCCATTCCATCATGGACAGTCGACGCAGCTCCTCTTCTCGTGCTCCCAGCCCTAAGCCAGGAGATTGGAGGAGATGCTCAGTCCCGCACAGCGAGTTAGTAACGCTCCAAGCAGAGGGATATCTTCCCCTGGCCTTCATGGTTCTAGTTCGAGCCGGACTGGCCACCTACAAGGGTGGGAAGCAGGCGGAGAGTGCCCCCAATCCCTCCAAAGGAGAGCGGGTGTGCTTCGTCCCCTACTTAATAAGGGGGCTCGGTGAGGGATTTCCGGACTAGGGGGTGTCCGGATAGCCGAACTATCATCATCGGCCGGACTCCAAGACTATGAAGATACAAGATTGAAGACTTCGTCCCGTGTCCGGATGGGACTTTCCTTGGCGTGGAAGGCAAGCTTGGCGATATGGATATGTAGATCTCCTACCTTTGTAACCGACTCTGTGTAACCCGAGCCCTCTCCGGTGTCTATATAAACCGGATGGCCCTAGTCCATAGGACGAACAACAATCATACCATAGGCTAGCTTCTAGGGTTTAGCCTCCTTGATCTCATGATAGATCTACTCTTGTAACCCACATCATCAATATTAATCAAGCAGGACGTAGGGTTTTACCTCCATCAAGAGGGCCCGAACCTGGGTAAAAACATCGTGTCCCACGTCTCCTGTTACCATCCGCCTAGACGCACAGTTTGGGACCCCCTACCCGAGATCCGCCGGTTTTGACACCGACATTGGTGCTTTCATTGAGAGTTCCTATGTGTCGTCACTGATAGGCTCGATGGCTTCTTCGATCATCATCAACGACGCAGTCCAGGGGGAGACCTTCCTCCCCGGACAGATCTTCGTATTCGGCGGCTTTGCACTGTGGGCCAATTCGCTTGGCCAACTGGAGCAGATCGAAAGCTACGCCCCTGGCCGTCAGGTCAGATTTGGAAGTTTGAACTTCATGATTGACATCCGCGGGGACTTGATCTTCGACGGATTCGAGCCACAGCCGAGCGTGCCGCACTGTCACGTCGGGCATGATTTAGCTCTGCCACCGGACAGTACCCTGGAGGCCGCACTCGAGCCTGCTCCGATCCTTAATTCGGAGCCGGCCGCGCAGATCGAGGATGGATGCCTAGACACCGCCTTGGGGGCTGCGACCTCTACGGCAATAGAGCCGAACACTGGCTTTGTCCCTCATAAAGCTCGTGACTCCAAGGTGCCGGACTCCGAACCTCCCGCGCCCGCCTTGATCGAATCCGATTGGGCGCTGATCATGGAGTTCACCGCAGCGGACGTCTTTCAACACTCACCTTTCAGCGACATCTTGAGTTCGCTAAAATATCTCTCGTTATCAGGAGAGCCCTGGCCGGACTGCGGTTAGGATGGTTGGGACGCGGACGACGAAGAAATTCAAAGCCCACCCACCACCCACTTGGTAGCCGTTGTCGATGATTTAACCGACATGCTAGACTACGACTCCGAGGACATCGACAGTATGGATGACGATGCCGGAGACGACCAAGAACCAGTGCCTAACGGGCGCAGGAAAGCCACCCCATCCCACAACGTATACATGGTGGACACACCAAAAGGAAGCGACAATGAGGAAAAACGGGACGTGGCGAAGGACAACTCCCCCAACAAACAAACAAAGCGGCGACGCAAGCGCCGCCCGAAGACCGGCATCGACAAAAACGGCACCCATATGGACCCGGCCCTAGAGCAGGGTGAAGCAGTGGATGACACACACGTCAACAAGCAGCCAGCCAGACATGAACCGGACAAGCAACTCATCCCCGGCGAAAATGATCTCACATCACCAGAGCATATGAATCTTCATAAAAGGCTCGTCGCCACTGCAAGAAGTCTGAAGAAGGAAGAGCGGAAGCTCAAAACAGCGGAAGACGCACTCAGAATGAGATGGAGCAAAGTAATCAACACCGCAGATAAATATGGCACTAGTCACCAGACAAAGAGCTACCCGAAGCGCAAGTTGCTGCCCGAATTTTACGAGGAAGCCTTCGAGCCCCCGCAGTCAAAAAAGAAAGGGGCCGCCTGGCCGGATAGACGACCAGATGACAGGCCAAGAGCAACACAGGCGCCACACACAAGCCGGCACATGATCAGCATAAAGATCCTCAGAAAAAGGATTACCCGGCTAGGTCTATCTGTGGGCCAAAAAGAAGACTCCAGGAAGTAACACAACCAGCCGAGCATTTGAAGACAACGGCACACCCAAATACAGGGGCGCCGCACACCCACTATGTTTCACCGACGAGGTACTGGATCATGAATTTCCAGCGGGATTTAAACCCATAAACATAGAGGCATACGACGGAACAACGGACCCCGGAGTCTGGATTGAGGATTATATCCTACACATACACATGACAAGAGGAGACGATCTCCATGCCATAAAATACCTACCCCTCAAGCTCAAAGGGCCGGACCGGCATTGGCTTAAAAGCCTCCCAGAAAATATGATTGGAAGTTGGGAAGAGCTTGAGGATGAGTTTCGAGCGAATTTTCAGGGGACTTATGTCCAGCCTCCGGATGCAGATGATTTAAGTCACATAACTCAACAGCCCGGAGAATCAGCACGCAAGTTCTGGAACAGGTTCCTCACTAAAAAGTACCAAATAGTCGACTGTCCGGACGCTGAAGCCTTAGCAGCCTTTAAACACAACGTCCAAGACGAATGGCTCGCCAGACACCTTGGCCAGGAAAAACCAAGAACAATGGCCACACTAACAAGTCTCATGACCCGCTTTTGCCTGGGAGAAGACAGCTGGTTGCCTAGATGCAGCACCAGCGACCCGAGTACATCCGAAATTAGGGATCGAAATGGGAAATCACGACGCAAAAATGATCAACGCCGGAATAAGGAAAATGGCCCAAATATTACGGCGGTCAATGCCGGATTCAAAAGCTCTCGGCCGAACAACAAAACACTGCCCCTAAAGGATAACAGTGACGAGCTATCCAACCTAAACAAGATTCTGGATAGACTGTGTCAAATACACGGTACCTGCGGGAAGCCTGCAAACCATACCCATAGAGATTGTTGGGTCTTCAAGCAGTCCGGTCGACTTAACGCCGAACACAAAGGGCTCGACACACCAAGTGAAAGTGACGAAACCCAAAAGCAGCGCTCCGGAAACCAAAAGACTTTCCCATTAGAAGTCAAAACAATGAACTCACTTCACGTGATAACACACAGCGCGGCCCCTGCTATACCAGGACACCGTCCGCATACTGGGGATAGAACCCACCAAAATTCGCTATAGCAGCACTTCCTTCAAAGGAGTGACCCCGGGCCTTTTTTAGCCAATTTTACAGGCTCTGTACCACTAGAGGTCGTGTTCGGTTCATCCGACAACCTCCGTCGCGAAAAAGCTCACCCTCCATCACCCCATTCAACAGTAGCTCTTAAGCACTATTGGGGCGTGCAGCTTTCGCCCGCTTTAATGCAAGACCACATTACGCGTCTCTTACGCTTAAAAATGCCCGGTCCACGTGGCATATTCTTAAAACTCCAGGTGTCTCTCGACCATGGAGAATGTGCGGCTGCCTCGACAGCCACACATTATTCCGACCTTGCAGGTCAAAGCCCCTAAAAACAGGTCATTTAGGCCTCGGACATGGTTAGACGAGTCCGGCGTAACTTAGCAAGGGGCTTCCCAGCCGCATACCCTTTTTTTAGGGGGCCGCGCGCATTAATGATGAAAGCCAATAAAGCTTAACTTTCTTCATCTTCCAAATTATACTTTATTTTGATACACTTTTTGCATGATATTTCTTAGAAACTAAGTCCTTCTCTTTTACAGATGAAGCATGTGCTACACCCGTCCAGGATACAGCACAATGGAGACACATGCGCAGACGTGCAGTAGGGACCCGTTGCAAGGATTCTTTTCAGATTAAGACCCTGCGTAAACCTTTCTCACTGTCTCTTGTTGATACACATCCCCCGGTTTCCTACCAGAGCCGAGGAGGAGCTGGCGTTTTGGCATCGGCCGCGTCAGAAGTTCCGGCCTGTACTTGGACACTATGGGCTTAGGGCTTTATTCTGCCCGATATCATAAAGACCGAACACCTCAGGGAGTGTTCGGCGTCTCGAGTTAGGCCTTATATGCATCAGCTTTGAATCATGTCTTTGGTCAAATGTTGGGTTTGCCCGGCTCCTGTGTTTTGCTGCCTTATGTTCCGTATCATCGGCTAACGCGGCACCAGAGAACTACTGCGATTGTGCCCCGGTTCGGCCGGGAGAGCACCTCAGTAGAGAAAGCCGAAAACTGACTATCATGATATAGCGAGAGACTGGTCAACCACTCGATCGACCATTGGGAACATTTAGAATTCCTCCCCTTTGACGAAGGACCGCTTCCCAGTCAGGCACATACGCGCCCCGAGTTCGGAGAAGCGCGGTGCCATCAGGGGCTATATAGTAGCCCCACATTCAAGCTCCTATGGCTAAGTGAAAGTGATAAAGCATTATAGTCCGGTTACCTAGTTTGCTATGTTATCACCTCCTTAAAAGGACCAAGACGTTGGATTAAGTGTGAAAAAGCATTTTTCTTTTTGCAAACACCCCCGCACCATGTGCGTGGGGGGCTGAAGCCAAAGACTGCCATCTTTCAGATTATACATACATATACGGCCGCATAGGAGATAGTTTAATACTTGAACACACAAGTATAAAAAGTCATTGCATTATAAACATGATCTTAGAAATCATACATGTCATTCAAACATAACATCTTTCGAGCACTGCAACTCTATTATACGAGCACCTTGTAGGACTTCCTCAAAGTAATGCTTGGTGGGGAATCGGCTTTTGTCCGAACCCCGGGATGCAACAGCGGTGGCATCCATCTCTGCCCAGTATGTTTTACCACGGGCAAGAGCCATCCGTGCACCTTCTATGCATGTCGACCGCTTCATCGCCTTAATATGCGGCACTGCCCCAAGGAATTGCTACAACAAGCCAAAATAACTCTTTGGCTTGGATCTTCCCGGCCACAGATGAGTGACCACATCCGTCATGGCAAGTCCGGACAATCTATTTAGCTCAGCCCACTCAACCAGCCGATCACTCAGCGGAAGTTGGTGCTCCGGACTATGGAATTGAGACCAGAAAAGCTCTTCCTTTTTGTGACCCTTCTGGCTTCGAAGTGCACGACTGCATCCGCCGCACTCGCTGCCAAGTCCAGATAAGGATCTTCCGCACCATACAATTGGCCGAGCTGAGCATACTTCGGATCCGTGAACTTCCTGCGCAGCATAAAGGTCTTTCCAGCCACAATGTCTCGGATTTGACACAGTTCCTCCTTCATAGCCCGCATCACACTACGGGCATCTTTGGCTTCGGCGTCGGCCTTCTTCAGGTCCTCTTGTTCCGCTCGACGTTCTCTTTCAAGAACCTCCTGGCGGTCGGTAGCAACTTTTAATTTCGCGGCCATTCCGGCCATCTCCTCCCTGCTTCGGCAGTGCGCAGCCTTCTCGGCTTCTAGCTCTTCCGCTGCCTTCGAGGCAGCCGCCTCGCTTTTTCTGGCTTGCTCCTTGGCCCGAGCAAGTTCGGCTCGAAGGCCTTCCATAGCGGCAGCGCCATATGCATCAAGCATACAAATTGTAAGGCACGGGCGTCAGCCTCCTTACTAGGCGACCACGGAGCAACCATGTACCTTGTGACTCATCCAGTCGTTTACTGACCAGCGAGATATCCGCATCCACAACGTCGAGTTGCCTTCTCAGCTCGGCAAATCCATCAGTCCGGCTGGCCATCGGACGATCCGCCACCTGCATAGGAAAGGAGGCATTCTATAACTGAGATTACGATCCTTGGCACGCTATCGCTTTCGACATCATACCAAGTCTCAGGGGCTACTATCTATACAGAGCACACTTCATGTGCAAAACTGTCAACAGGTATGTCATTTTTTGCGTACCTCAAATCCCGTCAGTAAAATTCCGACGGCCTCATACAAACCGGTTTCGGCGAACGAAATCCTCTCAATCACATCACCCATCAATGTGCGGTGATCGTCTGAGATGGACGCCCTCTTAAGCAAATCCTGCAGCTCCACCGGCCGTACTCCAATGGGCGCCGAACTCTCCAGTCCCGCCGGACTCGGGGAGACCCTCCGCGACGACAGCTCAGGGTCGTCCGCCCCGCACGATGGGGCGGTAGATGAAGGCGTTTTGCTTTCCATCATCTCCGGACGAAGGTCTCCCGAAGATGAGCTATGCTGAGATGGGCTGAGATCCGAACTACAAGGTAAAAACTTCGTTACCTTTAGACATTAAGCAGGGGTGACTGATAATTATAAAATCCCCCTTTTCACTTACGGCTCGTTAGAGGGCTGATTCCTCCGAGGAGACAATACGGCCGGGGCGCTATCTGGCGCAGGACCTTCCGGTACAAATTTCTTTCCCCGTTTTGAGGACTTGGCCTCCGGGTCTTCGGAAGCGTTCCTCTTATCCCCCGGGAAGGAGGGACTCTCGATTCCTCCCTTACTAAACGCCTCCCTGGCAGAGGTGACAGTTTCCCCATGCCCCCCTTCGCCCTCATTCAAAGGTGCAACCTCCAACATTTTGATTAACACGGGATCCTGCGTGGTCTCAGGGAGGGGGGCCGGACACCGTATCAGTTTTGCTTGCGCTATCCACTCCTGTCTAGGGATAGCTGGTTAAAAGGCAAGCTCACGAAAAATAAATGGACGGTGTGTCCGGACACAGGGCTGCTTACTTGAGTATCCGGGCGATTGCAGCTTAGGCTAGCGCCCTCGGTCAATTCCGGATGCGTCTCTTGCGATTCGAAGAACAGTTTATACATCTCCATGGGAGTCAAACCAATGAAGTGTTGAAGAGCTCGTGGCCCCTCCGGATTAAATTCCCACAGGCGGAGGGGGCGACGTTTGCAGGGCAGTAGGCGCCGGATCAACATGACCTGCACCACTGCGACCAGATTGATCTCCCTTTCTTGGAGGCCTCGAATCCGGCCCTGCAGCAGGGGGACGTCTTTGGGCGGCCCACAGTCATGCCCCTTGTTGACCCATGACGTCAGCTGCTGTGGAGGGCCCGAGCGAAAGACGAGCGGCGGCTTTTGCCTGCTTCCCCGGGGAGCGGTGATATAAAACCACTCCTGTTGCTGCAAGCCGAGCTCCTCTTGGAAAGAGCCCTTGGGCCATGGAGCTTCAGCCCTCTTGCTTATAACCGCCCCGCCGCACTCTGCCTGACGCCCCTCAATCATCTTCGGCTCCACGTTGAAGGTTTTGAGCCGTAAGCCGAAGTGAGGGGTAGTGCGGAGGAAGGCTTCACAGACGACAATGAATGATGAGATATGGAGGATGGACTCCGGAGCCAGGTCATGGAATTCCAGCCCATAGTAAAACATGAGCCCCCTCATGAAGGGATCCGTCGGGAAGCCTAAACCCCGACGGACGTGAGACACGAACACGACGATCTAGCCAGGCTCGGGAGTTGGGATAACTTGCCCTCGGGCAGGCAGCCTATGCAAAATCTCGTAGGTTAAATACCTGGCATCTCTCAGCTTTAGCACGTCCTCCTCCGTGACGGAGGAGGGCATCCAGCGGCCTCGTAGATCAGGTCCGGACATTGTCGAAGATCAAAGGTACCTGAATTCGGAGCCCTGGGTGTTGGAACTCAGGGAGAGGGGCGGATTCGATAGAGGATTGAATAAAAAAACGGGCCTTGGTCTCATTATAAAGAGGAAGAATACCAAGAGCCGTCCCCGTGACCGTTTGGAACCCGCCTTCGATGGAGGGGGAGTGGCAATGGGCGCGGTTAGGTTACCCACGTCCGTATTAATGGGAATCCGGGAATAAGGGGAACACGATCTCTGCTTCGACAAGACGTGCCAAGGAAACTGCCTCGCTAAACGCGCTGAGGTGGAACAATGAAAACAATTCGAGTAAAGGCTTGGAAGTGGTGCGACGTCATGCCACAGAATACGTTAGCAGATTGATCTTGTGTAATATTATTCTCTCTATGGTGGTATGTGGAATTTATTTTTGCGGAGCCGGACACTATCCTGGTGTTCACAATCTTCTATAAATTATTCGGAGGAGGAACCCGCCTTGCAATGCCGAAGACAATATGCGCGCCGGACTCGTCGTCATTGAAGCCTGGTTTAGGGGCTACTAAGGGAGTTCCAGACTAGGGGGTGTCCGCATAGCCGAACTATCATCATCGGCCGGACTCCAAGACTATGAAGATACAAGATTGAAGACTTTGTCCCGTGTCCGGATGGGACTTTCCTTGGCGTGGAAGGCAAGCTTGGCGATATGGATATGTAGATCTCCTACCTTTGTAACCGACTCTATGTAACCCTAGCCCTCTCCGGTATCTATATAAACTGGATGGCCCTAGTCCATAGGACGAACATCATACCATAGGCTACCTTCTAGGGTTTAGCCTCCTTGATCTCGTGGTAAATCTACTCTTGTAACCCACATCATCAATATTAATCAAGCAGGACATAGGGTTTTACCTCCATCAAGAGGGCCCGAACCTGGGTAAAAACATCGTGTCCCACGTCTCCTGTTACCATCCGCCTAGACGCACAGTTCGGGACCCCCTACCCGAGATCCGCCGGTTTTGACACAGACACTCGGATTTCCTATACATCCGTTTCTCCGGGGGCTCCTGGAGTTCTATGGACTCCAGCTTCATCATCTTACACCTGCCTCCATTTTGCACATCGCGGGCTTCGTAGCTCTGTGTGAGCTGTTCTTGGGCATTGAGCCCCATTTTGCGCTGTGGAAGAGGTTGTTTTGCCTCGTACCCCGCTCTCACGAGGGGTCGATTTATCAAGTGGGCCGAGCCGAAATATGGCGCATCGCCGGGACCGGATACCTGTCCGGGACCCCGAAGAAGGCGTCCAAAGACTGGCCTTCGGAGTGGTTTTATATGGAGGACGTTCCGTTGCCGGATCCAGTCCGAATCGGCCTTCCGGAGTTCAGCAACGCTCCACTGAAGAAACGCCTGAGTTGGCGCCCACGGAGCCCTCAACGAGAAGATGATAGGAGCATCCACTACTTGATGGGTCGGATACGTCTGCTAGCCCTTTCCGGATTAACCATGATCGGAGTCATGGCCACATGCATTATGCGCGGGGTGCAGCCGCTCCAATATAGGGGCTAGCCCATGTGGGACTTCAATGGAGACGATGACGCCACCCGTCACGGCTGCAAGGGACCTGGCTCGGCCGAAGACTTGGTGAAGATCCTGTCCGGCTTGTACAAGGGGGAGAAGGAGGACTTCCTCCGCACAAACCCTCTGAATGGGTTTTCCATGAACAACCCTCGGAGCTGGGTAAGCGGTCGCATGCATATCTGATCTGTGCCTTTAAAGGCAATTGTCTTATTGTATGATTTTGACACAGGAACTGCGTCGGGATGTGGAGGGCATAAAAAGCCCAGCTCCACAACCCGAGGATCCAGAAAGGTCCCTTGATCCGGCCTTCGAAGAGGATCCAGACTTAGCGGTGGAACTGATCGACGGGGTGTTCCACCAGCTCAGCATAGACAATGCTTTAGTTCCCATTATGGATGACTACCCCGGTTTGTTTCCGGCCTCCCAGGTGACTACGAACGAGGTCTTGACACCATTATTTAATCCGTGCTCAATTCTGACCATCCCATGCTGATGGTGCATCGCAGGAGGTGCCTTTAAGGCGGGAAGCCGAACCCGCGGTGGCCGGCCAACAAGGGTCAGTCCGGCCCAGCAGGCGGAAGAGGAGTGCGACGCGAACTGAAGCGTCGCCGCAAAGGTATGGAGCACCGTTATTTTTAAGGGAAGGATTCCCAGGAGGTATATTAATGCTCATAACTTTTCCAGAAAGAGCGCTCGCCGGACAGTGTCCGGAGAGGTTGCCAATCAAGCCTCCGCCAGCCATGCTCCAACGCATGGCCCGGGAGGGGAGGCGAATACAAGGCATGAGTCGGACGCTCCTCCGACGGAGGATGCCGACAGGCTGTCCGCCACCCGGTCTGAGGTGGAGAGCGCCATGAATCACAGGCGTCGCCAGACAGTTTTTCGTGACGCGTGTTTCTCCCTGGAGGCGTTAAATGCCTTTGATGCGGGAAACGCGCACCTCCGTGCCGCTCAAGATGGGTTAACCAGAGCCACGGAGCAATATGTGAAAGACATACGTGTAAGTAATTTTAATAGTTATATATACCAGTAGCCCCCGAGACTTAAAATAGTTAAAATAAGTGATTTAAGGATCAATTTTTATGCAGGATCTTACGGAGAAGAATACCCATCTGTCCCAGGAGCTCCAAGAGTGCAAGGCCCAACTTGAGGCCGTACTGGCCGCTATAAGGGGAGCCACAGAGACCCCCACTGGTAAGACGTACTTTGAAAAGATAATTAACAAAGTGCGGCGTGAATCTGACAATAATATTGCAGAGGGCGCCGGACTAGATCCGGACAAGCAACAGCTACTGCGTCAGCTAAAGGCCGGCGAGAGGGTGCTTATGAAGGTGCAGCAGGAGAGAAACAAGCTCCAAGATGCCCACACCCAGCTAGGAGAAGAGTTGAAAGGTGTTCGGGCCCAGCTGTCTGGCTCCTTGAAGGAGAATCAGCGGCTTCATCGCGGCATTTATAGTAAGTGCTTGAGAAAATTCCTTTGAAAAGAAGAATTCGGCGAGGAAGTCGATTGACAGAAATATGTCTTTAGGTGTGCTCACAGGTCGCCCTGCGGAGGAAATGCCTGGGTCAACAGGTGACCAACTTCCCGAGCTGGTGCAATTGTTCGAACGTGTTCGGCAGGCGATGAGTGGTGTCGTTCAGGCTTTATGGCCATCCGTGTCCCTACCCGAGGGCCTTGGTGAGCTTGCTGAGAAGCTTCAGGGAGCACGGCGACGCCTCCGTTTGTGGAAGATATCGGCCTGCCGTCAGGGCGCCAGGGAGGCCTAGGCCATGGTGAAGACGCGCTACCCGAAGGCTGACCCAAACCACATGGCCGAGGTCGGACCTGCGGGGCCTGATGGGAAGGAGATCGCTGTGAGCTTGATGTACGGCCAAGTAGAACTGGCCGCGAAATATTCCCAACAGGACTGTAAATTAGACAGCCTGTTAGATGGGATTGAGGAGGAGTACGATCAGTCGGTTTGACGATGTAATTTGAAATCACAAGTAAGATGCCTTCTAGCCGGATTGTAGATCGTTTGTCTTTGCGGACCGTTTCGCTTCAACCTCGGGACCCAACAGTCCGGAGTGTGTCCGAATACCCCTACGGTTATAAAAGAACCGGGGCATGAATGGAGACAAGGCGTCGGGGTCATAATTGCTTTATCAGACAAGTGCCCAACTAGTTATGTTATATTACATGGTTATTAAGAAACATCTTCCAGGGAGAATAGTTCCGTTAAGGGTTCCTTTCCCTGGGAGGCATGCCCTAAGGTGCAATGCCGGACTGCAAAAATAGCAGAAAAAGCATCTGGGGGCAGATAAATAAGTAAGTAATAAATCATCTTTCAAGTCACCGACCGAATATTGTCTTAAGAACGCTAGCTTTCGGCTTCACCCAGTCTGAGGTACACATCCGGCTGACCCGGTAGTAACAATCGCAGAGGTGCTCCCTTTACCTCCTAGCCAAACAATCGGGAACGTAGGGGTAAGCACAAGAGCCAGGCAACCCATCTTGGCCAAAACTTAAGTCATATCGATGCATATAATGGTGAATAAAAGGTACATGCGGAAGTATGACACATCTATTGGGCGTGAAGCCCATATTAATAAGCTTCTGGTAAAGAAGCCCCCAGGTATAATGAGTGCTATGAGCACATCAAGTGTGTGCGAACAAAGCGCAAATCAGCCTATAAAAGGTATTGAGAAAAAAAGTTGGGAAGAAGGAGGGGGACAAGAGACAGTAAAAAATATAAAAAGGTGGACGGGGGAGTGAGACGAACTCTGAGTCCGGTGTTTCGGCGTAGAATCTTCGGAGACGGGCTGCGTTCCATGGTTTCGGCTCGAGTCGGTTGTCAGATGCTTTACGTAGACGGTATGCTCTGCCAGTCAGGACTTGGTCGATGATGAAGGGACCTTCCCACTTGGGCTTAAGTTTGTCCTTTTTCTTGTCCGGCAGGCGTAGAACGAGTTCGCCGACATTGTAAGTTTTGGCCCGTACTTCTTGCTTTGATATCTTCGAGCCTGCTGCTGATAAAATGCGGAACGAGCCTTTGCCACGTCCCGCTCCTCCTCTAAGGCGTCCAAATTGTCCTGCCAATCCAACTCGGCTTCTCTTTCTTCGTACATGCGCACACGAGGTGAGTCATGAATTATATCGCAGGGCAGAACTGCCTCTGCGCCGTATACCATGAAAAATGGTGTGAATCCATTAGTTCTATTTGGCGTGGTCCGCAGCCCCCAGAGTACGGAGTCGAGCTCCTCTACCCAGTGCATGTTAGATTCCTTGAGGGACCGCACTAGTCTGGGTTTGATACCGCTCATGATTAGACCATTTGCTCGCTCGACTTGACCGTTAGTTTGGGGGTGATAGACTGAAGCGTAATCGAGCTTGATGCCCATGTTTTTGCACCAGAGTTTAACCTCGTCGGCCGTGAAGTTCGTGCTGTTATCAGTGATGATGCTGTGGGGGACGCCAAAATGGTGTACTACCCCGGATATGAAGTCTATCACCGGTCCGGATTATACCGTTTTAACCGGCTTGGCCTGAATCCATTTGGTGAATTTGTCCACCATGACCAATAAGTATTTGTGCTTGTGGGTTGCCCCTTTAAGGGGTCCAACCATGTCAAGCCCCCAGACGGCGAACGGCCAGGTAATGGGTATAGTTTTGAGGGCGGTGGGTGGCATATGGCTCTGATTAGCAAAGAGCTGGCAACCAACGCATCGTTGCACTAAGTCCTGAGCATCTGCCCGGGCTGTCGGCCAATAAAATCATGTATGGAAGGCCTTGCCTACAAGGGCCCGGGCTGCAGAGTGGTGCCCGCCGAGTCCGGCATGAATTTCAGCCAGGAGATTCCGCCCCTCCTCTTCGGAGATACACCTTTGAAGGACTCCGGTTGTGCTTTTCTTATAAAGTTCTCCCTCATGGACCTTGTAGGCTTTAGATCGCCGAGCTATGTAGCGGGCCTCATTTTGGTCTTCGGGAAGTTCCTGCCGAATTAAGTAGGCTAGGAATGATTCTGTCCACGGGGCAATTACTGCCATTATTTCGTGGGTTGAAGGTGTTATTTCAATGGCTGAGCTGCCGATTGTGTTAGAATGGTCTGAGTTAGGTGATGCAGCTGGCTCCGGGTTGTTATTTCTGGACTCCTCTTCCCATAACACGGATGGCTTAAAGAGCCGTTCCAGGAAGATTTTTGGAGGGACGGCGTCTCGTTTCGCGCCGATGCACGCTAACACGTCTGCTGCCTGGTTATTATCCCGGGCTACATGGTGGAATTCGAGTCCTTCGAACCGAGCTGACATTTTTAGGACGGCGTTGCGGTAAGCTGCCATTTTTGGATCTTTGGCGTCAAAGTCTCCATTTACTTGGGATATTGCGAGGTTTGAATCCCCGTGCACCTCTAGGCATTGAATGCCCATGGAGATTGCCATCCGGAGGGCATGCAGAAGGGCCTCGTATTCGGCTGCGTTGTTGGAGTCCATGTACATTATTTGAAGTACATATTGGATTGTGTCTCCAGTTGGGGACGTTAGGACGACGCCAGCCCCCAAGCCAGCCAACATTTTGGATCCGTCGAAATGCATGATCCAATTGGAGTATGCGCGGTACTCTTTAGGGAGTTCAACTTCGGTCCATTCGGCGACAAAGTCAGCCAGAACCTGCGACTTTATAGCTCGCTGTGGTTTATAGGTTATGTCAAATGGTAAGAGCTCAATAGCCCATTTTGCAATCCTGCCCGTTGCGTTGCGATTGTTTATAATATCATTGAGAGGTACTTCGGAGGCCACCGTTATGGAACACTCTTAAAAGTAGTGTTGCAGCTTCCGGGATGCCATGAACATCGCATACGCTATCTTTTGATAATGTGGGTACCGGGACTTGCATGGAGTTAGAACAGTGGATACGTAGTACACTAGTTTTTGAAGAGGGAATCTGTGCCCTTCTGTCTCTCGCTCGACAACGAGTACCGCGCTGACAACTTGATGTGTTGCTGCGATATATAATAACATAGGTTCGCCCAGGTTGGGTGCGGCCAGGACCGGATTCGTTGCCAGTGTGGCCTTTATTTCTTCGAGTCCGGCTGTGGCAGCATCCGTCCATTCGAAATGTTCGGTGCGCCGGAGGAGGCGGTAGAGGGGCAGAGCCTTTTCTCCCAAACGGGAGATGAAGCGACTTAAGGCCGCTACACATCCGGTTAGTTTTTGTATTTGCTTGAGGTCCTTTGGAATATCCAATTGTGACAGAGCTCGGATTTTGGCCGGGTTTGCTTCAATTCCTCTACCGGATACGATGAAGCCCAAGAGCTTTCCGGCTGGTACGTCGAAGACGCATTTTTCCGGATTGAGCTTAATGTCATATGCTCGGAGGTTGTTGAATGTCACCCTCAAGTCTTCTACTAGAGTTTCGACGTGTTTGGTCTTGACGACCACATCATCTACGTATGCCTCTACTGTTTTGCCTATCTAGGTAGCCAGACATGTTTGAATCATGCGTTGATATGTTGCGCCGGCATTTTTGAGTCCGAAGGGCATTGTGTTGAAGCAGAATGGCCCATATGGAGTAATGAATGCCGTTGCGGCCTGGTCTTTCTCTGCCATCTTGATTTGATGGTATCCGGAGTATGCGTCGAGGAAGCACAATGAATCGTGTCGTGCGGTAGCATCGATGATTTGGTCGATGCGAGGGAAGGGGAAAGGGTCCTTTGGACAGGCCATGTTAAGGTCTTTAAAATTGATGCAGAGGCGCCAGGATTTGTCCTTTTTTGGTACCATTACTAGATTGGCTAGCCAGTCCGGATGTTTTATATCTCTGATGAATCCGGCTTCTAAGAGTTTGGCTAGCTCCTCTCCCATTGCCTGTCTTTTGGGTTCGGAAAATCGCTGAAGAGCTTGTTTGACCGGCTTGAATCCTTTTAGGATGTTTAGGCTGTGCTCTGCCAGCCTGCGTGGGATTCCTGGCATGTCTGAAGGGTGCTAGGAAAAAATGTCCCAATTTTCCCGAAGGAATTCTCGTAGTGCGGCTTCGACATCAGGACTTAATTGTGCCCCAATGGAGGTCGTCTTTGTGGGGTCCGTTGGATGACCTGAAATTTGACTATTTCGTCTGCTGGTTTAAAAGAGGTGGACTTGGACCTCTTATCGAGTATCACATCGTCCCTATCCACCGTGGAGTGCAGCGTAGTTAGTTCCTCTGCCGCTAGGGCTTCGGACAATGCCTCTAGGGCCAGTGCGGCTGTCTTATTTTCAGCGCGGAGTGATGTATCTGGATCACTGGCAAGAGTGATTATCCCATTGGGTCCGGGCATTTTGAGCTTCATGTACCCGTAGTGGGGTATAGCTTGGAAGATTGTGAATGCCTCTTGCCCTAACAAAGCATGATATCCGCTGCCAAATGGGGCCACTTGGAACGTGACCTCCTCGGACCTGTAATTGTCCGGTGAGCCGAACACTACATCTAGTGTGATTTTTCCTGTGCAGCGTACTTCTCGACTAGGGATTATCCCTCTGAAGGTTGTGCTGCTTCGCTCGATGCGGCTCCAGTCAATATCCATTTTTTGAAGGGTTTCGTCGCTGGCGTTGAAGGTGATAGCCGTGTCACTCCATGGATTTGCTATTTCTACTTGGTAGACTTCGGCGAGGCCGCAGATTGTTCGTTTTCGCATGTTATTCGATGCGAAAGTCGCAAAGACTGTTAATACCGTACCGGTACTGCTGGGCTGTTTGCCCGGGGCTAAAAAGCCTTCGCCACTTTTGGCCACCTGCCGTACTATCCAACATGCTCGAAGGCTGTGTGTTGGAGTGGCGCCCTCCGTACTGTGGATTTTGCAGGGTCCGTTGAGCCAGCCCTCCAGTACGGTTCCATGCCCTTTAGGGGGTTTTTGCTTTTTGGTTTTTAACCCAGGTGCTTGATTATGGCGCACCCTTTTACTTCGGACTAGGGTTGTAGTCAAGGCCGGACTGTCCCAAAACCTAGTTTCGGTGTTCCTGGCACTCTCCACCGCACAGTATTTTTGTACGATGGTCGCTAAGTCGACGAAGCGTGTAACTTCGCGATGACTTATGGCGTTCATGATTCCCTTGTCCGTGCAATTGTTGCAGAAAATTGAAATCGTGCTTTCTTCGCAGCAGTCCTTTATCCTGTTCATAACCAGGAGGAATCTGGCCCAGTAATGATGTACTGTTTCATCGGGCTCTTGCCGTATTCGAGAGAGATCGCTTATGTTTGGGTGGGCGGGTGGAATCAAGTTCGGAATCCTGCCCGATCTGAGGCTCAAAGGCCAAGAAGTTTCCGGATCTGGAAGCTTGACTTGCTGGATGCTTTCCAACGAATCTAGTCTGATGCCTGACTCTAAGTTCAGTATTTGATTAGCGTCCGTCCCTTCGCGGGAATCCGGCTTGGAGTGATCGGGAATCCGGACATAGTTGGTTTTCAATGTAGAAGAAGGGTTGCCGCATTGTCCCTCTACCACGACAACGTGGTGGGTAGCCTGAGGAGAGTTATTCTCTCTTAGATCGGTTTTAAGCCCAATCTGATCGTAGTCTGTAGCGACTCCCAGAGTGGTGATGCGATCCAAGAGCTCGTTTACAGAGGAGAGCTCAATCAGATCTAACTGCTCGGCGAATTCCGAGCTAACGTGAAGATCGCTTTTGATGACCTAAGAGGTCATCGTCGGAGCGGTGGCCGAATAGGCGGTCATAAGAAAACCACCTAGCTGGACAGTTTGGCCGGCGGCCAAAGCTCCCTTGACGACGGTGCCGTCTTTAAAGACGGGAAAAGGCATCCTTCCTGATCGCGACGGCACAGAGGAACTCTCAATGAAAGCACCAATGTCGGTGTCAAAACCGGCGGATCTCGGGTAGGGGGTCCCAAACTGTGCATCTAGGCGGATGGTTACAGGAGACGAGGGACACGATGGTTACAGGAGACGAGGTAAAACCCTACGTCCTGCTTGATTAATATTGATGATGTGGGTTACAAGAGTAGATCTACCACGAGATCAAGGAGGCTAAACCCTAGAAGCTAGCCTATGGTATGATTGTTGTTCATCCTATGGACTACAGCCATCCGGTTTATATAGACACCAGAGAGGGCTAGGGTTACACAGAGTCGGTTACAAAGGTAGGAGATCTACATATCCGTATCGCCAAGCTTGCCTTCCACGCCAAGGAAAGTCCCATCCGGACACAGGACGAAGTCTTCAATCTTGTATCTTCATAGTCTTGGAGTCCGGCCGATGATGATAGTTCGGCTATCCGGACACCCCCTAGTCCGGAACTCCCTCAGTTCCTATGCCACACATGCAAGGGAGCTCTTGAGTTTCGTTGGCTGACGGAAGGGTACAAGTATAGTTGCTTCGATTTGCATAGACTGTTTTGACATCCTTGCCATAAGTTCAGGAAAGACAAGAAGAACTTCATCAAAGGTAGAGTTGTCAAACACTATGCACCACCTGCGTTGATAGGCCAACAGACCCTAGACCAGTTAAACACTCTCGAGCCAGATCCAGAGCGTCCAGGGTATTTCAAGGGGTATAATAAGGAACACGCCTGGACTCACAAGACATGCTTCTGGGATCTGCCTTACTTCAAAGGCCTCCTTTGCCCACACAACATCGACGTGATGCACACTGAAAAGAATATCGCCGAAGCCAATTTTGGTACATTGTTTGGCATAGAGGGGAAATCAAAGGATAATACTAAGGCTAGAGACGATGAAGAGGAGCTATTTGATAGACTATTACAAAACATGCAAGAACCGAAAGGAAAGCGGAACTAGACGAAGCCAAAGGCATGGTTCAATCTTGGAAGGCCAGCTATGAAGGAAATTATTTTGTGGGTGAAAATGCAGTTGATGTTCCCCGATGGGTATGCAGCAAACCTAAAGAGGGGAGCGAATCTTGAAAAATTAAAAATATTTGGTCTAAAAAGTCATGATTGGCACATATGGATTGAGCAGATAATGCCGATGATGTTGTGTGGCTTCATCCCTGAGGATGAATGGCTAGTACTGGCAGAGCTGAACTATTTCTTCTGTGTTCTTTGTGCGAAAGAACTATCGCCTGTCCTCCTAGAAGAAATGGAACAGTTGGCACCAGAGTTGATCTGCAAGTTAGACATGATCTTTCCACCAAGCTTCTTTAATCGAATGCAACACTTGATTTTGCATCTCCCGACCGAGGCACGATTGGGGGGGCGTGCAAAATCGTTGGTGCTACTCAACTGAGAGGATGCAGAAGACGCTTCGAGAAAAATGTAAAAATAAATGTAGAATAGAAGCACCAATGGCCGAGGCATTCATCAGTGAGGAGGCGGCAAACTTCATGACAGCACACTACGAAGCCAAAAATCGTCATTTGCATAATCCCAAGCCTCGGTACAATGTTGACGACCCTAAAAAGGGTCAATCCAACCTCAGCCTATTCAAAGGGAATCTCGCACCAGCCAGTGGTTGGAAACTAGTATCGTTGGATGTTGAAGAATAGCGGACCATTTCGTTGTATCTCTTTAACCACCTAACAGAAGTGCGGCCGTACATTGTTTTGCAACTTCTAATTTCTTTGAACTGCTCTTATTCCTGGATATTTGATGCAGTCGATACATCGCCATATTCTCGTATGGAGCGGTGATCCAAAAGGATTCCGTCAAAGAGTATGTGCTTATGGCAAAACAAAGAGGCGAATATTCCGGTTTCATCTCTTGGTTCAATAAAACGGCAATTTCCATTAGACCCTTTCATTTCTTTGGCTAATTTGTGACTAATGCAACAATCCTTTCGTATATTAAACTTGTAGGCTAATTCAGAGATTATGGATGCCGAATTGAGACAAGTAGCTAATGGTTTTGATTATAAGGTCCGTTCATTTGACAATTACGACATCAACAGGTATCGCTTTCGTACCTATGGCAAAGAGCTATCTATGGCCGACCGAAAGTCTACAAATTGTTGTGTCTCTGCTATCGGCGAAGGAGGTATCGAGTATTTTGGAAGAGTTGATGCAATTTATGAACTTCAATTCTTTGGTGAAAACCCACCAAATGTCGTAGTCTTCAGATGTTATTGGTTCCAGCCCAGGGAGACTAGAAGGACTCAAGAAATATAGGGCTAGTCGAAATCAAACAAAGCACCCATTTGGATGTTCACGATGTCTATATTGCGGCTCAACAGGCAACCCAAGTTTTCTATCTACTGTGGGCCTATCAAAGTGAGCCAAATCTCAGTGGTTGGGATGTCGTTTATGAAGTGCCGCCACGTGTTAGACCACCTCCCCTCAATGAAGAGGATTAGGAACCTCACATTGACCAAGACACATATGACGAAGGAGAATTCTTCCAAGAAACACGTCTTGCCAAAAAATGTTTCAAGAACCGCTCTACTCCACCCCAGAACATTGAAGTAGACAACGATAGTGAATCTGATTTCACCCCTGAGCCGGAACAAGAAGAGCCGGAAGAAGAAGAAGTTACTGATGCAGATGACCTGTCAATGCTTGAATGATTACGTAAAGGTAGCATTCCACATGATGATGCATTTATTAATGATGACGATGATCACGTCATTACCGATAGTGATGATGATGATGCATTTACTAATGATGATGATGAGCACGTCATTACCGACACTGATTATTAGGTTTTCAAATTTTTATGTTGTACTTGATGTATATAGTTATTTGTATGATTGTATGATTTATATAGTTGGTATGTATAATTTTCTTAGTTTGTATGATTGTTTCTTATACATAGTGCCATGGTCTTGATGTCCATCCCCGTCGGCCCTCGCCCGCTTTATGATTTGAATGTGGTAAATTCTCTTTCATAACTATTTGTTGCATTTTGCATTTATGACAATTATGGCCATCAAGTTGACATAGAGATATTTTAATCTAGGAGGTATGTGAACCAGAATTTGAAACCGACCCTCTTGTCGAGAAGTTAAATTTAGTTGAAAAATAAAATGAGTATTTGAAAGAAAAAATTAAAATAATTGAAGAAGAGAAGATGACATTGGAGTTGTATGTTGCCGATGTCATCGATGATCACAAGATGAAGATGAATGCAATGCGCTTGAAGATGGATGCAATGCGCTTGAAGCTTAAGAAGATTAGAAAATATGCCATTGATAATGAGTCTTGGTATCATTATCTCGTTGGATCAATTGTTACCTTAGTTGCGATCTTTATCATTTTTTTGAACAATCAAAGACAGTAGGAGAGGATCCTACTGACATGTATTAATCAGAAATGTTTACACAGGGTTCATAAGAAAGTGCTCATGATTCCTAGGGCCAAAATCACCATATTATGCATGGGTGTGGTGGTTTTGATCGTAGGAAGTGAATGGAATGGGAATTACAAAGTAGTCTCTAAAAACAAAGAAATGAACTCAACCAAGGAGGGTTTAACCCGATGGCATAAAAGGGCTAGGTCAGTTCTAAGACGCTCTTTCCATGAAGCAAGGGTGTGCGGGACTCTCCTAAATATCGGGTTGTTGCATTCCTTCCAAATGTTCCATGCAGATAACATGAAGATTTACCTGAACATGTGTGTTTGCCAGCTACGACGCCCTTCATGGAAAAGAGCAAGTCTATTACCATCCACCGACCATGTAATGCCAAGAGTACTCTAGCATTGTTGACTGAAAGGGCATCTTCATCATATTTGTTGTGATGAGGGTAAGTTTTCTCTAATGTTTTTAATTACAAATGGATACTTAGCTTATTTTCCGCCTAAATGGCATAATTACCTAATTTAGATAAAAAATGAGCTATACTTAGCTTATTCAGTTCATTTATAACATACTTAGCATACTTAGGTAAAAAATGGCATGGTAATCTTTCTTGCCTCCAAAATTATATAGACTTAGCTTATTTTCCTCGAAAAATGACATAATAACCTTACTAAGCTCCAAAATGACCTATTTACCTAGCTTAGCTCTAAAATGACCTACACTTAGCATCTTTACCTAGCTTAGCAATAAAATGGCATTTTTACTTACCTTAGTTAGAAGAAGAAGAAGATAAAGAAGGGGAGAGGAGAAAAAGAAAGAGAAAAAAATCTTCTTCTTCTTCTTCTTCTTCTTCTTCTTCTTCTTCTTTGCAGATTTGCAGATTTTCTTTACATGAGGAAGCTTGGATTCATGGAGTGTACTACTCTTCTAGTGCTTCCTTGTTGTTTATGGAAACTTGTTTGGATATGTATGTCTCTATATGGATATGTTGTTGGAAACTTGTTTCTGATTATGTATATATGGATACGTTGGACTTTGTTGAACTATGTTGTTGGATTTGATGAAATATATTGTTGGACATATTGTTGGATATGTTGGATATATATGCATGTATATCTGTGTTTGAAACCATGTCTAATTAATTGGATTTAAATAAAAATAGGGGATGTATAGCCTCTTTGCCGTCCGCTAGCCTACGGCAAAGAGCTTTGTAGTTCGCTAGCAGACGGCAAAGAGGACACGTGACAGCCGCCTATGCAAACTGGGAACACTGGCTGCCTATTTGGTCATTTTGTCGTGTGCAAGCGGACGGCAAAGTGACCAAATAGGCCTAGCAAAGAGGGCCATCTATGCCATCTGCTGGCAAACAGTATAGTTGGCCACATGGCAGCTTCCCAGTGTTGCCCTAGCTAAGCTCTTTGTCGTGTGTCAGTGGACGGCAAAGAGCTTTGGGGACAACAAAGAGCGTCGTTAACCCCCTAACGGCTCTCACCCCACACCACTAACGTCCGTTGTCTTTACCGTCTGCTGGCCTCGGATGGCGGATGGCACAATCCTTTGTCGTCCGTTTCTGCAAAGCGGACGGCAAAGAAGGCCTTTGCTGGCACGTGTTCAGCCGGACAGTTTGCCGTCCGCTGGCTGACGGCAAAGGAGTTTGCCGTCCGGGATGTCTACCTTTGCCATCCGCCATGGCGGACGACAAAGAAGCTGATTCCAGTAGTGTGCGCGGCCTGCCGTACCTGGGAGGAATAGGGCAAGAACGGGGATTATGGGGCACTTATCTTTTTCTCAATTTGTAGGCACTTGCCAAATCTTAATTTTTTAGGAAATGTAATCTACCGATCCCATGCTTATGTTCTGCAACATCTGTACTTGCATCAGCATATCCATGAAAATATGATCTTTTGCCAGGAATTCTTGCGCGTATACGTTCGTGCAGAAGCAAAGTGCCCCTTTAATAAATAGATGAGTCTCCCTGGCAAGCTACCTTGTCGGTGCTCCCGTGCTTGCCAGAGAACCACATATGCCGGGTTACAAGCGCAGGGTCTAGCCCCCTGCCAAACTCTTCTTTTGCCCAAGGTTACTGCAACTACCCCGACCGAAACAGCGTTCGAGTCGGGGATGGGAGCACCCAAGTCTAGACAGAGTGGCGTGGTTTTCTAATGTGCAAGTCACAAGTTACGAACATGAATGGGCAGGGGAGGAACTTTATCTGATTAAGTTGTTCATGGAGACGCCTCGCCAAGCAGTCTTCTCTATTTTTTGCTGGGGCGTTGTTACTCTAGAAGGAAGGAAGAGAGGACAGGGGCATGGAGCCTTGGCGGTTACCCAGCACCTTTTAGGATCTAAGGTAGCACAATATCCTGGACAAGTACACATGCATACATATATATACATAAACATGGAAACTAGCAGGAAACTGTACATGCTAAAAACTATCTAGCTGCACGCAGGTTCTGCGCCTGGCTTTGTACATAGGGTTACATGCCTTGCCGTCAGGGCTAGTACAAAAGGGGGTTGCTGGAGCTCCCGGCAAACGTGCCCTATGGGTAAAACTTTTGAAGATATTCGATATTCCAGGAGTTGCTCACTGGAATGCCATCTTCGATCTCCAGGTGGACTGCATCGGGTCTGGTGACTCGTATTACCCGATAGGGGCCTTCCCACTTCGGCGTCAACTTGTTTGAATTCTTGGCAGATTGAACGCACCGAAGAACAAGGCCGCCTTCCTCAAGGCTTCGGGTGTGAACCTTGCGGCTATGATAGCGGCGCAACGCTTGCTGGTAGAGAGTGGCTCGCACAGCAGCTCGAAGACGATCTTCCTCAAGGAGCGTTGCATCATCTTGGCGCAACTGCTCTTGCTCAAGCTAATCATAAGCGAGAACTCGAGGTGACCCGTATATGAGTTCAGTGGGGAGAACTGCTTCTGCGCCGTAAACCAGCGCAAAGGGTGTCTGGCCAATGGCTCGATTTGGTGTCGTTCTGATTGACCAAACAACTATTGGCAATTCATCAATCCAGCGCCTTCCACACTTGCGCAGCTTGTTGAAGGTTCTTGTTTTGAGGCCTCGCAACACTTCAACATTTTCCCTTTCTGCTTGGCCATTGCTCCTTAGATGAGCAACAGAAGCAAAGCACACCTTGCTGCCAAGGTCCTGGATATACTGCATGAAGGTGCGGCTCGTGAACTATGTGTCGTTGTCGGTGATGACTTTGTTTGGCACACCAAAACGGCAAACGAGTCCTTTATAGAACTTGACGGCTGACTGTGCTGTCACCTTCCTCACCGGCTCCACTTCCGGCCACTTTGTGAACTTGTCAATCGCGACGTACAAGTACTCAAAGCCCCCGACATCATGGGGAAAGGGGCCCAGTATGTCGAGCCCCCAGACCGAAAATGGCCAGGAGAGGGGGATTTTTTGAAGGGCTTGATCTAGTTGATGAAGCTTCTTTGAATGAAACTGGCACGCTTCACACTTGGTTACTAGTGTCGTTGCATCCTGGAGGGCAGTGGGCCAGAAGTAACCTTGCCGGAATGCTTTGCCGGCAAGGGCTCTTGACCCTATGTGGGAGCCACATATTCCTCTGTGTATCTCTGCCAACAGCTCCAGTCCGTCCTTCCGAGGAATACACTTCAATTTCACGCCGTTTGGCCTTCTTCTATAAAGGGCATCATCCACAAACTGGTACATGCTAGACCGACAGGCTACTTTCTCTGCTTCTTCCCGCTCCTCGGGGAGCTCCCCTGTTTGGAGGAAACAGACTGTATGATGTGCCCTTGCTGGAGCCTGGGGCTCGACGGCAAGGATCAAAGGCATGCTTTCCGCTGTGGGGGCAGCCGCCTCGATGGCAAGGGTCTGGGCCCCTGTTAGGGGCTGCTGCTCCTCAGCAAGCTTAGGGTACCCGGCAACTTCCTTGCTGACGGTCTTGGGAGTTTTGCAGGAAAGTATTTGCTGGGGCCCACCTTCCTTCGCTTGTTCTTTTCTGCTGATGGCTCGATGGATGGCTTAGTTAACTGAAGCACAAAGGTACCTAGTTCCACAGGTAGCTTGAGGGTAGAGCGCTTTGACAGGTCATCGGCAATGTTGTTCTCTTCTCGAGGAAAATGCTCTGCTTGTAGACCGTCAAAGAGCTCTACCAACTTCCTCACTTCATCCATGTAAGCCTCCATCAGTGGGCTCTAATAATCCTTGTTAACTTGCCTGGCGACAAGTTGTGAATCTCCTCTGATAATAAGCTTCCTGATCCCAAGGTCCGCCTCGATCCTGAGACCAGCAAGCAGCCCCACGTATTTTGCAGTTTTGTTTGTCGACCTCTATCGGGGGAAGTGCATCTGGATCACGTACTTGAGGCATTCTCCGGTGGGCACGACGAGCAACACGCCGGCACCGGCACCTTGTAACGAGGAAGCTCCATCGAAGTACATAATCCAATGACTACTTGCCTCTTTGCTGGGAAGGGTGGTTTCTTGAACTTCTTCGTTGGGCGTGGACGTCCATTCTGCTATGAATTCCACCAAGGCTCTGCTCTTGGTTGTTGAGGTGGTCTCGAACTTAAGGCCAAAGCTTGACAGCTCCAACACCCACTCCACAATCCTCCCAGTAGGCGTGTGACGATGGTGACTTCATGCGCTTGGAAATAATGACGCAGCTTTCTCGAGGCCACAAGGAGGCCTAAAAGCAACTTCTGCATCCTAGAATATCTTGACCTAGCCCTCTGCAAGAGGGAGCTGACAAAATAGACTGGGTGTTGCGTCACCTTCTTCTTTTGCTTTACCTTGCTTGCTTGCGCAGACGATGTCTTGCTGGGACCGGATCCTGCCTGGGGCTCTCCCTTACCAGGATCGGACCCCGTCGGGGTCTCTCCACCTAAGGGCTTTGCCGCTGCTGTTGTCTCTTCCTCAATTTCTCTCTGTGCTACTAGCGCAGCACTGACCACTTGATTCGTTGCCGCCAAGTATAGCAGCAACAGCTCTTGTGGCCTGGGCACGACCGGTATTGGCGTAGAGGAGAGGTATCTCTTCAAATCCTGCAGTGCTTCCTCTGCCTCCGGGGTCCATTTCATTGGACCCACCTTTTTCAAAATCTTGAAAAATGCGATGGCACACTCAGTAGATTTAGAGATGGACCTGCTCAGGGCAGCGACGCAGCCGGCAAGCCTTCGGACATCTTTGACTCGTCTTGGTGCCTCAATTTGCTCGATTGCTTTGATCTTGTCGGGATTTGCTTCGATTCGGGGTAAGACACAAAGAACCCAAGAAGCTTGCCGCACGGAACATCGAACACACACTTCTCTGGGTTGAGCTCGAGGCTGATCCTACGAAAGTTTGCAAAAGTTTCTTCCAGGTCCTGCACGAGGGTGGCCTTATTCTTGGTTTTAACATTGTGTCATCCATGTAGGCTTCCATATTTCTATGGAGCTGGGGTTCAAAACCAATTTGGACCGCTCGAGCGAACGTCGAACCAGCACTCTTCAACCCGAAAGGTATCCGTACAAAGTAGTACATACCACATGGGGTGATGAACGCGGTCTTCTCTTCGTCTTCTTTTGTCATGAAGATATGATGATATCCTGAGTAAGAATCAAGGAACGACAGCAGGTCGCACCCAGCAGTGGAGTCCACTATCTTGTTAATAGGTGGCAACGGGAAGGGATCCTTTGGACAGGCTTTATTGATATCAGTATAGTTGAACATAGCCTCCACTTCCCATTCGCCTTACGTACTACTACTAGATTGGCCAACCACGTCAGGTGGAGAACTCCCTTGACCAAACCTGTTGCCTCCAACTTCCTGATCTCCTCGATGATAAACTCCTGTCGCTCCAAAGCTTGCTTTCTGACCTTTTGCTTGATGGGCCGTGCATGAGGACAGACAACAAGATGGTGCTCAATCACCTCCTTGGGAATGATGGGGATGTCGGATGCTTGCCATGCAAACATGTTGACATATGCCCACAGCAAGGCGATGAGCGCGCTTTCCTATTTGCTGTCAAGGGTGGAGCTTATGGTAAAAGCTCCGCCCGTGCCATCTTCCTTGAGGGACACCTTCTTGGTTTCCGGCGGGGCCGCCTTGGACTTCTTGATCTTGCCGGTAGAGCTCTCTGGTACGTCTCCAGCGAGAAAACAACACTCCGAGGAGGCGCGTTTGCCGGAGAGGGTACATGAGCCCTTGCCGGAGCTAGGAGTCTTGCCGGCGGCCGAGGCCTTACTGGTCCTCTTCTCGGTGGCAGGAGCAGGCGCCTTGGCGGCGGATGCTGCAACCGCCTCTCAATAGAGCTGATCGGCGCAGATGAGCGCATCCTTCCTATCGCAGCCGACGGTGATGATGCTCATCGGGCCAGGCATCTTCAACTTGTTGTAGGCATAGTGCAACGCCACCATGAAGTTGGCCAGCGCAGGGCGGCCAAGGATCCCGTTGTATGGCAATGGGATCTCACCAACATCAAAAACGATCCCCTCCGTCCTGTAGTTGAGGTCACCACCAAATGTAACTGGTAGCGTGACCTTTCCCTTTGGCTGACTCCCCCCGGATTAATCCCTTGGAACGTGCCCATCTTCTCGAGATCTTCATCAGGGATCTGCAACCTCTTGAGCACGTTGGGCGAGATCAAGTTAAGGCCCGCCCCAATGTCAACTAACATGTTCGTCACATTGACGTTGTGTATTGTTGGGGATACCAACAACGGCAAACACTCGACTGCAGTTGTGCGATCAGGGTGATCCTCGGCGTCAAAAATGATAGGCGTGTGGGACCACCTCAACGGTTTCTGGGCATCGACCATTGATTCCATCGCATTAATCTCATGCACCCATTGTTTCAGTTGGCGGTGGGAAGAATGCAACGAAGCACCTCCATCAACACACATGACTTCTGTCGCTTTCTGGAACTCGTGCTCGGTGGATTCATCATCATCATCATGATCATCATCCTCCTCTTTCTTGTCACGGCCTCGGTCAGGCCTCTCTTGTTGCTTTTCCTTGTTGCCGCGTCCTCCTTGGCCACCGTGCTTCTTGTCGGACCCTTCAGCGCCTCCTTGGCCCTTCTCCTTCTCTCGTCTCTCATACTTAGCCCTTTGCTTCTCCATCAGCAGCTCCACTTGGCGGCAGTTCTAGAGGTCGTGGCCCCTGGTGCGGCGAATCTTGCAATACTGGTTGTCAGAGCCCTCTGACTTGCCGGCAGCTGCCAAGGCCCGGTAGGCGTCACACCCGGACACCTCCTTGCTGGGGTTGTCAACCTTGGCCTTCTTGGCAGTGTCGGGGTCGCCGGATTCCTCGACGGCAAGCACGGTCTTGCGTTTGTGTTTCCTGTTACACCACTGACCTTTCTTTGCTGGGGCGACGACGTCTTCGTCTTCAGATTCACTTCCCACATCCGCGTCTTCGCCGGGGTACTTCCATCCTTCCTCTGCACGAGCACATCTGTCAGCCAAAACGTACAGCTCGGCAACTTCTGCGACCTTGTTCATGGCCAACTCTTCACGCATCTTTTGATTGCACACATTCTGGTGGAATGCACTGATGACGGCAGCGGGTTGAACATCAGGGATGTTGTACTGCACACAGCTAAACCTTTGTATGTACTTGCGCAAGGATTCGCCGTCTCTCTGAGGGATCACGTGCAGGTCACTTTCCTGTCCAGGAGCTAAGTGGCCGCCCATGAAGGCACCAACAAACTCGTGGCACAGGTCAGACCAAGAAGCAATGGAATCTATCGGCAGATGCATCAACCATGAACTGACGTTGGGCTTAAGTGCCAACAGGAAATAGTTGGCGAGTATCTTATCGTCTCGTGCTCCGGCGACTTGCATCAAGATAGTGTAAACGCTCAGGAATTCAGACGGGTGGGTCTTGCCGTCATACTTCTTTGGGACCTCTGGTTTGAATGTGCGGGTGTTGGGCCACTGGAACTGCCGCAACTCGCGAGTGAATACTGCACAAGTGACTGCATATGGCAAGTCGCTAGCATCCCCTAGCACAGCCCTATACTCAGCGGGTCTAGCATGCCTATCAGACTGGTGACGTGCTTCCTGTCGCCGCTCGATGGTAGTCCGGGCATCCTCCTAGAGGCGCTCTCAAAGAACTTGACATTGGTCACGGCGCGTCCGTGGGTCTGATGACGCCATGGACATGTTGTCCCGGGCATCACCCCGACGGGCCCACCGTGGCAGAGGGGAGTGCACCGTGGTTTCGGCACCGTCGACCCTTCCACTGCCTACATGCGTCGGCTCATCCCCGTTGGCATGGCCAATATGGCTTTATATAGCAGCCCTCCACTCTTCTTGCTTCTCCAAGGTAGGAGGAAAGTTGAGGAGCAGCTGCGCTCGCGACAGCGCTTCCTCTCGCATGGGTGGCAGCGACAGGCGCGAGGAATGGGAGGAACTCAGAGTTCTAATGATGTTAGAAGGAGTCCCATCACGATTTCGCGGTTGCGCACTCTTCTCGCCTCCATCATGGCGTGCATGTCGGCCCTGCGTGTCTTGAGTGTGACGCTGAGGACTCTTGCCATGGCGACACCCGGGGTCCTCAACATCGTGGCGCCGTTCGTCACGCACGAGCTGAGAGGACCACGGCACGCGCGTTGGCGAGGTCGATCTTCTGCCCTCGGAGGCCCCTGCACCATCCGCATGTGTCACAGCTCCATCCCTGGGCATGGCGGCGCGCCAACCACCGTCGCTGCTATGGAGGACGCCGGCAGCCTGGCATCTTGTATTCGGGTGGTGTGGACGATCTCTATCTCCCCCACCATTGGCGCCCGCCCCATCGCCCGCTCGTGCGGGTGCGGGCAGAGCGGCCCCGGACGGGCCGATCGCCACGGTCATCTTCTTCTTCGGAGCCATGGCAACGAAGGAACTAATGTACTAACTACAGACTAGATTCTCACAACTAACGCCCCCAACCTAGCGCGCCAAAGATGTCGGGGAAACCGATCACCTATGGGGTCACAAGGATCCCTTCTACATTCGGCGGGGGGTTAGTTGCACGAAGAGCAGGTCAAGCCGCTAGCACACAGGGGATTTTTATCCAAGTTTGGGCCGCGGAGATGCGTATTACCATGGTCTTGCTTTGTCTGGTTATATGTGTGTTCTTCTGCAATTGAACTAACTACGATGTGTGCTTTGTCCAAAAGTACGAATCCTCTCTCTGTGCGCCTTGGGCCTCCTTTTATACACAAAGGGGTTGCCACAGTGGCACATAGGAGGGAGCAAGCTACAGTCGTACGAGCTTATCGTTCAATCAACGTAGGACAAGCGCATTTAATGCATTGCCTACGTGTCTTCTCGCTTTATTGGGGACGGCAACAGAGGCCATATCATCCTTCTCCGCTCCTCCTCGCCTCGCCACGCGTCCGGCCAATGAGGCATGCAGCGGCACGCTGGCCAACCAGCTATTGTGTTGGCGAAATGATAGGCTTCCATGAAAATCTACATGTCGTCACGGAGGTGCCTGCTTAGCTGGCACGCCTATCATTGCACTGGAGTGGTGGTGAAGTGGCGAAACCTTGTCGGGTGCGGGTTTGGCCGCAGCCTAGCGATCGTGCCCAGCAAGGCTTGTCGGGAGCCTTGGAGTCGTCCCCGGCAAGGGTCTTGCCGGGGGTCTACGTCTTCTGATCCCACATGGATTTGTGGGCTGCTAATCTTCATGAGGGGCTGCATGCTATCAGGCATGTGCTCTCCAGATCTTAGTCTTAACATTGTCGATGGTGTCAGAGCTCTCTACCCCAAGGGTTGTGGCCCTGCTAGTCTCTTCGCAAGCTGCCCCGGCAAGGAGCTTGCCGGGGGCCTCGCAGGCCGCCTCGGTAATGCTTGTTGCCGGGCGTGGCCCTGCTCGCCTCCCGCTGCTTGTTAGCTTGAGCATCTATTTTGATATTCCTCATACCTGTCCTGCCTCCTCCCGTCCTCCTCTGCTTCGCCAAGCCCTGCTATGGGCGTGGCTGCGACTGCCCGTGCACAAGTAAGGGGTACAGAAGTACCCACACTTTTATACACCGACGCTAGGGTGCATACTTTCACTAGTGCAATCTCTCAACAATGCTAACATAGTTGGATCATATGATTATCCCTCAAAGTGCAATAAAGAATCACTACCAAGTTCCTATTAGCGGAGAACAAAAGATAGAAATTGTTTGTAGGGTACGAAACCACCCCAATGCTATTCTTTCTGATCAATCTATCCTAGAGTTCGTACTAAAATAACACAAAGCTATTCTTTCCGATCAATCTAACCAAGAGCGCATACTATAATAACACCATATGACACACATCAACCAACTCTAATGTCACCTAGATACTCCAATGTCACCACAAGTATTTGTGAGTTAATTCTACGATATGCATCAAACAACATCATCATCATAATATTCATCCACACAAAGAACTACAAGGAGACTCCAAAGTTTCTATCAGAGAAAAGATAATAAAAACATGCATCAACCCCTATGCATAGATTACCCCAATATCACCTCAGGAATCTGCAAGTTGACTGCCATAACATACATCAAGTGAATCAATATGATACCCCATTGTCACCTCAAGTATTCATACCACAAGACATACATCATGTGTTCTCAGATCTGAACATTCAATCCGACAAGACAAGACTTCGAAGGGTAAAGATTCAATTCATCACAATAAGAGTCGAGGGGGGAGAAACATCATATGACCCATCTATGTTAACAAAGCCCATGATATATCAAGATCATGACATCTCAAGATCATGAGAGAGAGAGAGATTAAACACATAGCTACTAGTACAAACCCTCAGCCCCAAGGGTGGGCTACTCCCTCCTCATCATGGTGGCCGCTGGGTGATGAATATGGCCATTGGTCATGATCTCCCCCTCCGACAGGGTGCCGTAACAGGCTCCCGATTGGTTGTCGGTGGCTATAGAGGCTTGCGGCGGCTAAACTTCTGATCTAGGTTCTCCGCGAGGGTTTTTGTTGGGGATATGACTACTGGGTATGACTTGCCCAGGAGGGGCCAGGTCACACCACTGACGGTTCATCATGAAAAGGCCCAAGAGGATGATGAAGATGGTGGTTCATAGAGCAAGCTTGCTGAAGGCCAAAGACCCGAAGGCGACTTGAGGCCCATGGGTATGAACCGCCATATGTTTAACTTGTATGTCAAGCAAGCTTAGTTGGTCACCAAGCCAGACACGTTGTGTATGAGCTGGCCGGGACTCTGTAAGCCGCCGGGCATCAACCTGTGTATATAAAGGGGTGACCCGGTGGCGGGTTAACTCAAGAAAAAACAGATCAAGAACTAGGTCAAGCGCATTCTCTCCCTGGTAATTGAAACCCAAGCAATACAACCTAAAGCAGGAGTAGGCTTTTACTTCATTGAGAGGGGCTGAACCTGGGTAAACCCTCTTTGTCCTTTGTCCCATTTTTAACCCCTTCAAGCTAACCTAACGACAATGGCTCCACACCTAGGTCCTCTTGCTAGGGCATATGTTGTGTTAAATCCACGACAGTCGTCACCCACCATGGGGCCGGCGCACGGTGATTTTGAGTTCTTGAAGGGAAACTTCCCATGGATCAAGGGATACGTTGTGGGCCAGATGACCAAGAGTCGTCGCGGCAAGCTATACATCAACGACGTAGGCTAAGGCCCAGAGGCCGGCTCAATCAAGTACAGGTACCGGGTCCCCTTTGGTGGAATTCATGTCTTCATCGGCAAGATCGGCGAGTCAGAGCCTGAGCCGGACATCTGCACCGACATCATCGAGACGGGTCAGCACGCATGACCCGCCAAGGTTCAAGCTGCCGTGAAGCACGCCTTTGTTGGTTTCATCCATGGGGCGGATCTTGAGGAAGGATCTGTGTCCAGTGGAGAGACGGCCATATACTCTAGTGATGAGTCCTCAGCTGGCGAGACCAAATATATATATCAATTGCAAGATGGTGGGCTTGGGGGTTGTTCCGATGGCGACAGTATTTCGGACCGCTGTGAGCCACCTAACCGGGTTGCGATCTTCATGGCCGGTACACAGCCGGTGCAGAATTCTTCAACTGTGGCAGCAATGATCTCTGTTTCAGCGACTGCTACGGCAGCCGGGGCAGGAGGCCCTATGCGCCGACCAGCTCAAGTTTTATCTGAACTTTTGGAGGCTCTGGCAACTTTGCTGACAGTGGATGTAACCCCGGCAAACCAAGCGTAACATAACATGGTCGTTGCGAAGTTACGTGATGAGATAGCTCAAGCTAAGGAGGATCTTAACACTGAGAATACCCGGATGGCAATGGAACAAGCGGCCTTGGAGAGGGAAGCACAACAGATTCAAGCAGAAAATTTTCGCTTGAGCTTGGACCAGAATGCATCAAATGCTGCCTTTAACAGAAGGCCCCAGAGTCGTCTACCTCCGGTGTATGATGCAAGAAACGTTTTCAATACGCCTGGGGCAGGAACCAGTAACCCTCCCATGGTGGATCAATGCACTAAGGCGCCTGCAGCCGGAGGGCCGGTTCAGCCACATGCTGCAGACCCCCCACATTTGAATTTGACTCCACCTCAGCATGTTCTGACGCCAGCTGGTCATTATTCTAACCCTATGGACAATATGATCGCCGCGGCTACCCGATTGGCGGGTCTCCCTATTCAAGACAAGTCACCAGCTGCGATGGAGATATGGTGAGCCGGAGAGCTTCTTCAGATAGCAATGGCTCAACAGGCGGCTTATTCATACAGTTGTGAACGGATTCACTCGACCCCGTGACCAAGCCGAAGTTATAGCAAGCACATTGATTCGCTAGCAGTGTCGAGCAGTGAGCGGCACCATAACCAGCCTCGTAAGCCTGACCCGCCGCGCGCTGGTAATAACACCCAGGCTTTGGTTGTCGGTGTACAAAAGTAGGGGCTCTGCTTTTGACCCCTTTACTTGTGCACGGGCAGTCAGAGCCACCTGCCGTGGCTATGCATAACAGGGAAGGAAAGGGAAGCCGGAGAGAAGCCGAAGGCACAAGATAAACAAGGCAACATCAAGAACCAAGGCCACAAAGTGCAGATTGGCGAAGCAGGTTTCCCCGGCAAGAACCTTGCTGGGGGCAGCCTCCACAGCCCCGGCAATCCCCTTGCCGGGCAGCTCACCCACACCATTTGAGCAGGCCACCCTCAAGCCACGGTCTCCAACAGCCATGTTGGACCAGAGCTCGGAAGGCACCTCCATGGTGACATGCAGATCTTTGTGAAGACGTAGAATGCTCAAGATCAGATAAGTATTGGAAGGCAACAATCCTCACCAAGATCCTTACCGAAGGAATCCACAAGACCCCTAGTGAGATCCTTGCTGGGGACACCAGCGCGCCATGGCGGGACCCTTGCTGGGCCACCCCGCAAGACCCTAGCCAGGCCACCCGACAAGACCCTTGCTAGAGGCAACAGTAGGGCCACTGCCAGGCCCGCACCAACCAACTCCCTGCCGCCGTTCGCATGTAGCTGCCAGCCCAACCAGCTAGGCAGGCACCTATGTGGCAACATGCAGCTTCCAGGCCAACTCAACACGCACCTACGTGGCGGCATGCAGATCTTCGTGAAGGCTCCACCACCGCGCCACCTCAGCTGCTTGCCTGCCTACATGGCACCACATGCATCGCTGGCCAGGGCGCGTGTCGAAGCAAGGAGGAGCAGCGACGGACGGGGCGGGCCTCGCTCCCATCCCCGATAAAGCGAGGGACACCTAAGCCTCGCATGAAATGCGCTTTATCCTGTAATACCAACGATAAGCTCACAGCGCTGTAGCACTTTCCACCTCGTGTGTGCCACTGTGCAGCCCCTTTTGCCTATAAAAGGAGGCCCATAGCACACTGGAGAGGGATTCGGCTCTTTGGAACCTAGCAACACCCGGAGGTAGTTCAAGAGCTCAAGAACACTTAATACATCCACCAAAGCAGGATCATAGGGTTTTACGCATCTTTGCGGCCCGAACCTGGGTAAATCCCCTTTGTGCTGTCTGGTAGTCCTGCTCTTCTCACGATCCTGCGCCCTGCAACCGCAGTAGGGATTCTAGTGATCCCATAGGTGTCGTTTCCCACTGACATCTTTGGCACACCAGGTAGGGGGTCCAATTGTGAGAATCTGGTCTAGCAGTTGGCCCAGCAGTTCATCATCGCCACAGCCCCTGCGGAGAAGGCGGCCAAGAGAGCGGCGCTGCCTGCTAGCACAAGGGACGCCAGGGCGGGGACGAGAAAGATAAGTCATGCCAACCTTTACAACTCTTCTCCTTAATATAAGGTTATCATCCTCGGAGATTCTGCCTATGCATGGAAAACCTGTACACAGAGGGGCCCTCCCGCGATTGGCAACGCCCTTGTGCTGTTTCGAGTCTGCTCAACAGTCCAAGTGGCCGCGTCGAGAGCGGCAGGGTAGCCTTCCTCCGTCGGCAACTCTCTCGACTCTGACTCGAGTCAAACTCGACAGATCGAGCGGCCGTGTTGGGGGCAGTAAGGTGGTTTGGTCGGCAGCAAGCACACCCGGTAGGCTAATGAGGATTCGTCCTCAAGACGCCGCCCTGGGTTTACGCGCCGGTAGACCTACCCAGTAACGTAGGGCGGACATGTAAAGGAAAATCGAATAGGAAAATAACATGCATAACGTCAAGAGTACTGCAGAGTTATATTACATAAATTGTCGCCGCGGTTCTAACTAAAGATAGCGATTGTCTTGGTCATGAACTTACAGCGGCAGTAAGGGACGAGGTGGCTAGTCCCGGCGCTGGCCATCCAACCTCTTGATTTTGTCGATGCGCTTGAGGATGGGCTTGATACGCTCATTGAGCGCCGCGATGTCAGCATCCTCCGGCAAGCTCTTCAGCACAGCTTCAAAGTCGAGGTCAGGATGCCAGTGCGCTATCTTGGCAAGCACCCTGGTCATGACACCCTGGTAAAGTATCCGGGACTCCTCGGCCAGGACGACCTTCTCGAAGTACATGGTCAGGTTGGCATTGGGGCTCAGGCTCGCCTCCGGGGCGTACCTCATGTTCGCCATCCCCATGATACCCAGTTGCGTGGCGGCCGATTCCACAATAGCAGCGAGGCGTTCGAGCCAACGTTTCTCGCCTGCCACGTGGTCCTCGAGGTTGGCGGTCACGTTCATCTGCTGCTGCTTCTCCATCTCCAGCTCCTTGGTCAGGATCCCCTCCCGGGTTTTGGCCTCCGACAGCATCTTCTCGAGATCTCCTAGCTTCAGCTTGAGGTCCTTGACGAAGTTGTTGGCTTCGGAGAGTTCTCCGGCCTTGCTGATGACCGCGCCCTGCACCTCCACCAGGGCGCCGTTGAGCGTGTCCTTCTCCGTGGACAGCTTCAAGGCATGCTCCTCAAGCTCCTTCACCCTGCCAGCGTAGACCTGAGACTGGGCATTGAGTGCTTCCTCATGCCTCTGCTCCAGCTCTTGGGTCCGCGGCACGACGAGCCTTCCCACCTCTTCATCCTTGCCGCGGAGCGTGGCCGAAAGCTTCTCCTCGCGCGTGGCAAGGTCCTCTTCCTGGGTCTTCAGTGCGGCCTCGTGCTGGGTCCGGGCCGCTTCGGCTTCGTTGGCCAATTTCTTCGCCGTCTCCTAGGCCTTCTCGACGTCGGCAAGCTTCAGGGTAAGCTCCAGCTCACAGTTGGCCAGCTCGCCCTGGGCGGCCTTCAGCTCGTCCTGCGCCTGGCGGAACCAGTCTTGCGCCTTGGCGACGCACCCTCCAAAGTCCGCCTCCGCCTTCTCCACCACCGCCGTCCTGGACTGGGCCTTGTCCATACGGGCACGGTGGAGCGCCTGAAGGTTCAGGAAGCTAGAACCCATGGCCTAGAGCAGCCACTCCTCCAGGGAGCCGACGCCGCCGACGCCTGGCTCATCGACGACCTCGAGCCCGGCGGCGGCAAGAGCTTCCTCGTCAAACACCTCTCCCTCAAAGGGAGCCCTGGTGCTCGACGCTCCAAGGAGGTGGACGAAGAGGTCATCGCTTACCCTCAGGTACCTGTCGGAGCCAGAGGCAGCGGAAGAGGAGGGCACGTCATCAAACGCCCCCTCCTCGGTAGTGGCCTTGCCGGCTTCCCGGCCAGGCCCCTTGCCGAGCTCTTCGGCAGGTCCCTTGGCGGCGTCCTCAGCGGGGCCCCCGGCGCTCTCCTTGGCAGCAATCTTCTCTGCCTCCGCCACGGCATCCGCGGCGACGTCCTTGATGACGGTGTCGATGTCCTCTGAACCTACCGAGGAGGGGTCTAGATGCCAAGAAGGAGACTGGGCAGAGCCGAGATCCAGAGCCAATAAGGAAAAGAGAAAAAAAACATAAGCAGAAGTGGAGAGTGAGTGGCTTACCCGTGCCAGGCCGAGAGGCAGAAGTCCCTTCTCCGCCGAGATCTAGCGGCAAGGCGAAGCCACCAGCGCCCGTGTTCTCTTCCTCCTCCTCTGTGTGCATGCCCTCGGCGCTTGGTGCCCTTGTCGGGGATGCCCCTCGGGGCGGCGTGGTCGACGGGGGCGGCACGATGGGAGAAGCCCTCTGCGGCTCCCCTTGGTGTTGCTCCCCTCCTGCATCCACGGCAAGGTCAGTACCAAAGCGTCGTGCATTACGCATGTTGACAAAGGATGGGTGATGGACTCACGCTGGGGGTTGGGCTGGGGGTTGGGCTGGGGGCTGCTGTTCGGGCTGCTCAACACCACCGGCGGTATACTGGAGGTGCCTACCGGGGGCTGGCCACTCACCGAAATCCTTGCCCTCTTCACCCTCTGGGCGAGCGTCTCCATGTCCCTGCAAGATAAGGATAATTCAGAATGGAAGGCACCATTGGAGAAAAAAAGAAAGGGCAGGGAGAAAGCAGAGTTTACTATTCCTCCTCCTCCTCCTCCTCTGCTGAGAGGCCTGAAGTCAAACGCAATCCCCGCGCCGATGTTTGCCGACGAAGGGGGAGGCGATGGCGTCCGAGTGCGCATGGACGATGAAGAAGCAGATGCCTTCTTCTTCGATGCCACGACCTTCATTGTTTTCTTCATCGCCACCGCCCTCGTCTGGCGCACAGGCGCTTCCTGGGCTTGCCGTAGCTGTGTGGCCCGGTCGAGGTGGACCAGCTCGTCGGAGGTGTCCCTCCGCAGGACCCGCCCTTTTTTGGCGATTGGAGGATCGACAGTCGCGGTCTTCTCCCCCCGTCCTCCTCCGACAATGACCCGTCGGCTGCGTCTTCGACGAGGGAAGCCCCGGTGCCAGCGCCGCTGGCCTCCCCAGTGGCTTCTGCCCACCGGGCGAGCTCCCCCTCCTCCGCCTCTGCCGCGGCCTTGTCCGCCACACCACCGGCGCTGCCAGCCTCCTCGACGAGCTTTGCCTCCTCCTCGGCAAGCCTCGCCTCCTCCACCCTGGCAGCGATGTAGTCCAGCTCCGCCGGAGAGGTGGCCTGGATAAGCCTCGGCTCGATGGTGACATACACCTCGTGCAAGGTGTCTAAGAACTCTTGCACCTTGAGCCCGTCCAGCTCAACCCAGTTCGGGTCAAGGCCATGTGCGTTGAAAAGCGGCATCATGGCAATGATCTCGGACCGGTGAGAGTTGTTGCTCAACGGGACCACTCCCGCCGGCAGCCTGAAAACGGGCTCCTTGACGACCTTGCCGGCCTTTGCGGCGGCCCTGGCAACCTTGCCGGACCGCTCGACCTCGCCCTCGTTGTTAACCTCGAGCTAGAAGATCCGTTGGTAGAGATGTGCGTGCCTCAGCACCGCCAGGTTGTTGTCGAGGCCGGGGCGGAGCCTCATGATGTCGGCGACATTCACAAAGAGCCAGGCCGGCCTCCCCTTGTCGTGCAGAGGGGCAATTCGGCGGCAGATGAAGTCTGCCCTGATCATTTCCAGGGTGAGCCCGGCCTAGGTGAGCCGAAGAATCCTGGTGGTGGTGATTGTGAGCTTCTCATCGTCGGCATCGACGTTGCCCCAGTCCTTTCTGCGGACCACCGCCACTCAACACTGACGGGTTCTCCTCTTTGATCCAGCACCATCGTCCCTGCCACTCTTCCCACCTCTCCTTCATGGCGCCATCTGGGTATGCTCCCTTGGCCCTCGGGATCCAAGCGACGCTGCCGGTAATGGCGCCCCCCTTTTGGATCCGAGGGGAGAAGTAATGGCGGAAGAGCGCCGTGCTGGGGTGCACCCCCATGAAGCCCTCGCAGAGATGTGCGAAGAGATCCATGCATGCCACGGCATTCGGGGTGAAATCCAGAAGGCGGAAGCCGTAGGTGTGCATGATATCCTTGAAGAAATCAGAAAAGGGGGGACAGAGCCCGCAGGAGAAATAGTCGACGAAGAAGGAGTACCGATTTGGGGAGGCCCGGCCGCTGGCAGGGACGATGTGCGTGGCTGGATGCCCCGTCTTCCCCCCCCCCCCTGTCTTCACTCCCCACATATCCTTGAACATCTCCCGAAGCATGGCCACGTCGATCATCGAGGGGAAGAGGGGGAACTGCGCCCCTCGCGCCGCCAGCTCGCTCTCCGATGGCTCCGCCGCCCCAGCATCTTTGGCTGCCCCTTTTCCTTTGGTGGACTTGGGCGCCATGGCGGTTGCGAGAAGCGAAAAGGAAGAGGATGGCGGCAGAACAATGGCGATGGACGAAAGAAGAGGGGCACGAGAAGAAGGAAGGAAGGGGGCAGCGGTTCTGAGATTGGAGGAGGCGCAAGGAGGGGGGTAAAGTGAGCAGCGCGCTCGCGGTTATTCCTTTTTACGGGGAAGGCGCGGGCCGCCTCCTTTCCCATTAACTATGATACGACGCATGCATGCAAGAACCATCCCACGCACGCCACCCACGTCATGCGCACGCGCGCGACCTCCACGTCGCGCGTTCAACGCGGGTCGTGGGGAAGCGCAGCGGACGAAGCAGTTACCACGGTAAAAATCCGCCCCAACTGCCCGCGCACCGTTCTGGGCGTGTCCCAACAACGTGTTGCGCTTATGTATGGCCCAGGCCCGGGGGCTCCTGTCGGTGTACAAAAGTAGGGGCTCTGCTTTTGACCCCTTTACTTGTGCACGGGCAGCCAGAGCCACCCGCCGCGGCCACGCATAACAGGGCAGGAAAGGGAAGCCGGAGAGAATCCGAAGGCACAAGACAAACAAGGAAACATCAAGAACCAAGGCCACAAAGTGCAGATGGGCGAAGCAGGTTTGCCCGGCAAGACCCTTACCGGGGCAGCTCACCCACACCAGTGGAGCAGGCCACCCTCGAGCCACGGTCTCCAACATCCATGTTGGACCAGGGCTCGGGAGGCACCTCCATGGTGGCATGCAGATCTTTGTGAAGACGTGGAATGCTCAAGATCAGATAAGGATTGGAAGGCAACAATCCTCACCAAGATCCTTACTGAAGGAATCCACAAGACCCCCGGCGAGATCCTTGCCGGGGACACCAGCGCGCCATGGCAGGACCCTTGCCGGGCCACCCGGCAAGACCCTTGTCGGGGCACCCAACTAGACCCTTGCCGGAGGCAACAGCAGGGCCACTGCCAGGCCCGCACCAACCAACTCCTCGCCGCCGTTCGCATGCAGCTGCCAGCCCAACCAGCTGGGCAGGCACTTGCGTGGCAACATGCAGCTTCCAGGCCAACTCAGCACGCACCTGCATGGCGGCATGCATATCTTCGTGAAGGCTCCACCACCGCGCCACCTCAGCTTCTTGCCTGCCTACATGGCACCACATGCATCACTGGCCTAGGGCGCGTGTCGAAGCAAGGAGGAGCGGCAACGGATGGGACGGACCTCGCTCCCGTCCCCGATAAAGCGAGGGACACCTAAGCCTTGCATTAAATGCGCTTTATCCTGTAATACCAGCGATAAGCTCACAGTATTGTAGCACTTTCCCCCTCCTGTGTGACACTGTGGCAGCCCCTTTCACCTGTAAAAGGAGGTCCATAGTGCACTAGAGAGGGATTCAGCTCTTTGGAACCTAGCAGCACCCGGAGCTAGTTCAAGAGCTCAAGAACACTTAATACATCCACCAAAGCACGATTGTAGGGTTTTACGCATCTTTGCGGCCCGAACCTGGGTAAATCGCCTTTCTGTTGTCTGCTAGTCCTGCTCTTCTCACGATGCCGCGCACTACAACCGTAGTAGGGATTCCAGTGATCCCATAGGTGTCGTTTCCCACCGACATTGGTGGACCAGGGCAGAGCACGGCGCAAGGCTGAGCTGGCGGCTCAGCAAGAATCTCCGGTTTACCCATCGGCGCCCTCTGGAGGCAGGTGTGACCTCCAGAACCCTTGGTGTGCCATGTTTAGTGTCGGCTCTACCTAATGAGCGCTTGCCTAAGGATTTCAAGGGCCCTCGCAAGGTGCCTAATTACACAACGGATCAACCCCCAGAAGTCTGGATTGAGAGTTACGAGATGGCTATGGAGATGCTGGATGTTAGCGATGCTGCATGTGCTAAGTACTTCACCATGATGTTGGATGGGCCGGCACGTACTTGGCTGAAAGGATTGCCCCCTAATTCCATCAAATCATGGGTTGAGCTGAAGGTGCATTTTATTCAAAATTTTAAAGACACGTGCAAACATCCTATGTCGATTCTAGACTTAGACTCTTGTGTCCAGGGAGAAGGCGAGTCAACAACCAATTGGGTGTGCCGGATCTCGGCCGTTATCCATTCATCAGACAGTATCAACATCGGTCCAGCCATCCTGATGTTTGAAAAGAATTGCCATTTTCTTCCTCTTAAACAGAAGTTGGGGCAGCTTAAGCGCAACTGCAATGATATGGGGGGAGCTCATGGCGGCTCTCGTCAAATATGCCGACTCTGATAGTACTAAAGACCATGTGGTTAGTTCTGCCCCTTTAGGCGGTATTATTCAAAACAGAGAAGCCACGGGTCGGGTAGCCAAGTGGGGCCATTGATCTTGGACCTCATGGTTTGAAGTATATGCCTCGGACGGCTATCAAGTCTCAAGCACTTGTGGATTTCATCAATGATTGGATAGAGTTGCAGATGCCTGAGGAGAAGTCGGATAGCACATATTGGACTATTCACTTTGATGGATCTAGGCAATTGGAAGGCTCGGGGGCTGGGGTTATTCGTCTTCCCCACTAGGTGATAAATTTTGTTATGTTTTGAGGTTGATGTTCCCTTGTACTAACAATGTAGCTGAGTATGAAGCATTGCTCCATGGTCTTCGGATGGCTAAAGAGATGAATCTAAGCCGGGTGAGGTGTTTTGGCGACTCAGACTTGGTGGCTCAGCAAGTTTCAGGAACTTGGGATTCAAAGGATCCCCCCATGGCAGCTTATCACCGAGAGGTTGATACAATTGCTAGTCATTTCAAGGGTTATCAAGTGGAGCATGTTGATTGCAGGAAAAATGAGGCTGCTGATGCTTTAAGCCGGCTAGGATCCCAGCATAAGCCGGTACCACCTAATATTTTCCTTGATACTTTAGGTAATCCTTTGGTTAAATTTCCTACGAAGGAAGATCTTGCAATTCCTGACCCAGAGGCACAGTTAGTGGCGGGTCTTCATGCTATAACTGATTGGACAGTTCCATATTTGGCATATATGACCCAGGGTGAGTTACCTAAAGATGAAACTTTAGCCATCCAGATAACCCGATGGTCTAAGTCAATGACTATTGTCAATGGAGAATTGCACTGATGCAGTGTCACAGGGGCGCTTCAACATTGTGTTTCTCCTGAGGAGAGCCGTGAGATTCTATGAGAGATTCATGCAGGAGATTGTGGTCATCATGCTGGCTCTAAGTCTCTCGTGGCTGCTTTTCGTCATGGGTTTTATTGGTTGATGGCTCATGTTGTTGCAAAGGATTTTCTCAGTAAATGTGATGGTTGTCAAAACTTTTCAAGAAGAGCTCATGTGCAGGCTCAAGAATTGAGGATGATTCGTTACTTGGCCGTTTGCAGTTTGGTGGCTGGATATGGTTGGACCTTTTAAAAGATCCAAGGACAAAAAACCTCACCTCTTGGTGGCAGTTGACAAGTTTACAAAGTGGGTTGAGGCAGAGCCGGTCAGCAAGTGTGATGCGGCAATGGCGGTTCAATTCATCAAAAGGATGATTTTCCATTTCGGTTACCCTCCTAGCATCATCACTGATAATGGCACTAATTTGTCTAAAGGTGCTATGAAAGAATTCTGTTAACGTGAACATATACGTCTTGATGTGTCATCTGTGGCCCACCCCTAGTCCAATGGTCAAGCTGAAAGAGCCAATCAAGAAATCTTGAGAGGTATAAAGCCCCGGCTTATGGTCCCTTTGCAAAGGACGCCGGGTTGTTGGATTGAGGAGTTGCCCTCAGTGCTATGGAGTATCAATAGTATCCCCAACAGATCTACGGGTTACACGCCTTTTTCATGGTTTACGGAGCAGAGGCGGTTCTCCCTAGTGACATCTGTCACGACTCACCCCGTGTGCTGGCTTATGTTGAAGCTGATAATGAAAAGGCTCGTCGGGATGCTCTTGGCCTTTTGGATGTGGAGTGTGACCTTGCGGAGGCTTGTTCGGTGATTTACCAGCAAGATCTGCGTCGTTATCATAGCTGATGGGTTAAACCACGGACCTTTCAAGCAGGTGACTTAGTGCTCCGGCTCATCCAGGATCAAACCGACATGCACAAGTTTTCCCAGCCTTGGGAAGGGCCTTTTGTGGTCAGCAAAAATCTGAACAACGGGTCATATTACCTCTTGATGTTTGAGAGCACAAGGACTCACGCAAATCTGAGGAGGAAACCCGCCGGCCATGGAACATTGCTCATCTTTGGCCTTATTACACCTGAGCCACCGGCTCTTGTGATGTACATACTTCTACCAATGTATATATTATGATTAGTATAATAAAGCCGGTATCCCTAATAATTTAGGGCCTCTGTCATTTCATTTCTGAAAATCTGAGTCTTTATTGTCAATTCATAAAGGTAACTTGGGGGCTTCCTTCTCATTGAGCATAGATATGACTACCCTCTTGATCCGGTTTGCACGCCTTGTTACAAAATAACTTGGGGGCTTCTTGCTCATTGAGCACAACTTTGACTACCCTTCGATCCGGCTTATATGCCTGATTACAGACAACTTGGGGTTTTTTTCCTAGGTTCAAAGGTTACCAAAGAGAACTTGTTACAATGAACAGTTCAAACATAGGTAACTTGCTTTGATGACTTGTTAAATATTACTTGGGGGCTCCCTCTTAATGAACAAAGCTTTGTTGTCCCTTGTAATAGGCTTGGACGCCAGGTGTATTCACCAAAAATCCGGGTTATCCTGCTTGTATGCCTGCCACTCCGACCAGGTAATCCTTGGATGACTCGTTGTACTCTTGACAGTCAATCTTATAAAGACCATGAACTTGTGAAAGTTAAAACAGTGATTGGTCATGTGAGGCTCGGCTTACAGGTTTGAATTAAGTATTAACACAGTGGATGTGCCGCCCTTGAATAGCACTTGATATTGAGGCTTGGCAGCCTGTGAAGGCCTTGTATTTTCTGATTTGTATTTTCTTTGAACATTTTTTGCGGTTCATGTTTTGTACCATGTTGACATATGGTTTAAAATTGATTAGGGACATGTCACCTTGATCTTTATGATTCATATTGTAATATATCCGGAGTTTTGATAACCTGGCCTAGCTTTGGACGATAAGTCACCAGTGTCTGTTGATTACGTGCTTGGAGCTCAGCACTCTTAAGTTTTTGGGATGATCTCGTTGTTGCATCAGGTGTTGTAAACCGGCAGTATGAAGAATTATCACAGGTATGATATTCACTTGTTATGAATATATGAGTGAAAGTGCAACTATCCCTGTGTGGTTTTGGTAATGATTAACAACATATGGCTAATTAAACTAATGTCATTTCAAGATAAATACTTCAGGAAAGTTCAATGATTGGCATGGCATGGATTAGGAATGTGGACCCCTCAAAATGCTAAGGACAAAAGATTGGCTCAAGCTCAAATGTTCAAGGCTCTACATTTTGTATTTTAGTGATCCAAGATCACATTGAGTCTATAGGAAAGCCAATACTATTAAAAGGGGATGAGGTGTTGCTTAATGGCTTGCTTGCTCAAAATGCTTAGTGATATGCTCCAAAGCCCTCAACCACTTTCTCATATCCACATATGTCCCAAACCAAAAGTCAAACTCAGCCCAACCAATTTGATCCATCCGGCGCCACCGAGTTCTTTTGACATAGCCACTGCCAGAAACCCTAGTCACTTTGGTCTCACCGATAGGGATCTCGGTCTCACCGAGATGGGATTGCAAACTCTCTGTTTCCCTTCGTAACGTTTTGGTCAAACCGAGATGAGTGATCGGTCCCTCCGAGTCTGCAATGCAAACTCCGTGTTTCATTTTCGTAACGCTTCGGTCCCACCGAGACGAGCGAATCAGTCCCACCGAGTTTGCCTGACCAACTCCCTGGTTTGCTTATTACCAAAGTCGGTCCAACCAAGTTTGTGTAATCGGTCAAACCGAGATTACGTTATGCCCTAACCCTAATGATATCGGTCCCACCGAGTTGACATGTCGGTCCCACCGAAATGCCTAACAGTCACATTATGAACTAAATCGGTTTGACCGAGTTTTCTGATTCGGACCCACCGAGTTTGGTGAATTGTGTGTAAGTTTTTGTGTGGAGGTTATATATACCCCTCCACCCACTCCTAATTCGTGAGGGAAGCCATCAGAACGTGCCTACACTTCCAACATTCATTTTCTGAGAGAGAACCACCTACTCATGTGTTGAGGCCAAGATATTCCAATCCAACCATATGAATCTTGATCTCTAGCCTTCCCCAAGTTGCTTTCCACTCAAATCACCTTTCTACCAAATCCAATCCTATGAGAGAGAGTTGAGTGTTGGGGAGACTATCATTTGAAGCACAAGAGCAAGGAGTTCATCATCAACACACCATTTATTACCTTTTGGAGAGTGATGTCTCCTAGATTGGTTAGGTGTCACTTGGGAGCCTCCGACAAGATTTTGGAGTTGAACCAAGGAGTTTGTAAGGGCAAGGAGATCACCTACTTCATGAAGATCTACCCTAGTGAGGCAAGTCCTTCGTGGGAGATGGCCATGGTGGGATAGACAAGGTTGCTTCTTCATGGACCCTTCGTGGGTGGAGCCCTCCGTGGACTCGTGCAACTGTTACCCTTCGTGGTGTGAAGTCTCCACCAAGGTGGATGTACGATAGCACCACCTATCGGAACCACGACAAAAACATCCGTGTCTCCAATGCGTTTGCATACTCCAATACCATCCCTTTACTTTCTTACAAGTTACATGCTTTACTTTTCGCTGCTCATATACTCTTTGCATGATTTATTGAACCATATCTTGATTGCTTGACTTGTGCTATATTGCTAAAATCTGCCAAGAACTAAAATTGGGATGAGGTTAAGTTCTTATTTGATCAAGTAGTCTAATCACCCCCCCCCCTCTAGACATACTTTCGATCCTACAATTGGTATCGGAGCTTTGGTCTCCATTTGCCTTGATTTCCATAGCTTTTGGTGATCATAGCCTTGGTTTCACAACCTAGGAGAGTATGGCGTCTAGCAAGGGAAACTACCACCGTAGAGGTCCTTACTTTGATGGTACTAATTTTGCTAGTTGGAAGCATAAGATGAAAATGCATATTCTTGGACATAGCCCTGCCATTTGGGCTATTGTGTGTATTGGCTTGCAAGGTGAATTCTTCGATGGGAGAGAACCAAACAGTGAAGCTACCGCGAAAGAGTTGAAGATGCTGCAATACAACGCTCAAGCTTGTGATATCCTCTTCAACGGATTGTGGCCCGAAGAATTCAACAAAATCAGCCGTCTTGAGAATGCAAAGGAAATTTGGGATACTTTGATTGATATGCACAAAGGTACCGACTCCGTCAAGGAATCCAAATTGGATGTGCTTCAAAGTCAACTTGACAAGTTCAAAATGAGGGATGGTGAAGGTGTCGCTGAAATGTACTCTAGGCTTTCTCTCATCACAAATGAGATTGCCGTCTTAGTAAGTGAAGAGATGACCGACAAATTCATCATCAAGAAGATCCTAAGAGCCTTGGATGGAAAATATGATACCGTGTTCACATTGATCCAAACGATGCCCAATTACAAAGATCTCAAGCCAACGGAAGTCATTGGAAGAATTGTTGCTCATGAGATGTCACTCAATGATGAGGAAGAGCTTCACAACAAGTCAAGTGGTGCTTACAAAGCCTCATGTGATGTTCCTACATCATCAAGTGAGAAACAAACCTTCAATGAAGAATTGAGCCTAATGGTGAAAAACTTCAACAAGTTCTACAAGAGTAGAAGCAAGGAAAGAAGTTCCAAGTCAAGGTCTTACAATGACAAAAGATCTTTGAGTCGTGAACGTAATTGCTACAATTGTGGAAGACCCGGACACTACTCCAGTGAGTGTATGGCTCCTTACAAAAGGAGAGAAGATTCACCTAAAAGAAGAAGTAGAAGAGAAGAATCACCACCAAGATAGATAAGGAGTAGAGATGATCTTTATGAACGAAGAACCTCCCGGAGAAGCAAGGATTCAAAAAGGAAGGAGAAATCATCCAAGAGCTACACAAAGCAAAGACATCAAGCTCATGTTGGTGAATCGGTATCCGGCTCCGACTCCGACCATCACTCTGAGAGAAGTTATCACTCTGACTCTGAATATACTCAATATGAAGGTGTTGCCGGTCTAGCACTTGTGTCAACCAACTCCTACAACATATTTGACTCACCAAATGAAGGAATTGGAAGATGCCTCATGGATAAAGGCCCAAAGGTATCACACCCCGAGTATGTTGATTTCAATAGTGATGAAGATGACTTGTTAGGTGATGATGATTTACTTGTTGACAACTCTAGTGATGAATACTAGATGAAATGTCAATTAATCCTGCTAATCAAGATAAAATGAATGACAATGATAAGAAGAAGATTGAGCGTCTAACTAAAGAACTAAACACTCTTAAGTTAGCTCATGAAACTATTTTGGAAGATCATCGAGAACTTTGAAAGACTCATGAGAAGTTACACTTTGAAAAGCTCAACCTTGAGCAAGAGCATGAGTTTTTAAAGGCAATAAATGATGATATTCGCAAGAAAAGTTCTTCTTACATTGCCAAGTGTTTACTCTTATCTACTTACATGCCTCAAGTAAAATTTAGCAACAAGAGTAAGAAAGACTCCTCTTCTAGTAGTAACAATAATCATGCTAAATCCAATATTGTTGCTTCTAGTAGTTCTCTTGATTCCACTAATGATTCTCTTAGCCAAGTTACACTTGAGAAATAAAATAGCTTATTGAAGTGAATTATAGAGAAAGGTGTCTACAAGAGCCTTGCTGGAAGTAAGCAATTTGAGGAAATTGTACGCAAGCAAGGAAGGCACCGGAAGAATCAAGGTGTTGGATTTGAAAGAAAGTTCAATGCCAATGGAGTTGAGTGGGAAGAAGATCAATACCCCAAGACGAAGTTTGTTCCTCAACAAGAGAAGTATGATCCTACTTCTTTCCAAGGGACACAAGCTCAAGATGAACTTCCACCACAAGACCACAAGAAAAAAGGCAAGGACAAGATTCAAGAAGACATTGATTCATTTGAAGATGCTCCCAAGGCCTTGGTCAAGTGGGTTCCCAAGACTAAATCAAGTTCCACTACAACCCCAAGGATTCCCATCAAGATGATGTGGATCCCAAAGAAGAAGAACTAGAGAGTTCTTGAGGGTGACTCCGCCAATATACTTCGCTCATATCATTTTGGCAAGGACAAGTGCAATCAACTTCCACATCTTGCACTAGTTCAAGGAGTCACAAACCCTCTTGTTGGTAAGACAAGAGACAAGGTAACCTAATGCTTTCATGGACATCATCTTGTGTGTGCATCACTCTATGTCTATGGATATCCTTGTTTGTTCCTTGTGGGACTAACCTGTGTAGGTATTGAAAGTGCAACTCACTCCAATGGATAGCTCCAAAATATCTACATCAACATTGGGCATCCACATCTTCAACACCTACATGAAGTCATCATCGACAAAACCCAAGGTTAATTCATCCCTATTAGGGGGGATATCACATCTAGGGAGGGCTTTACTCTAAGAATTGAGCTAAAGCAACTCTAATGGTGTGAACACAACAATGCTTTATGTAAAAGTGGTAACCCCACTTGTGCTTAAACAATGAGTATGACCTATGATCAAATGTTCTCATTTGACTCCTAAGTCAATATACTCATATATAGATGACCTAGTCATTGACAATTGCTTGATAGATGCTAGAATGATTGTGCATGCTATGCCACATATTTCATTTGCCATTTTATTGTGTGAGCATGTTGGTTGCATATTTTACTCATTCGAGGACATCCACTTGTTATTTTGATTGTTTGGCTCTTTTTCTTTTGCCATGTGGATGAACAAGAATGCCTAAGAACCTTCTCTAGCTATCTATGCTTTTCTTGTCTCAAACTCTATTCATGCTACATCACAAAGTTTGATCAAGTCAGATTTGAACCACTCTATGTGAGGAGCACTCGAAGTCCCCGATTCCTCATAGATTTAAACTTCCAAAACCTCTTTGTGCATTTCGGTCTGACCAAGACATCCATTTCTTTCACACCGAGTTCACTAAGTTGATCTAGGTTTTCATCTCGGTGCAGCTGATTTGAACACTTCGGTCACATCGAGTTGCAGCAACTGCTTGAGATTCTGCAATCTCAGTGCCACCGAGTTGTTCCACTCGGTCACACCGATATGGTCGGGATATAAATACCCACGGGTGATATTTTGGAATATACTTCAAAATCCCTCAGCCCGCGCATGTCCTTCTCTGCCTCCTCGGGTCTCCGGATCGCCTCCTCGCTGCCAACGATCTCCCATCGCTGGTTTTTGTCGCTGTCAATGGAATCTGCTCCGCCGTCGCCGCCGTAGAAAACACCCGCCGAAATAGGGTACGTGTTCGACCCCTTGTGTTGTCCTTTCAACTCCGATTCCTAGCACGAGGACAATGCCATGATTCTTGCCACAAATGAGACAAATCTATCTAGCTAAATCTTCCTTAAGCCTAATTTGATTCGAAAATTTTAGGGTTAGCTCTCCGCAGAACTCATCTCGGACCAACTGAATCATAGAAATCGGTCTCACCGATTTGGCTTAGGCCATTGCACATGCGTTTTTCGGTCTGACAAAAAATTGCAAATCGGTGTGACCGAGTTCAAGATTCTGTGAAACCCTAGCAAGCTCGGTGCCACCAAGCTATGACTCGGTCTGACCGAGTACAGTAGTTTTGGTTCCCAGTGTTGCTTCGGTATCACTGAGTTTGTCAATTTGGTAGCTCCGACATCATTTTTGTAGAGAACTAAAACTAAGTTTTTGACTCATTTGTTTTGCAAAACCTCTGTACTTTGTGATGCTCATCTACTCTACCTCATCTATAATCTATTCACAGGGCTTGCTGTCAGTTGTTGCCAAGATGTCTGGACAGAGTGACAGCCAGAACAGATCTACACAGCAAGAGCAGTTGAGTGAGGGCACTAGTCCCTCAAGCAGCTATGACGAGGGCAGCAGGAGCACACCTAGTAACTTGCCCAAGGTAGCTACTAGAGCAAGGAAGAAGAGAACCTCAGATTCTGAAGATGAAGATTATGTTGTAGCTAAGGATGAGGCCTTCTCAAAGCTCAAAGTTGTGAAGAAGGAGTTTGGCAATGCTGCATCCATAAATCCAGGCATGAACAGGAAGGCGCCTGCTAGGAGGATCCCAACCTCCAAGATGAGGAAGGTTGCCACAGGACAAACTATGAAGTTCAAAATTGAATCTGATGAAGAGGTAGCTCGAGATGACAAGAAGAAGAAGAGGGCAAGAACCACTACAGCTAAAGTTCTTGGAAAATCTACTATGGTGAGACACCCATCTGATGATGAAGAGGAAGAGGAAGAGGATGATGCTCCAGCACCTAAGGCACAAAAGCTAATGGGAGATGCAATTAAGTCAGGGACTGCTCCTAAACCCAAACCTGCTCCCAAAGCTGCTGCTCCAGCCACCAAGTCTGCACCCAAGAGGAGTACAAGGAACATCCCTGCTGAGGAGAAGAACAAGGCCCCAGTGCCTGAAGCTGAAGAAGAAGAAGCTGAACCCCAAGTGCTAAGGAAGCTCAAACCAAAGATTCCAGACCACAATGGCACACATCCTGTGGCAGAGGACATGAGCATCAGGAAGGATGCAGGTCTAAGACTTTGGAGGAAAAGTGACCCATATGCTATAAGGAGGAGAACTGTTGTGGATTACAGGTTCCACACTAAGGAACAACAAGACTTTTATGAGACCATTCTGCTTGACAAGAAGCCAATAGTCTGTGATGTGAGATGGGTTGATGATACGTCTCCAACGTATCTAATTTTCCAAACACTTTTGCCCTTGTTTTGGACTCTAACTTGCATGATTTGAATGAAACTAACCCGGACTGATGCTCTTTTTAGCAGAACTGCCATGATGTTGTTTTATCTGTAGATAACAAAAGTTCTCGGAATGTCCTGAAAATCCACGGAGGCAAGTTTCGGAAAATATAAAAAGTACTGGTGAAAGAATCAAGACCAGGGGGCCCACACCCTGTCCACGAGGGTGGGGGGCGCGCCCACCCCCCTGGGCGCGCCCCTGTCTCATGGGCCCCTTGAGGCTCCGCCGACCTCAACTCCAACTCTATATATTCCGTCTCGCGGAGAAAAAAATCTGAGAGGAAGTTTCATTGCGTTTTATGATACGGAGCCACCGCCAAGCCCTAATCTCTCTCGGGAGGGCTGATCTGGAGTCCGTTATGGGCTCCAAAGAGGGGGATTCGTCACCGTCGTCATCATCAACCATCCTCCATCACCAATTTCATAATGCTCACCGCCGTGCGTGAGTAATTCCATCGTAGGCTTGCTGGACGGTGATGGGTTGGATGAGATTTACCATCTAATCAAGTTAGTTTTGTTAGAGTTTGATCCCTAGTATCCACTATGTTCTGAGATTGATGTTGCTATGACTTTGCTATGCTTAATGCTTGTCACTAGGGCCCGAGGGCCATGATTTCAGATCTGAACCTATTATGTTTTCATGAATATATGTGTGTTCTTGATCCTATCTTGCAAGTCTATAGTCACCTATTATGTGTTATGATCCGACACCCCGAAGTGACAATAATCGGGATACTTCTCGGTGATTAACGTAGTTTGAGGAGTTCATGTATTCACTATGTGTTAATGCTTTGGTCCGGTTCTCTATTAAAAGGAGGCCTTAATATACCTTAGTTTCCACTAGGACCCCACTGCCACGGGAGGGTAGGACAAAAGATGGCATGCAAGTTCTTTTCCATAAGCACGTATGACTATATTCGAAATACAGGCCTACATTACATCGATGAATTGGATCTAGTTCTGTGTCACCCTATGTTATAGCTATTACATGAGGAATCGCATCCGACATAATTATCCATCACTGATCCAACGCCTACGAGCTTTTCACATCTTGTGCTTCGCTTATTTACTTTTCCGTTGCTACTGTTACAATTACTACAAAACTATTGTCTTTACTTTTGCCACTATTACTTTTATTATCATACTACTTTGCTACTAAATACTTTGCTGCAGATACTAAGTTATCCAGGTGTGGTTGAATTGTCAACTCAACTGCTAATACTCAATAATATTCTTTGGCTCCCCTTGTGTCGAATCAATAAATTTGGGTTGAATACTTTACCCTCGAAAGCTATTGCGGTCCCCTACACTTGTGGGTTATCAAGACTAATTTCTTGCGCCGTTGCCCGGGAGAATAGCTCTATTCTTTGAGTCACTTGGGAATTATATCTGTTGATCACTATGAAGAACTTGAAGGACGCAATAACCAAGATTTTGCCCTCAACTATGAGGGGGGGGGGGTAAGGAACTGCTATCTAGCTCTGCACTAGATTCTCCTTCTGTTATGAGTAAGTTTGCGACACCTAAACCTGCTACTGCTATGAATTCTTATATGTCGCATGTTATTGATGATGTCACTTCTGCTATGCATGATACTTATGATGAAACTACTTCTGTGTGTGATACTACTGTGCCATTAGGTGAATTTCTTGATGAACAACTTGCTAGGGTTAGAGAGAATGAAATTATTGAAGATGCTATTATTGATAATAGTGATGATGAAAGTTCTCCCCCTGGTTATGAATTACCTGTTGTTCCTAAAGGTTATGTTATGGAAGAGGAATCTGCTAGAGCTATCTTTGCTTGTAAAGATAGATATGATCTTAAAAAGTTATTAGCTAAATGGAAGCAGCAATCTCTTAATGCTAGAATGAAACCTGACCCTGCTTTTGCTACTTCACCTATCTATGTTACTGATAAGGATTATGAATTCTCTGTTGATCCTGAAATTATTACTTTGGTTTAATCTGATCCTTTTTATGGCCTTGAATCTGAAACTGTTGTGGCACATCTTACCAAGTTGAATGATATAGCCACCCTGTTTACTAATGATGAGAAGTCTCGCTATTATTATATCCTTAAGATATTTCCGTTCTCATTAAAGGGTGATGCTAAGACTTGGTTTAATTCTCTTGTTCCTGGTTGTGTGTGTAGTCCCCAGGATATGATTTATTACTTCTATGCTAAATATTTCCCTGCTCATAAGAAACAAGCTGCCTTGCGGGAAATATATAATTTTGTGCAAATCAAAGAAGAGAGTCTCCCACAAGCTTGGGGGAGGCTTCTCCGATTACTTAATGCTTTGCCTGATCATCCTCTTAAGAAAAATGAAATACTTGATATCTTTTATAATGGACTAATCGATGCTTCCAAGGACTACTTGGATAGTTTTGCTGGTTGTGTTTTCAGGGAAAGAACAGTCGACAAAGCTGAATTACTATTGAATAATATGTTGACTAATGAAAATTATTGGACTCTTCCTGAGCCAATTCCTGAGGCAATTCCTGAACCAATTGAGCCAACTCCTGAACCTATACCTAAACCCACTCCAAAGAAGAGAGGTTTTCTATTTCTCAGTCCTGAAGATATGCAAGAGGCAAAGAAATCAATGAAATAAAAAGGTATAAAAGCTAAAGATGTTAAGAATTTACCACCTATTGAAGAAATACATGGTCTTAATATACCACCTGTCGAAGAACCACATTGTCTTGATAACCCAACACAGGTAGTAAAGGTAAATTCTCTCTATAGATATGATAAAGTTGAAATTCCCTCTACTAAATTTGATAGCCCATGCTCAGATGAATTTGATGACTTTATGGCTAGACAAGAAAGTTTTAATGCTTATGTTGGTAAAGATTTAAAGAATAATGCTTTTGAGATAGGATGCGTGAGTGATTATATGGCTAGAGTTAAAGGTGAACTTAAACTCGTTAGCAAATATACTTCTATGGTTGCTACTCAAGCTGAGCAAGTACTTAAAGCTCAAAATGATTTGCTTGATGAATTAAATAATAAACCTAACTTTGATGTTAGAGTGGCTACTAGAACTGGTAGAATTACTCGGGAACCATTGTATACTGAAGGCCACCCTAAGAGAATCAAGCAAGATTCTTAGAGAAATAATTTAGAGGCACCTAGTTCTTCTAAAAAGAAGAAAAAGAAAAACGATAGGACTTTGCATGCTTCTAGTGAATCTATTGTAGACACACCTGAGAATCTATTTGTGAGGATGTGCCTGTTGTGGTTGCAAATGTCACTATCTTAACAGACTTTGTTATTCTTGATATTCCTGTGGACGATAGTATGTCGATTATCCTTGGTAGACCCTTTTTGAATACTGTTGGGGCTGTTATTGATTGCAACAAAGGCAATGTCCCTTTTCATGTTAATGGTAATGAGCATATAGTGCACTTTCCGAGGAAACAATCTCAAGTTCATAGCATCAATTCTATTGGAAAAGTTCCAACTATCATTATTGGAGGTTTTGAATTTCCTCTCCCTACTGTCAAGAAAAAGTATGATATTCTTATTATTGGGGATGTTCATATCCCCGTTGAGGTAACCTAGTGTTATTCAAAATTTCTCCGGTTCCGTGTTATTTAGAATGAGTTTGTTAACAAGACTTGATCAACCTTGTTACTGGATTCATTTTGATGATCATGAGATGGATGAAACTAGATGGCACAACCTTCTGTACCCTCTTTTTACTTTCTGTTATTTAGAATAAATAAAGCAAAAATAGTATTATCTGTCTGTTTTCTAAATTATCCGTGCAATAAAAAATATCCTGAAAATAAAAGTGCTCCAAATGCCCTGCAAATTTAGTTTGATTTTTTATGGAATATTTGAGGATTTTAGGCACTGAAAACACTGCAGGAGGGGCAAGCACCAGGCCACAAGAGTGGAGGGTGCGCCCACACCCCCTGGGCGCGCCCCCTGTCTCGTGGGCCCCTGGTGGCCCCCTTCCACTTATGCCAGCACCCACACACTCCATCTTCTTCCCAAAAAAATCCCCATCCAGCTCAAGCACGAGTCCTAGCTCATTTTGCTGCGATTTTCGATCTCCTTGCTCAAAGCTCCAATCATAAAACTGCTTTGGGAGATTGTTGCTTGGTATGTGACTCCTTCATTGGTCCAATTAGTTTTTGTTCTAGTGCTTTATTCATTGCAAATTTTTGCTGCATAGGTGGCCCTGTTCTTGAACTTGCATGTTAAATTTATGAGGTCCCAAGTAATTCTAATGCATGATATAGGCTCTAGGCACTTGTAGGAGTAGTTGCTACCAATCTTGTTTAGTTTTATTTACTTTTATTTTGAAGTTACTAAAAATTTCAGAAATTTTCAGAAAATGTTAAGGAGATTTTTGAGGGGCTCTTCTAGCCAATGCTCCCAGGAAAAACAAGCTAAAGAGAAGGAAAAGGCCAAGTATAATCATCCTCGCATAGCAGAAGTATGGCCGTGTGAATGGCCATGCGATAATTTCTTGAGAGAAGCTGGAATTTACGAAGACTTTTATTCCTTGATTGAAAATGCAGGCCTCACCAACTTCCTCCGTGACCGGATCGATCAGTATCTCTTACTCACCAATACTTTCGTGCAAAACTTTTATTACTATCCTAAGAAGTCACCGCCTTCAGTATCATTTCATTTCTTTGATGAATTCAGGGAAATGTCTTTACGTATTTTTTGTGCGGTATGTAGGATACCATTTGAGGGAAAATTAGAGGAACCACATCGTAGGGATGTGGATGGCTTTGTTAACACTATCATTGTAGGGGAACCAAAGAAGGGTTCCGATGCGAGAATCTCTAGCATACACTTTCGTGTTTTACGCTACTTTGCCATATTTCCTCCGTCGGCAACTCTCTCGACTCTGACTCGAGTCAAACTCGACAGATCGAGCGGCCGTGTTGGGGGCGGTAAGGTGGTTTGGTCGGCAGCAAGCACACCCGGTAGGCTAATGAGGATTCGTCCTCAAGACGCCGCCCTGGGTTTACGCGCCGGTAGACCTACCCAGTAACGTAGGGCGGACATGTAAAGGAAAATCGAATAGGAAAATAACATGCATAACGCCAAGAGTACTGCAGAGTTATATTACATAAATTGTCGCCGCGGTTCTAACTAAAGATAGCGATTGTCTTGGTCATGAACTTACAGCGGCAGTAAGGGACGAGGTGGCTAGTCCCGGCGCTGGCCATCCAACCTCTTGATTTTGTCGATGCGCTTGAGGATGGGCTTGATACGCTCATTGAGCGCCGCGATGTCAGCATCCTCCGACAAGCTCTTCAGCACAGCTTCGAAGTCGAGGTCAGGATGCCAGTGCGCTATCTTGGCAAGCACCCTGGTCATGACACCCCGGTAAAGTATCCGGGACTCCTCGGCCAGGACGACCTTCTCGAAGTACATGGTCAGGTTGGCATTGGGGCTCAGGCTCGCCTCCGGGGCGTACCTCATGTTCGCCATCCCCATGATACCCAGTTGCGTGGCGGCCGATTCCACAATAGCAGCGAGGCGTTCGAGCCAACGTTTCTCGCCTGCCACGTGGTCCTCGAGGTTGGCGGTCACGTTCATCCGCTGCTGCTTCTCCATCTCCAGCTCCTTGGTCAGGATCCCCTCCCGGGTTTTGGCCTCCGACAGCATCTTCTCGAGATCTCCTAGCTTCAGCTTGAGGTCCTTGACGAAGTTGTTGGCTTCGGAGAGTTCTCCGGCCTTGCTGATGACCGCGCCCTGCACCTCCACCAGGGCGCCGTTGAGCGTGTCCTTCTCCGTGGACAGCTTCAAGGCATGCTCCTCAAGCTCCTTCACCCTGCCAGCGTAGACCTGAGACTGGGCATTGAGTGCTTCCTCATGCCTCTGCTCCAGCTCTTGGGTCCGCGGCACGACGAGCCTTGCCACCTCTTCATCCTTGCCGCAGAGCGTGGCCGAAAGCTTCTCCTCGCGCGTGGCAAGGTCCTCTTCCTGGGTCTTCAGTGTGGCCTCGTGCTGGGTCCGGGCCGCTTCGGCTTCGTTGGCCAATTTCTTCGCCGTCTCCTAGGCCTTCTCGACGTCAGCAAGCTTCAGGGTGAGCTCCAGCTCACAGTTGGCCAGCTCGCCCTGGGCGGCCTTCAGCTCGTCCTGGGCCTGGCGGAACCAGTCTTGCGCCTTGGCAACGCACCCTCCAAAGTCCGCCTCCGCCTTCTCCACCACCGCCGTCCTGGACTGGGCCTTGTCCATACGGGCACGGTGGAGCGCCTGAAGCTTCAGGAAGCTAGCACCCATGGCCTAGAGCAGCCACTCCTCCAGGGAGCCGACGCCGCCGACGCCTGGCTCATCGACGACCTCGAGCCCGGCGGCGGCAAGCGCTTCCTCGTCAAACACCTCTCCCTCAAAGGGAGCCCTGGTGCTCGACGCTCCAAGGAGGTGGACGAAGAGGTCATCGCTTACCCTCAGGTACCTGTCGGAGCCAGAGGCAGCGGAAGAGGAGGGCACATCATCAAACGCCCCCTCCTCGGTAGTGGCCTTGCCGGCTTCCCCGGCAGGCCCCTTGCCGAGCTCTTCGGCGGGTCCCTTGGCGGCGTCCTCAGCGGGGCCCCCGGCGCTCTCCTCGGCAGCAATCTTCTCTGCCTCCGCCACGACATCCGCGGCGACGTCCTTGATGACGGTGTCGATGTCCTCTGAACCTACCGAGGAGGGGTCTAGATGCCAAGAAGGAGACTGGGCAGAGCTGAGATCCAGAGCCAATAAGGAAAAGAGAAAAAAACATAAGCAGAAGTGGAGAGTGAGTGGCTTACCCGTGCCAGGCCGAGAGGCAGAAGTCCCTTCTCCGCCGAGATCTAGCGGCGAGGCGAAGCCACCGGCGCCCGTGTTCTCTTCCTCCTCCTCTGTGTGCATGCCCTCGACACTTGGTGCCCTTGTCGGGGATGCCCCTCGGGGTGGCGTGGTCGACGGGGGCGGCACGATGGGAGAAGCCCTCTGCGGCTCCCCTTGGTGTTTCTCCCCTCCTGCATCCACGGCAGGGTCAGTACCAAAGCGTCATGCATTACGCACGTTGACAAAGGATGGTTGATGGACTCACGCTGGGGGTTGGGCTAGGGGTTGGGCTGGGGGCTGCTGTCCGGGCTGCTCAACACCACCGGCGGTATACTGGAGGTGCCTGCCGGGGGCTGGCCACTCACCGAAATCCTTGCCCTCTTCACCCTCTGGGCGAGCGTCTCCATGTCCCTGCAAGATAAGGATAATTCAGAATGGAAGGCACCATTGGAGAAAAAAAGAAAGGGCAGGGAGAAAGCAGAGTTTACTATTCCTCCTCCTCCTCCTCCTCTGCTGTCTTCCTCTTCCTCTCCGGGCTGAGAGGCCTGAAGTCAAACGCAATCCCCGCGCCGATGTTTGCCGACGAAGGGGGAGGCGATGGCGTCCGAGTGCGCATGGACGATGAAGAAGCAGATGCCTTCTTCTTCGATGCCACGACCTTCATCGTTTTCTTCGATGCCACCGCCCTTGTCTGGCGCACAGGCGCTTCCTGGGCTTACCGCAGCTGTGTGGCCCGGTCGAGGCGGACCAGCTCGTCGGAGGTGTCCCTCCGCAGGACCCGCCCTTTTTTGGCGATTGGAGGATCGACAGACGCGGTCTTCTCCCCCCGCCCTCCTCCGACGACGACCCGTCGGCTGCGTCTTCGACGAGGGAAGCCCCGGTGCCAGCGCCGCTGGCCTCCCCAGTGGCTGCTGCCCACCGGGCGAGCTCCCCCTCCTCCGCCTCTGCCGCGGCCTTGTCCGCCACACCACCGGCGCTGCCAGCCTCCTCGACGAGCTTTGCCTCCTCCTCGGCAAGCCTCGCCTCCTCCACCCTGGCAGCGATGTAGTCCAGCTCCGCCGGAGAGGTGGCCTGGATAAGCCTCGGCTCGATGGTCACATACACCTCGTGCAAGGTGTCTAAGAACTCTTGCACCTTGAGCCCGTCCGGCTCAACCCAGTTCGGGTCAAGGCCATGTGCGTTGAAAAGCGGCATCATGGCAATGATCTCGGACCGGTGAGAGTTGTTGCTCAACGGGACCACTCCCGCCGGCAGCCTGAAAATGGGCTCCTTGACGACCTTGCCGGCCTTTGCGGCGGCCCTGGCAACCTTGCCGGACCGCTCGACCTCGCCCTCATTGTTAACCTCGAGCTGGAAGATCCGTTGGTAGAGATGTGCGTGCCTCAGCACCGCCAGGTTGTTGTCGAGGCCGGGGCGGAGCCTCATGATGTCGGCGGCATTCACAAAGAGCCAGGCCGGCCTCCCCTTGTCGTGCAGAGGGGCAATTCGGCGGCAGATGAAGTCTGCCCTAATCATTTCCAGGGTGAGCCCGGCCTAGGTGAGCCGAAGAATCCTGGTGGTGGTGATTGTGAGCTTCTCATCGTCGGCATCGACGTTGCCCCAGTCCTTTCTGCGGACCACCGCCACTCAACACTGACGGGTTCTCCTCTTTGATCCAGCACCATCGTCCCTGCCACTCTTCCCACCTCTCCTTCATGGCGCCATCCGGGTATGCTCCCTTGGCCCTCGGGATCCAAGCGACGCTGCCGGTAATGGCGCCCCCCTTTTGGATCCGAGGGGAGAAGTAATGGCGGAAGAGCGCCGTGCTGGGGTGCACCCCCATGAAGCCCTCGCAGAGATGTGCGAAGAGATCCATGCATGCCACGGCATTCGGGGTGAAATCCAGAAGGCGGAAGCCGTAGGTGTGCATGATATCCTTGAAGAAATCAGAAAAGGGGGGACAGAGCCCGCAGGAGAAATAGTCGACGAAGAAGGAGTACCGATTTGGGGAGGACCGGCCGCTGGCAGGGACGATGTGCGTGGCTGGAT
>NC_041387.1:560083365-560220694 GCF_002162155.2 Triticum dicoccoides
CCCCCCCCCCCTGTCTTCACTCCCCACATATCCTTGAACATCTCCCGAAGCATGGCCACGTCGATCATCGAGGGGAAGAGGGGGAACTGCGCCCCTCGCGCCGCCAGCTCGCTCTCCGATGGCTCCGCCGCCCCAGCATCTTTGGCTGCCCCTTTTCCTTTGGTGGACTTGGGCGCCATGGCGGTTGCGAGAAGCGAAAAGGAAGAGGATGGCGGCAGAACAATGGCGATGGACGAAAGAAGAGGGGCACGAGAAGAAGGAAGGAAGGGGGCAGCGGTTCTGAGATTGGAGGAGGCGCAAGGAGGGGGGTAAAGTGAGCAGCGCGCTCGCGGTTATTCCTTTTTACGGGGAAGGCGCGGGCCGCCTCCTTTCCCATTAACTACGATACGACGCATGCGTGCAAGAACCGTCCCACGCACGCCACCCACGTCATGCGCACGCGCGCGACCTCCACGTCGCGCGTTCAACGCGGGTCGTGGGGAAGCGCAGCGGACGAAGCAGTTACCACGGTAAAAATCCGCCCCAACTGCCCGCGCACCGTTCTGGGCGTGGCCCAACAACGTGTTGCGCTTATGTATGGCCCAGACCCGGGGGCTCCTGTCGGTGTACAAAAGTAGGGGCTCTGCTTTTGACCCCTTTACTTGTGCACGGGCAGCCAGAGCCACCCGCCGCGGCCACGCATAACAGGGCAGGAAAGGGAAGCCGGAGAGAATCCGAAGGCACAAGACAAACAAGGAAACATCAAGAACCAAGGCCACAAAGTGCAGATGGGCGAAGCAGGTTTGCCCGGCAAGACCCTTGCCGGGGCAGCTCACCCACACCAGTGGAGCAGGCCACCCTCGAGCCACGGTCTCCAACATCCATGTTGGACCAGGGCTCGGGAGGCACCTCCATGGTGGCATGCAGATCTTTGTGAAGACGTAGAATGCTCAAGATCAGATAAGGATTGGAAGGCAACAATCCTCACCAAGATCCTTACTGAAGGAATCCACAAGACCCCCGGCGAGATCCTTGCCGGGGACACCAGCGCGCCATGGCAGGACCCTAGCCAGGCCACCCGGCAAGACTCTTGCCGGGGCACCCGACTAGACCCTTGCCGGAGGCAACAGCAGGGCCACTGCCAGGCCCGCACCAACCAACTCCCCGCCGCCGTTCGCATGCAGCTGCCAGCCCAACCAGCTGGGCAGGCACTTGCGTGGCAACATGCAGCTTCCAGGCCAACTCAGCACGCACCTGCATGGCGGCATGCATATCTTCGTGAAGGCTCCACCACCGCGCCACCTCAGCTTCTTGCCTGCCTACATGGCACCACATGCATCACTGTCCTAGGGCGCGTGTCGAAGCAAGGAGGAGCGGCAACGGATGGGACGGACCTCGCTCCCGTCCCCGATAAAGCGAGGGACACCTAAGCCTTGCATTAAATGCGCTTTATCCTGTAATACCAGCGATAAGCTCACAGTATTGTCGCACTTTCCCCCTCCTGTGTGACACTGTGGCAGCCCCTTTCACCTGTAAAAGGAGGTCCATAGTGCACTAGAGAGGGATTCAGCTCTTTGGAACCTAGCAGCACCCGGAGCTAGTTCAAGAGCTCAAGAACACTTAATACATCCACCAAAGCAGGATTGTAGGGTTTTACGCATCTTTGCGGCCCGAACCTGGGTAAATCGCCTTTCTGTTTTCTGCTAGTCCTGCTCTTCTCATGATGCCGCGCACTACAACCGTAGTAGGGATTCCAGTGATCCCATAGGTGTCGTTTCCCACCGACATTGGTGGACCAGGGCAGAGCACGGTGCGAGGCTGAGCTGGCGGCTCAGCAAGAATCTCCGGTTTACCCATCGGCGCCCTCTGGAGGCAGGTGTGACCTCTAGAACCCTTGGTGTGCCATGTTTAGTGTTGGCTCTACCTAATGAGCGCTTGCCTAAGGATTTCAAGGGCCCTCACAAGGTGCCTAATTACACAACGGATCAACCCCCAGAAGTCTGGATTGAGAGTTACGAGATGGCTATGGAGATGCTGGATGTTAGCGATGCTGCATGTGCTAAGTACTTCACCATGATGTTGGATGGGCCGGCACGTACTTGGCTGAAAGGATTGCCCCCTAATTCCATCAAATCATGGGTTGAGCTGAAGGTGCATTTTATTCAAAATTTTAAAGACACGTGCAAACATCCTATGTCGATTCTAGACTTAGACTCTTGTGTCCAGGGAGAAGGCGAGTCAACAACCAATTGGGTGTGCCAGATCTCGGCCGTTATCCATTCATTAGACAGTATCAACACCGGTCCAGCCATCCTGATGTTTGAAAAGAATTGCCATTTTCTTCCTCTTAAACAGAAGTTGGGGCAGCTTAAGCGCAACTGCAATGATATGGGGGGAGCTCATGGCGGCTCTCGTCAAATATGCCGACTCTGATAGTACTAAAGACCATGTGGTTAGTTCTGCCCCTTTAGGTGGTATTATTCAAAACAGAGAAGCCACGGGTCGGGTAGCCAAGTGGGGCCATTGATCTTGGACCTCATGGTTTGAAGTATATGCCTCGGACGGCTATCAAGTCTCAAGCACTTGTGGATTTCATCAATGATTGGATAGAGTTGCAGATGCCTGAGGAGAAGTCGGATAGCACATATTGGACTATTCACTTTGATGGATCTAGGCAATTGGAAGGCTCGGGGGCTGGGGTTATTCGTCTTCCCCACTAGGTGATAAATTTTTTTATGTTTTGAGGTTGATGTTCCCTTGTACTAACAATGTAGCTGAGTATGAAGCCTTGCTCCATGGTCTTCGGATGGCTAAAGAGATGAATCTAAGCCGGGTGAGGTGTTTTGGCGACTCAGACTTGGTGGCTCTGCAAGTTTCAGGAACTTGGGATTCAAAGGATCCCCCCATGGCAGCTTATCACCGAGAGGTTGATACAATTGCTAGTCATTTCAAGGGTTATCAAGTGGAGCATGTTGATTGCAGGAAAAATGAGGCTGCTGATGCTTTAAGCCGGCTAGGATCCCAGCATAAGCCGGTACCACCTAATATTTTCCTTGATACTTTAGGTAATCCTTTGGTTAAATTTCCTACGAAGGAAGATCTTGCAATTCCTGACCCAGAGGCACAGTTAGTGGCGGGTCTTCATGCTATACCTGATTGGACAGTTCCATATTTGGCATATATGACCCAGGGTGAGTTACCTAAAGATGAAACTTTAGCCAGCCAGATAACCCGATGGTCTAAGTCAATGACTATTGTCAATGGAGAATTGCACTGATGCAGTGTCAGAGGGGCGCTTCAACATTGTGTTTCTCCTGCGGAGAGCCGTGAGATTCTATGAGAGATTCATGCAGGAGATTGTGGTCATCATGCTGGCTCTAAGTCTCTCGTGGCTGCTTTTCGTCATGGGTTTTATTGGTTGATGGCTCATGTTGTTGCAAAGGATTTTCTCAGTAAATGTGATGGTTGTCAAAACTTTTCAAGAAGAGCTCATGTGCAGGCTCAAGAATTGAGGATGATTCGTTACTTGGCCGTTTGCAGTTTGGTGGCTGGATATGGTTGGACCTTTTAAAAGATCCAAGGACAAAAAACCTCACCTCTTGGTGGTAGTTGACAAGTTTACAAAGTGGGTTGAGGCAGAGCCGGTCAGCAAGTGTGATGCGGCAATGGCGGTTCAATTCATCAAAAGGATGATTTTCCATTTCGGTTACCCTCATAGCATCATCACTGATAATGGCACTAATTTGTCTAAAGGTGCTATGAAAGAATTCTGTCAACGTGAACATATACGTCTTGATGTGTCATCTGTGGCCCACCCCTAGTCCAATGGTCAAGCTGAAAGAGCCAATCAAGAAATCTTGAGAGGTATAAAGCCCCGGCTTATGGTCCCTTTGCAAAGGACGCCGGGTTGTTGGATTGAGGAGTTGCCCTCAGTGCTATGGAGTATCAATAGTATCCCCAACAGATCTACGGGTTACACGCCTTTTTCATGGTTTACGGAGCAGAGGCGGTTCTCCCTAGTGACATCTGTCATGACTCACCCCGTGTGCTGGCTTATGTTGAAGCTGATAATGAAAAGGCTCGTCGGGATGCTCTTGGCCTTTTGGATGTGGAGTGTGACCTTGCAGAGGCTCGTTCGGTGATTTACCAGCAAGATCTGCGTCGTTATCATAGCTGATGGGTTAAACCACGGACCTTTCAAGCAGGTGACTTAGTGCTCCGGCTCATCCAGGATCAAACCGACATGCACAAGTTTTCCCAGCCTTGGGAAGGGCCTTTTGTGGTCAGCAAAAATCTGAACAACGGGTCATATTACCTCTTGATGTTTGAGAGCACAAGGACTCACGCAAATCTGAGGAGGAAACCCGCCGGCCATGGAACATTGCTCATCTTTGGCCTTATTACACCTGAGCCACCGGCTCTTGTGATGTACATACTTCTACCAATGTATATATTATGATTAGTATAATAAAGCCGGCATCCCTAATAATTTAGGGCCTCTGTCATTTCATTTCTGAAAATCTGAGTCTTTATTGTCAATTCATAAAGGTAACTTGGGGGCTTCCTTCTCATTGAGCATAGATATGACTACCCTCTTGATCCGGTTTGCACGCCTTGTTACAAAATAACCTGGGGGCTTCTTGCTCATTGAGCACAACTTTGACTACCCTTCGATCCGGCTTATATGCCTGATTACAGACAACTTGGGGTTTTTTTTCTAGGTTCAAAGGTTACCAAAGAGAACTTGTTACAATGAACAGTTCAAACATAGGTAACTTGCTTTGATGACTTGTTAAATATTACTTGGGGGCTCCCTCTTAATGAACAAAGCTTTGTTGTCCCTTGTAATAGGCTTGGACGCCAGGTGTATTCACCAAAAATCCGGGTTATCCTGCTTGTATGCCTGCCACTCCGACCAGGTAATCCTTGGATGACTCGTTGTACTCTTGACAGTCAATCTTATAAAGACCATGAACTTGTGAAAGTTAAAACAGTGATTGGTCATGTGAGGCCCGGCTTACAGGTTTGAATTAAGTATTAACACAGTGGATGTGCCGCCCTTGAATAGCACTTGATATTGAGGCTTGGCAGCCTGTGAAGGCCTTGTATTTTCTGATTTGTATTTTCTTTGAACATTTTTTGCGGTTCATGTTTTGTACCATGTTGACATATGGTTTAAAATTGATTAGGGACATGTCACCTTGATCTTTATGATTCATATTGGAATATATCCGGAGTTTTGATAACCTGGCCTAGCTTTGGACGATAAGTCACCAGTGTCTGTTGATTACGTGCTTGGAGCTCAGCACTCTTAAGTTTTTGGGATGATCTCGTTGTTGCATCAGGTGTTGTAAACCGGCAGTATGAAGAATTATCACAGGTATGATATTCACTTGTTATGAATATATGAGTGAAAGTGCAACTATCCCTGTGTGGTTTTGGTAATGATTAACAACATATGGCTAATTAAACTAATGTCATTTCAAGATAAATACTTCAGGAAAGTTCAATGATTGGCATGGCATGGATTAGGAATGTGGACCCCTCAAAATGCTAAGGACAAAAGATTGGCTCAAGCTCAAATGTTCAAGGCTCTACATTTTGTATTTTAATGATCCAAGATCACATTGAGTCTATAGGAAAGCCAATACTATTAAAAGGGGATGAGGTGTTGCTTAATGGCTTGCTTGCTCAAAATGCTTAGTGATATGCTCCAAAGCCCTCAACCACTTTCTCATATCCACATATGTCCCAAACCAAAAGTCAAACTCAGCCCAACCAATTTGATCCATCCGGCGCCACCGAGTTCTTTTGACATAGCCACTGCCAGAAACCCTAGTCACTTTGGTCTCACCGATAGGGATCTCGGTCTCACCGAGATGGGATTGCAAACTCTCTGTTTCCCTTCGTAACGTTTTGGTCAAACCGAGATGAGTGATCGGTCCCGCCGAGTCTGCAATGCAAACTTCGTGTTTCATTTTCGTAACGCTTCGGTCCCACCGAGACGAGCGAATCAGTCCCACCGAGTTTGCCTGACCAACTCCCTGGTTTGCTTATTACCAAAGTCGGTCCAACCGAGTTTGTGTAATCGGTTAAACCGAGATTACGTTATGCCCTAACCCTAATGATATCGGTCCCACCGAGTTGACATGTCGGTCCCACCGAAATGCCTAACAGTCACATTATGAACTAAATCGGTTCGACCGAGTTTTCTGATTCGGACCCACCGAGTTTGGTGAATTGTGTGTAAGTTTTTGTGTGGAGGTTATATATACCCCTCCACCCACTCCTAATTCGTGAGGGAAGCCATCAGAACGTGCCTACACTTCCAACATTCATTTTCTAAGAGAGAACCACCTACTCATGTGTTGAGGCCAAGATATTCCAATCCAACCATATGAATCTTGATCTCTAGCCTTCCCCAAGTTGCTTTCCACTCAAATCACCTTTCTACCAAATCCAATCCTATGAGAGAGAGTTGAGTGTTGGGGAGACTATCATTTGAAGCACAAGAGCAAGGAGTTCATCATCAACACACCATTTATTACCTTTTGGAGAGTGATGTCTCCTAGATTGGTTAGGTGTCACTTGGGAGCCTCCGACAAGATTTTGGAGTTGAACCAAGGAGTTTTTAAGGGCAAGGAGATCACCTACTTCATGAAGATCTACCCTAGTGAGGCAAGTCCTTCGTGGGAGATGGCCATGGTGGGATAGACAAGGTTGCTTCTTCATGGACCCTTCGTGGGTGGAGCCCTCCGTGGACTCGTGCAACTGTTACCCTTCGTGGTGTGAAGTCTCCACCAAGGTGGATGTACGATAGCACCACCTATCGGAACCACGACAAAAACATCCGTGTCTCCAATGCGTTTGCATACTCCAATACCATCCCTTTACTTTCTTACAAGTTACATGCTTTACTTTTCGCTGCTCATATACTCTTTGCATGATTTATTGAACCATATCTTGATTGCTTGACTTGTGCTATATTGCTAAAATCTGCCAAGAACTAAAATTGGGATGAGGTTAAGTTCTTATTTGATCAAGTAGTCTAATCACCCCCCCCCTCTAGACATACTTTCGATCCTACAATTGGTATCGGAGCTTTGGTCTCCATTTGCCTTGATTTCCATAGCTTTTGGTGATCATAGCCTTGGTTTCACAACCTAGGAGAGTATGGCGTCTAGCAAGGGAAACTACCACCGTAGAGGTCCTTACTTTGATGGTACTAATTTTGCTAGTTGGAAGCATAAGATGAAAATGCATATTCTTGGACATAGCGCTGCCATTTGGGCTATTGTGTGTATTGGCTTGCAAGGTGAATTCTTCGATGGGAGAGAACCAAACAGTGAAGCTACCGCGAAAGAGTTGAAGATGCTGCAATACAACGCTCAAGCTTGTGATATCCTCTTCAACGGATTGTGGCCCGAAGAATTCAACAAAATCAGCCGTCTTGAGAATGCAAAGGAAATTTGGAATACTTTGATTGATATGCACAAAGGTACCGACTCCGTCAAGGAATCCAAATTGGATGTGCTTCAAAGTCAACTTGACAAGTTCAAAATGAGGGATGGTGAAGGTGTCGCTGAAATGTACTCTAGGCTTGCTCTCATCACAAATGAGATTGCCGTCTTAGTAAGTGAAGAGATGACCGACAAATTCATCATCAAGAAGATCCTAAGAGCCTTGGATGGAAAATATGATACCGTGTGCACATTGATCCAAACGATGCCCAATTACAAAGATCTCAAGCCAACGGAAGTCATTGGAAGAATTGTTGCTCATGAGATGTCACTCAATGATAAGGAAGAGCTTCACAACAAGTCAAGTGGTGCTTACAAAGCCTCATGTGATGTTCCTACATCATCAAGTGAGAAACAAACCTTCAATGAAGAATTGAGCCTAATGGTGAAAAACTTCAACAAGTTCTACAAGAGTAGAAGCAAGGAAAGAAGTTCCAAGTCAAGGTCTTACAATGACAAAAGATCTTTGAGTCGTGAACGTAATTGCTACAATTGTGGAAGACCCGGACACTACTCCAGTGAGTGTATGGCTCCTTACAAAAGGAGAGAAGATCCACATAAAAGAAGAAGTAGAAGAGAAGAATCACCACCAAGAGAGATAAGGAGTAGAGATGATCTTTATGAACGAAGAACCTCCCGGAGAAGCAAGGATTCAAAAAGGAAGGAGAAATCATCCAAGAGCTACACAAAGCAAAGACATCAAGCTCATGTTGGTGAATCGGTATCCGGCTCCGACTCCGACCATCACTCCGAGAGAAGTTATCACTCTGACTCTGAATATACTCAATATGAAGGTGTTGCCGGTCTAGCACTTGTGTCAACCAACTCCTACAACATATTTGACTCACCAAATGAAGGAATTGGAAGATGCCTCATGGATAAAGGCCCAAAGGTATCACACCCCGAGTATGTTGATTTCAATAGTGATGAAGATGACTTGTTAGGTGATGATGATTTACTTGTTGACAACTCTAGTGATGAATACTAGATGAAATGTCAATTAATCCTGCTAATCAAGATAAAATGAATGACAATGATAAGAAGAAGATTGAGCGTCTAACTAAAGAACTAAACACTCTTAAGTTAGCTCATGAAACTATCTTGGAAGATCATCGAGAACTTTGAAAGACTCATGAGAAGTTACACTTTGAAAAGCTCAACCTTGAGCAAGAGCATGAGTTTTTAAAGGCAATAAATGATGATATTCGCAAGAAAAGTTCTTCTTACATTGCCAAGTGTTTACTCTTATCTACTTACATGCCTCAAGTAAAATTTAGCAACAAGAGTAAGAAAGACTCCTCTTCTAGTAGTAACAATAATCATGCTAAATCCAATATTGTTGCTTCTAGTAGTTCTCTTGATTCCACTAATGATTCTCTTAGCCAAGTTACACTTGAGAAATAAAATAGCTTATTGAAGTGAATTATAGAGAAAGGTGTCTACAAGAGCCTTGCTGGAAGTAAGCAATTTGAGGAAATTGTACGCAAGCAAGGAAGGCAGCGGAAGAATCAAGGTGTTGGATTTGAAAGAAAGTTCAATGCCAATGGAGTTGAGTGGGAAGAAGATCAATACCCCAAGACGAAGTTTGTTCCTCAACAAGAGAAGTATGATCCTACTTATTTCCAAGGGACACAAGCTCAAGATGAACTTCCACCACAAGACCACAAGAAAAAAGGCAAGGACAAGATTCAAGAAAACATTGATTCATTTGAAGATGCTCCCAAGGCCTTGGTCAAGTGGGTTCCCAAGACTAAATCAAGTTCCACTACAACCCCAAGGATTCCCATCAAGATGATGTGGATCCCAAAGAAGAAGAACTAGAGAGTTCTTGAGGGTGACTCCGCCAATATACTTCGCTCATATCATTTTGGCAAGGACAAGTGCAATCAACTTCCACATCTTGCACTAGTTCAAGGAGTCACAAACCCTCTTGTTGGTAAGACAAGAGACAAGGTAACCTAATGCTTTCATGGAAATCATCTTGTGTGTGCATCACTCTATGTCTATGGATATCCTTGTTTGTTCCTTGTGGGACTAACCTGTGTAGGTATTGAAAGTGCAACTCACTCCAATGGATAGCTCCAAAAGATCTACATCAACATTGGGCATCCACATCTTCAACACCTACATGAAGTCATCATCGACAAAACCCAAGGTTAATTCATCCCTATTAGGGGAGATATCACATCTAGGGAGGGCTTTACTCTAAGAATTGAGCTAAAGCAACTCTAATGGTGTGAACACAACAATGCTTTATGTAAAAGTGGTAACCCCACTTGTGCTTAAACAATGAGTATGACCTATGATCAAATGTTCTCATTTGACTCCTAAGTCAATATACTCATATATAGATGACCTAGTCATTGACAATTGCTAGAATTATTGTGCATGCTATGCCACATATTTCATTTGCCATTTTATTGTGTGAGCATGTTGGTTGCATATTTTACTCATTCGAGGACATCCACTTGTTATTTTGATTGTTTGGCTCTTTTTCTTTTGCCATGTGGATGAACAAGAATGCCTAAGAACCTTCTCTAGCTATCTATGCTTTTCTTGTCTCAAACTCTATTCATGCTACATCACAAAGTTTGATCAAGTCAGATTTGAACCACTCTATGTGAGGAGCACTCGAAGTCCCCGATTCCTCATAGATTTAAACTTCCAAAACCTCTTTGTGCATTTCGGTCTGACCAAGACATCCATTTCTGTCACACCGAGTTCACTAAGTTGATCTAGGTTTTCATCTCGGTGCAGCTGATTTGAACACTTCGGTCACATCGAGTTGCAGCAACTGCTTGAGATTCTGCAATCTCAGTGCCACCGAGTTGTTCCACTCGGTCACACCGATAGGGTCGGGATATAAATACCCACGGGTGATATTTTGGAATATACTTCAAAATCCCTCAGCCCGCGCATGTCCTTCTCTGCCTCCTCGGGTCTCCGGATCGCCTCCTCGCTGCCAACGATCTCCCATCGCTGGTTTTTGTCGCCGTCAATGGAATCTGCTCCGCCGTCGCCGCCGTAGAAAACACCCGCCGAAATAGGGTACGTGTTCGACCCCTTGTGTTGTCCTTTCAACTCCGATTCCTAGCACGAGGACAATGCCATGATTCTTGCCACAAATGAGACAAATCTATCTAGCTAAATCTTCCTTAAGCCTAATTTGATTCGAAAATTTTAGGGTTAGCTCTCCGCAGAACTCATCTCGGACCAACTGAATCATAGAAATCGGCCTCACCGATTTGGCTTAGGCCATTGCACATGCGTTTTTCGGTCTGACAAAAAATTGCAAATCGGTGTGACCGAGTTCAAGATTCTGTGAAACCCTAGCAAGCTCAGTGCCACCAAGCTATGACTCGGTCTGACCGAGTACACTAGTTTTGGTTCCCAGTGTTGCTTCGGTATCACTGAGTTTGTCAATTTGGTAGCTTCGACATCATTTTTGTAGAGAACTAAAACTAAGTTTTTGACTCATTTGTTTTGCAAAACCTCTGTACTTTGTGATGCTCATCTACTCTACCTCATCTATAATCTATTCACAGGGCTTGCTGTCAGTTGTTGCCAAGATGTCTGGACAGAGTGACAGCCAGAACAGATCTACACAGCAAGAGCAGTTGAGTGAGGGCACTAGTCCCTCAAGCAGCTATGACGAGGGCAGCAGGAGCACACCTAGTAACTTGCCCAAGGTAGCTACTAGAGCAAGGAAGAAGAGAACCTCAGATTCTGAAGATGAAGATTATGTTGTAGCTAAGGATGAGGCCTTCTCAAAGATCAAAGTTGTGAAGAAGGAGTTTGGAAATTCTGCATCCATAAATCCAAGCATGAACAGGAAGGCGCCTGCTAGGAGGATCCCAACCTCCAAGATGAGGAAGGTTGCCACAGGACAAACTATGAAGTTCAAAATTGAATCTGATGAAGAGGTAGCTCGAGATGACAAGAAGAAGAAGAGGGCAAGAACCACTACAGCTAAAGTTCTTGGAAAATCTACTATGGTGAGACACCCATCTGATGATGAAGAGGAAGAGGAAGAGGATGATGCTCCAGCACCTAAGGCACAAAAGCTAATGGGAGATGCAATTAAGTCAGGGACTGCTCCTAAACCCAAACCTGCTCCCAAAGCTGCTGCTCCAGCCACCAAGTCTGCACCCAAGAGGAGTACAAGGAACATCCCTGCTGAGGAGAAGAACAAGGCCCCAGTGCCTGAAGCTGAAGAAGAAGAAGCTGAAGCCCAAGTGCTAAGGAAGCTCAAACCAAAGATTCCAGACCACAATGGCACACATCCTGTGGCAGAGGACATGAGCATCAGGAAGGATGCAGGTCTAACACTTTGGAGGAAAAGTGACCCATATGCTATAAGGAGGAGAACTGTTGTGGATTACAGGTTCCACACTAAGGAACAACAAGACTTTTATGAGACCATTCTGCTTGACAAGAAGCCAATAGTCTGTGATGTGAGATGGGTTGATGATAGGTCTCCAACGTATCTACTTTTCCAAACACTTTTGCCCTTGTTTTGGACTCTAACTTGCATGATTTGAATGAAACTAACCCGGACTGATGCTCTTTTTAGCAGAACTGCCATGATGTTGTTTTATGTGTAGATAACAAAAGTTCTCGGAATGTCCTGAAAATCCACGGAGGCAAGTTTCGGAAAATATAAAAAGTACTGGTGAAAGAATCAAGACCAGGGGGCCCACACCCTGTCCACGAGGGTGGGGGGCGCGCCCACCCCCCTGGGCGCGCCCCTGTCTCATGGGCCCCTTGAGGCTCCGCCGACCTCAACTCCAACTCTATATATTCCGTCTCGCGGAGAAAAAAATCTGAGAGGAAGTTTCATTGCGTTTTATGATACGGAGCCACCGCCAAGCCCTAATCTCTCTCGGGAGGGCTGATCTGGAGTCCGTTATGGGCTCCAAAGAGGGGGATTCGTCACCGTCGTCATCATCAACCATCCTCCATCACCAATTTCATAATGCTCACCGCCGTGCGTGAGTAATTCCATCGTAGGCTTGCTGGACGGTGATGGGTTGGATGAGATTTACCATCTAATCAAGTTAGTTTTGTTAGAGTTTGATCCCTAGTATCCACTATGTTCTGAGATTGATGTTGCTATGACTTTGCTATGCTTAATGCTTGTCACTAGGGCCCGAGGGCCATGATTTCAGATCTGAACCTATTATGTTTTCATGAATATATGTGTGTTCTTGATCCTATCTTGCAAGTCTATAGTCACCTATTATGTGTTATGATCCGACACCCCGAAGTGACAATAATCGGGATACTTCTCGGTGATTAACGTAGTTTGAGGAGTTCATGTACTCACTATGTGTTAATGCTTTGGTCCGGTTCTCTATTAAAAGGAGGCCTTAATATACCTTAGTTTCCACTAGGACCCCGCTGCCACGGGAGGGTAGGACAAAAGATGGCATGCAAGTTCTTTTCCATAAGCACGTATGACTATATTCGAAATACAGGCCTACATTACATCGATGAATTGGATCTAGTTCTGTGTCACCCTATGTTATAGCTATTACATGAGGAATCGCATCCGACATAATTATCCATCACTGATCCAACGCCTACGAGCTTTTCACATCTTGTGCTTCGCTTATTTACTTTTCCGTTGCTACTGTTACAATTACTACAAAACTATTGTCTTTACTTTTGCCACTATTACTTTTATTATCATACTACTTTGCTACTAAATACTTTGCTGCAGATACTAAGTTATCCAGGTGTGGTTGAATTGTCAACTCAACTGCTAATACTCAATAATATTCTTTGGCTCCCCTTGTGTCGAATCAATAAATTTGGGTTGAATACTTTACCCTCGAAAGCTATTGCGGTCCCCTACACTTGTGGGTTATCAAGACTAATTTCTTGCGCTGTTGCCCGGGAGAATAGCTCTATTCTTTGAGTCACTTGGGATTTATATCTGTTGATCACTATGAAGAACTTGAAGGACGCAAAAACCAAGATTTTGCCCTCAACTATGAGGGGGGGGGGTAAGGAACTGCCATCTAGCTCTGCACTAGATTCTCCTTCTGTTATGAGTAAGTTTGCGACACCTAAACCTGCTACTGCTATGAATTCTTATATGTCGCATGTTATTGATGATGTCACTTCTGCTATGCATGATACTTATGATGAAACTACTTCTGTGTGTGATACTACTGTGCCATTAGGTGAATTTCTTGATGAACAACTTGCTAGGGTTAGAGAGAATGAAATTATTGAAGATGCTATTATTGATAATAGTGATGATGAAAGTTCTCCCCCTGGTTATGAATTACCTATTGTTCCTAAAGGTTATGTTATGGAAGAGGAATCTGCTAGAGCTATCTTTGCTTGTAAAGATAGATATGATCTTAAAAAGTTATTAGCTAAATGGAAGCAGCAATCTCTTAATGCTAGAATGAAACCTGACCCTGCTTTTGCTACTTCACCTATCTATGTTACTGATAAGGATTATGAATTCTCTGTTGATCCTGAAATTATTACTTTGGTTTAATCTGATCCTTTTTATGGCCTTGAATCTGAAACTGTTGTGGCACATCTTACCAAGTTGAATGATATAGCCACCCTGTTTACTAATGATGAGAAGTCTCGCTATTATTATATCCTTAAGATATTTCCGTTCTCATTAAAGGGTGATGCTAAGACTTGGTTTAATTCTCTTGTTCCTGGTTGTGTGTGTAGTCCCCAGGATATGATTTATTACTTCTATGCTAAATATTTCCCTGCTCATAAGAAACAAGCTGCCTTGCGGGAAATATATAAGTTTGTGCAAATCAAAGAAGAGAGTCTCCCACAAGCTTGGGGGAGGCTTCTCCGATTACTTAATGCTTTGCCTGATCATCCTCTTAAGAAAAATGAAATACTTGATATCTTTTATAATGGACTAATCGATGCTTCCAAGGACTACTTGGATAGTTTTGCTGGTTGTGTTTTCAGGGAAAGAACAGTCGACAAAGCTGAATTACTATTGAATAATATGTTGACTAATGAGAATTATTGGACTCTTCCTGAGCCAATTCCTGAGGCAATTCCTGAACCAATTGAGCCAACTCCTGAACCTATTCCTAAACCCACTCCAAAGAAGAGAGGTTTTCTATTTCTCAGTCCTGAAGATATGCAAGAGGCAAAGAAATCAATGAAATAAAAAGGTATAAAAGATAAAGATGTTAAGAATTTACCACCTATTGAAGAAATACATGGTCTTAATATACCACCTGTCGAAGAACCACATTGTCTTGATAACCCAACACAGGTAGTAAAGGTAAATTCTCTCTATAGATATGATAAAGTTGAAATTCCCTCTACTAAATTTGATAGCCCATGCTCAGATGAATTTGATGACTTTATGGCTAGACAAGAAAGTTTTAATGCTTATGTTGGTAAAGATTTAAAGAATAATGCTTTTGAGATAGGATGCGTGAGTGATTATATGGCTAGAGTTAAAGGTGAACTTAAACTCGTTAGCAAATATGCTTCTATGGTTGCTACTCAAGCTGAGCAAGTACTTAAAGCTCAAAATGATTTGCTTGATGAATTAAATAATAAACCTAACTTTGATGTTAGAGTGGCTACTAGAACTGGTAGAATTACTCGGGAACCGTTGTATACTGAAGGCCACCCTAAGAGAATCAAGCAAGATTCTTAGAGAAATAATTTAGAGGCACCTAGTTCTTCTAAAAAGAAGAAAAAGAAAAACGATAGGACTTCGCATGCTTCTAGTGAATCTATTGTAGACACACCTAAGAATCTATTTGTGAGGATGTGCCTGTTGTGGTTGCAAATGTCACTATCTTAACAGACTTTGTTATTCTTGATATTCCTGTGGACGATAGTATGTCGATTATCCTTGGTAGACCCTTTTTGAATACTGTTGGGGCTGTTATTGATTGCAACAAAGGCAATGTCCCTTTTCATGTTAATGGTAATGAGCATATAGTGCACTTTCCGAGGAAACAATCTCAAGTTCATAGCATCAATTCTATTGGAAAAGTTCCAACTATCATTATTGGAGGTTTTGAATTTCCTCTCCCTACTGTCAAGAAAAAGTATGATATTCTTATTATTGGGGATGTTCATATCCCCGTTGAGGTAACCTAGTGTTATTCAAAATTTCTCCGGTTCCGTGTTATTTAGAATGAGTTTGTTAACAAGACTTGATCAACCTTGTTACTGGATTCATTTTGATGATCATGAGATGGATGAAACTAGATGGCACAACCTTCTGTACCCTCTTTTTACTTTCTGTTATTTAGAATAAATAAAGCAAAAATAGTATTATCTGTCTGTTTTCTAAATTATCCGTGCAATAAAAAATATCCTGAAAATAAAAGTGCTCCAAATGCCCTGCAAATTTAGTTTGATTTTTTATGGAATATTTGAGGATTTTAGGCACTGAAAACACTGCAGGAGGGGCAAGCACCAGGCCACAAGAGTGGAGGGTGCGCCCACACCCCCTGGGCGCGCCCCCTGTCTCGTGGGCCCCTGGTGGCCCCCTTCCACTTATGCCAGCACCCACACACTCCATCTTCTTGCCAAAAAAATCCCCATCCAGCTCAAGCACGAGTCCTAGCTCATTTTGCTGCGATTTTCGATCTCCTTGCTCAAAGCTCCAATCATAAAACTGCTTTGGGAGATTGTTGCTTGGTATGTGACTCCTTCATTGGTCCAATTAGTTTTTGTTCTAGTGCTTTATTCATTGCAAATTTTTTCTGCATAGGTGGCCCTGTTCTTGAACTTGCATGTTAAATTTATGAGGTCCCAAGTAATTCTAATGCATGATATAGACTCTAGGCACTTGTAGGAGTAGTTGCTACCAATCTTGTTTAGTTTTATTTACTTTTATTTTGAAGTTACTAAAATTTCAGAAATTTTCAGAAAATGTTAAGGAGATTTTTGAGGGGCTCTTCTAGCCAATGCTCCCAGAAAAAACAAGCTAAAGAGAAGGAAAAGGCCAAGTATAATCATCCTCGCATAGCAGAAGTATGGCCGTGTGAATGGCCATGCGATAATTTCTTGAGAGAAGCTGGAATTTACGAAGACTTTTATTCCTTGATTGAAAATGCAGGCCTCACCAACTTCCTCCGCGACCGGATCGATCAGTATCTCTTACTCACCAATACTTTCGTGCAAAACTTTTATTATTATCCTAAGAAGTCACCGCCTTCAGTATCATTTCATTTCTTTGATGAATTCAGGGAAATGTCTTTACGTATTTTTTGTGCGGTATGTAGGATACAATTTGAGGGAAAATTAGAGGAACCACATCGTAGGGATGTGGATGGCTTTGTTAACACTATCATTGTAGGGGATCCAAAGAAGGGTTCCGATGCGAGAATCTCTAGCATACACTTTCGTGTTTTACGCTACTTTGCCATATTTGCTAGTAGATACCTGATTGGTCGTGGAAATAGTGGAAACTTCAATGTTCCAGATATTATTATTCTTCACCATGCCTTGTTTGGAGATAATAGTTTTAGTATGGGTGTCGTTATTGCTAAATGGCTAAGCCTGAATCGTACAAAAGACCCCATCTTTAGAGGTATCTATGTTGCACGTCTTGCCAGACATTTTGAGATACCTATTAGGCACCATGAGAAAGAGGAGACAAAATTGCCTCCTTACATTCTAGATTACAAGAGCATGGTAGCACATGAGTTCATTGTTTACAACAAAGATAAGATGCTCCTGTATAACCTGAGATTTAATAAGAAACACAATGAGACTATTATTTTTCCTGCGCCTCTGTTGTTTGATTTGATTGCAGATAATTTTCTTTTCACGCCGGAAGCAGTGTACGCTCATCAAGGCCAAGCATCGACTCCAGAACCTGAGCCTGAGCCAGAACCTGCACTGGACCCTTATCGAGCATCATCTTACCAGTGGGATCCTGAAGAGACGGCCAGCCAGTGGTATCCTGATTACACCCCTCAGTACACCGGGGAAACTAGCCGCGATCCATGGCATTAGACCAACTTAGGCCAAAAGCCTAAGCTTGGGGGAGTACGTATTTCTCACCGACTTTACATTCATGTTCACACACTATTCTAGACGTCGGTGCTCATACTCTTTCATTGTATTATCCATGTTGGTTTCATTTTCTTTTTCTATTTTCTTCTTGTGTGTTTGATAAACCTTAAGAAAAACCAAAAAAATTAGTTACTTTAATTTCCATGCTTGTAGTAGATTTAAAATAAAAACCCAAAAAGATTTCTCGTTCTTCTTCTTACTTGTTGGGAGCTTTCCCGTGTAAATAGTTTTATTTTCTTTTCTTTTCTTTGGGGGTTGAGAGTAGAAGACCATATTGAAAATGTTTAGTGGCTCTCATATGCATGATTGTTTATTTAACTTAGAGCCCATATTACTTTGTCTTCTCTCTGGAGCTGAATGCTTGCAGATTCTAGCTTAGTCCAATGCATGTGCACTATTATGATTATACACATCGTTCGGTCGTGCAAGTGAAAGGCAATAATGACGATATATGATGGACTGATCGAGATGAGAGAAACTGGTATGAACTCGACCTCACTTGTTTTTGTAAATATGATGAGTTCATCGTTCCTGATTCAGCTTATTATGAAGTAAACATATTTGCAATTACATTTAGAGATTATAGTTGCTTGTGTCATGCTTGATTAGCTATGAGTTATAATGGTTTACCTTGCGTGCCAACATGCTATTAGAATGATTATGATGTGGTATGATGGCATGGTATCCTCCTTTGAATGAATAGAGTGACTCGACTTGGCACATGTTCACGCATGTAGTTGAAACAAATCAACATAGCCTTCACGATATTTATGTTCATGGTGGATTATATCCTACTCATGCTTGTACTCGGTGTGAATTAATTTTAATGCATGTTTATGACTGTTGTCGCTCTCTCAGTCGGTCGCTTCCTAGTCTTTTGCTTTCACCTGTACTAAGCGGGAATATTGCTTGTGCATCCAAACTCCTTAAACCCCAAAGTTGTTCCAGATGAGTCCACCGTACCTTCCTATATGCGGTATTTACCTGCCGTTCCAAGTAAATTTGTATGTGCCAAACTCCAAACCTTCAAATGAAATTATGTTTTGTATGCTCGAGCAGCTCATGTTTCAACTAGGGCTGCCTATATCTTCCATGCTAGGTGGGTTATTCGCAAGAGCAGTGGACTCCGCTCCTCATTCACGAGAAAGGGCCGGTAACCGGGATGCCCAGTCCCATGATCCAAAAAGATCAAAGCAAATCAATATAATTAAATAAAATGCCCCCAGGGTTGTTGCTAGTTGGAGGCGCTCGTTCTTTCGAGAAAGCCATGGATTGATGCTTGTTGGTGGTGGGGGAGTATAAACTTTTACCATTCTGTTTGGGAACTGCCTATAATGCATGTAGTATGGAAGATGCAGCCATCTCATAGTTGTTGCGTTGACAGTGAAAGTATGCCGCTCAAAATGTTATTAAATCTCTATTTTAAAATCAAGCTCTGGCACCTCTACAAATCCCTACTTCCTTCTGCGAAGGGCCTATCTATTTACTTTTATGTTGAGTCATCACCTTCTTATTAAAAAGCACCCACTAGAGAGCACACTATCATTTGCATTCATTATTGTTGGTTTATATTGGTTATGACTTGACTGGATCTCTTTTACCATGAATTACAATGTTTAGTCAGTCCTTGATCTTTAAAGGTGCTCTGCATTTATGTTTTGCGGTCTCAGAAAGGGCTAGCGAGATACCATTTTGTTATATCATGTTATCATTGTTTTGAGAAAGTGTTATCATCCGAGTTTTATTATTATGGCTTGCTAGCTGATTATGCCATTGATATGAGTAATTGTGAGACCGAGGTGTTATTGTGAGTATGGTTAGTTCATAATATTTTCTGAAACCTGAATGCTAGCTTTGCATGTTTACAACAACAAGAGCAATTAGAGTTTGTAAAACTTTTTCTTTATCACTTTTAGTTTATCAACTGAATTGCTTGAGGACAAGCAAACGTTTAAGCTTGGGGGAGTTGATACGTCTCCAACATATCTACTTTTCCAAACACTTTTGCCCTTGTTTTGGACTCTAACTTGCATGATTTGAATTAAACTAACCCGGACTGACGTTGTTTTTAGCAGAACTGCCATGATGTTGTTTTATGTGTAGAAAACAGAAGTTCTCGGAATGTCCTGAAAATCCACGAAGGCAAGTTTCGGAAGATATAAAAAATACTGGCAAAAGAATCAAGACCAGCAGGCCCACACCCTGTCCATGAGGGTGGGTGGCGCACCCAACCCCTGGGCGCGCCCCCTGTCTCGTGGGCCCCATAAGGCTCTGCCAACCTCAACTCCAACTATGTATATTCCGTCTCGCGGAGAAAAAAATCAAAGAGGAAGTTTCATCATGTTTTACGATATGGAGCCGCCGCCAAGCCCTAATCTCTCTCGGGAGGGCTGATCTGGAGTCCGTTATGGGCTCCAAAGAGGGGGATTCGTCACCGTCGTCATCATCAACCATCCTCCATCACCAATTTCATAATGCTCACCGCCGTGCGTGAGTAATTCCATCGTAGGCTTGCTGGACGGTGATGGGTTGGATGAGATTTACCATGTAATCAAGTTAGTTTTGTTAGTGTTTGATCCCTAGTATCCACTATGTTCTGAGATTGATGTTGCTATGACTTTTCTATGCTTAATGCTTGTCACTAGGGCCCGAGTGCCATGATTTCAGATCTGAACCTATTATGTTTTCATGAATATATGTGTGTTCTTGATCCTATCTTGCAAGTCTATAGTCACCTATTATGTGTTATGATCCGACAACCCCGAAGTGACAATAATCGGGATACTTCTCTGTGATGACCGTAGTTTGAGGAGTTCATGTATTCACTATGTGTTAATGCTTTGGTCCGCTTCTCTATTAAAAGGAGGCCTTAATATACCTTAGTTTCCACTAGGACCCCGCTGCCACGAGAGGGTAGGAGAAAAGATGTCATGCAAGTTATTTTCCATAAGCATGTATGACTATATTCGGAATACATGCCTACATTACATTGATGAATTGGAGCTAGTTCTGTGTCACCCTATGTTATAACTATTAGATGAGGAATCGCATCCGACATAATTATCCATCACCGATCCAATGCCTACGAGCTTTTCACATCTTGTGCTTCGCTTATTTACTTTTCCGTTGCTACTGCTACAATTACTACAAAACTATTATCTTTACTTTTGCCAACGTTACCTTTACTATCATACTACTTTGCTACTAAATACTTTGCTGCAGATACTAAGTTATCCAGGTGTGGTTGAATTGACAACACAACTGCTAATACTCAATAATATACATTGGCTCCCCTTGTGTCGAATCGATAAATTTGGGTTGAATACTTTACCCTCGAAAGCTGTTGCGATCCCCTACACTTGTGGGTTATCAGTTGAATGGACATACATCAGAGAGAATGAAGATCATTTCCCAAGAGTCTATGATAGCTTCAAGGCTTGTGGAGTGGACAAGTTTGTTGGCCAAAAGTGCACTAAGTGGAATGATGAGCTAATCATGCAATTATACTCCACTGCTCACTTTTATCCTGATAGAAGGATTGTCTGGATGTCAAAGGGTACTAGGTATCAATCCACAGTTGATGAATGGGCCATATTAATAAATGCCCCAGCAGCTCATGAGGATGACTTGGATGTGTATGCAAAGAACAAAAAAGACCACAACTGTAGGGGATATAACTACTGAGTATGAACCGCCCAGGAGGGGCCGGGTTATACTCATAAGGAGTCATCCGCATTGAAGCCCATGAAGACAAGGAGTATGACGCTTTACTATTGAGATTCAAAGGCCCAAGGCCCAAAGGCGGATTAGGGCCTGTGCACATAAACTGCCATGTACTATGTAACTTGTGTGGTAAGATAGGAAAGGGTAGAAACCAAGCCGGACACATGTATGATCCGGCCTCGGGATTCTGTAAACTGCTAGGCGTCAACCTGTGTATATAAAAGGGACGAACCGGCGGCGGTTCACGAACAAGAAACAACAACTCGAGAGACCATCAATTCGACCACAACTGGATCGTAGGCTTTTACCTTCACCGAAGGGGCCGAACCAGTATAAACTCCCCGTGTCCTTTGTCCGGTTTAACCCCTTTAAGCTAATCTCGTTGTGATGGCTCCACGACTAAGTCCTCACACTAGGACATCTGACATGATAATTCCACGACAGTTGGAGCCCCGTGTGGGGCTATCGCACGATGGTTTCGAGTTCTTAAAGGGCAACTTTGAGGGACTCAAGGGATACGCAGTGGGCCAGATGACCAACAGTCGTCGCGGCAAGCTCTACATCAACGACGCAGGCTGGGGGCCCGACACCGGCTCAATCGAGTACGGGTACCGGGTCCCCTTTGGAGGAATTCACGTCTTCATCGGCAAGATCGGCGAACCGGGCCCTAAGCCGGACATCTGCGCCGACCTCATCGAGATGGCTCAGCGTGCAAGCCCTGCCCGGGTTCAGCGTACCATGAAGTGTGCATTTGTAGGATTCATCAATGGTGTGGAGTCTGAACCGGTGTCCGATGGTGAGACGGTTGTTTATTCAGATGGTGAATCATCCACCGGTGAGACCGAGTCACTATACCAACTACAAGATGGCCAGTTTGGGGGTTGTTCCAATGGCGACAGTATTCCGGCCCCCCTTGAACCGCCGAACCGGGTTGCGATCTTCATGGCCGATACACAGCCCATGTTGCACTCCTCAACTGTAGCAGCAATGATTTCCGGATCGGAAGCCGGGGTAGGAGGCCCGGCACGCTGGCCGGCTCAAGTCATGTCCGGTTTATTGGACGCTTGGACGACATTGCTGACCATGGAGGTTACCCCGGATAATCAAGACCAGCATAACGCGGAGGTCACAAAGCTACGAGATCAGATAGCTCAGGCCAAGGAGGACTTGGCGGCTGAGGAAACCAGGATGGTTGATGAGCGGGCCGCTTTGGATGCTCAGGAACAGCGAATTCAAGTAGAAAATTACCGGCTCATGTTGGATCAGAACGCTTCAAACGACGTGTTGAGGAGGAGGCATCAGTCTCGTCTGCCACCGGTTTATGAAGCAATGAATCTCTTCAACACGCTAGGAGCAGGAACATGTAATCCGGCAGCGGTAAACCGGATCGAAGCACCTGGGACAGGAGCACCGGATCAGCCCCGGGGAATGGACCCGCCTCGTCGAAGCCATGACCCGCCGCAGTACATGCTGACACCGCCGGGTCACTTCTCCACCCGTTGGATAACATGATCATTGCGGCATCGCGGCTGACGGCTATTCGAATGGAGGGTGAGTCTCCTGCGGCGATTGAGACGCGGTGGGCCAGAGATCTTCTTCAAACAGCTATAGTTCAGCAGCAGGCTTACTCGTATAGTCGAGATAGAATTCATTCAACCCCTCGCCCGAGCAGGAGTTACAGCAGGCACATTGATGAACTGGCTGTGTCAAGCAGTGCACGGAACTATGACGCCCCTCAAGGGCCTAATCCGGTGTGCGGTGGTGCAAATGCTCAGGACATGGTGGATAATGGTAGAGCGTGTCGAGAAGCCGAGTTAGCAGCGCAGTACGTGGACCGTAAACTTACTCCGGTTTGTCTAACAATGTCAGTGGAACGAGGTCTTGCTTTCAGCTCTTGGGGGGTGTCATGTCTCACCCCGGCTCTACGCAATGTGCGGCTACCCAAGGATTTCAAGGGTCCACGTAAGGTGCCAAATTATACCACTGATTTACCCCCCGAGTTATGGGTCAAAAGTTATGAGATGGCAATGGAGATGCTGGAGGTGGATGAAGCGGCATGCGCGAAATACTTCACCATGATGTTGGATGGTACGGCTCGCACTTGGCTGAAAAGTTTGTCGGCTAACTCCATTGGGTCATGGGCCGAGTTAAAAGCCCGGTTTATAACGAATTTCAAAGACACGTGCAAGCAACCCATGTCAATTGTGGACTTCGCCGCCTGTGTTCAAGAAGAAGGCGAATCAACAACCCATTGGGTGCACCGGGTTTCAGAGATCTTGCATTCATCGGACCGCATCAATGCCGATTCAGCAGTCATAACGTTGGAGGGCAATTGCCGGTTTAAGCCTCTGAAACTGAAGTTGGGATGGCTCAAGCGTCACTGCAATGACATGGGAACACTTATGATAGCTCTGGTTAAGTATGCCAATTCTAATAGTACCAAGGATCCCGAGTCTGACGATGAGAAACCAGGGAAGGGAAAGAAGAATGGTGGTGCGAAAGGGCAGTAGCATAACCAGGCGGGCCATGGGAACAATGGTAAACATAAAGCAGATAGTAATTCAGATTTTGTGGCTAACACCAATGCACAGGAAAATGGCCAGCGTCGTAAGGGTAGACCGCCCTCGCGGAGTGGAGGATCAAGTATCAATCTTGAGCGCCTGTTAAATCAGCCTTGGCCAAGGCACGCGACGCGAGAAAAGCCATCTACGCATCTCTGGATGGATTGTTTTATTATGAGGGAATTCAAAAACTCGGATCTTTTCCGATATGACCATGGACCGTCTGGCGGTTCAGGACCGGGGTCTCATGGGCCGGGTTATGGTGGAGACAGTTCTAGTTCAGGGTTTCAAGGTAACCAAGGTGGACATGGCAATCAAGGCAATCAGGGCAACCAGGGTGGTTATAATCAACAGGGGAATTAGCAGCAGCAATAGTCAGGTTACCAGAGTCACCCGAAGCAGTTTAATAGTGGGAAGTATCATGTCTTCACCACTAGCCTGTGCAAGTGTGATCAGAAGCTTCATAAGAGGGCAGTGAACTGTGTTGAACCGGCGGTACCCCATTTTTTGCGCTGGTCTGAATAGCCTATTGTGTGGAGTCGAGAGGATCATCCACCCTGGGTTGATAATCTGGGTCACCTAGCGTTGGTAGTGGCACCTCAGGTCGGAGGTTATAAGTTCACCAAGGTGCTCATGGATGGAGGGAGCAGTATCAACATCTTGTATTATGAAACCTTCCGTCGCATGCGGTTGACAGATAAGAATCATAAACTGTCAAACACTGTTTTCCATGGTGTGGTACCTGGTAAATCAGCTTATCCTGTCAGTAAGATAGCTCTAGAGGTTGCTTTTGGAGATGATCATGATTCAAGATTAGAGACATTGACTTTTGAAGTGGTGAAAATCTGGAACCCGTACCATGCCCTGTTTGGACGGCTGGCTTATGCTAAGTTCATGGCAAGGTCGTGTTATGTTTATCTGCAGCTCAAGTTGTTGGGTCATAAGGGGACCATCACAGTACATGGAAGCCGAAAGATCGCTTTGGAATGTGAGGAAGGTGATGCGGTTTATGCTGAGTCGGTTTGTGCAACAAAGGAGTTGAAGTTCTATAAGGACAATGTTGATTCAGCAGATATGACTTCTTTGAAAAAACCACTAGAGAGCATGATCCGGCTTTGAAGTTTAAATCGACTGATGAGACTAAACTAGTTGATTTTGTTCCTAGCGATTCATCCAAGCAGTTTAGCATCAGCGCTACGCTGGATCCGAAATAGGAAGGCACGCTCATCGAGTTCATCCGTGAGAACCGGGACATCTTTGCAAGGAAACCTTCTAACATGCCAGGTGTACCGAGGGAACTAGCTGAACACACTCTTAATATTGATCCCAAGTTTAAACCGGTCAAGCAGTTTCTCCGCCGCTTCAATGAAGAGAGACGTAAGGCCATTGGTGAGGAGGTAGCCCGGCTGTTGGCAGCAGGGTTTATTGTGGAGGTTTTTCATCCTGAATGGTTGGCTAACCCGGTGTTGGTACTTAAGAAGAACGGCACATGGCGCATGTGTGTGGATTACACAGATTCGAACAAGGCTTGTCCGGCTGATCCCTTTTCCCTCCCTCATATTGATCAAATTATTGATGCTACGGCAGGTTGTGAGCGTTTGAGTTTTCTGGATGCTTATTCCGGTTATCATTAGATCAAAATGGCAGTTAAGGACCAGAAGAAGACAGCTTTTATAACTCCCTTTGGAGCCTTCTGCTATGTGTCTATGCCTTTTGGGCTCAAGAGTGCCCAGGCGACTTATCAGCGATGTGTGTAGAATTTTCTTCATAATCAAATTGGGCGCAATGTTCATGCTTATGTGGATGATACCATGGTGAAATCCAGGAAAGCAGAGACATTAATAGCTGATTTGAAGGAAACTTTTGATAATCTCTGGGTTTATAAGATGATGCTTAATCCGGCCAAGTGTGTTTTTGGTGTACCAACAGGCAAACTCTTGGGTTTTCTGGTGTCTAACAGGGGCATTGAAGCTAATCCGGAAAATATCAAGGCTATTACATCCCTGGCTAAACCAGCGCGTATCAATGATGTTCAGCGTCTGGCGGGCCGTATTGTAGCGCTAAGCCGATTTATCAGCCGGTTGGGAGAGAAGGCCATCCCTTTGTATCGGATGATGAAAAAGACAAACAGCTTTGTCTAGAGTGATGCTGCTAATGCGGCATTTGAGGACCTGAAGAAGCAGTTAGCTGAGCTGCCTGTTCTTGTTGCCCCCATTCATAAGGAACCATTGTTGTTATATGTGGTAGCTAACGCCCGGGCTGTCAGCGTGGCTATTATGGTGGAGTGCAACGAGGCCGGTAAGGAGTATCTGGTTCAACGGCCGGTTTATTATATCAGTGAGGTGCTTATTGAGTCAAAGCAGAGATATCCACATTGGCAAAAGCTGGTGTATGGAGTTTTTATGGCAAGCCGGAAGCTTAAGCAATACTTTCAGGGCCATCCCATCACTGTGGTCAGTTCCGCCCCTTTGGGAGATATCATCCAAAACAGGGAAGCAACTGGCCGGGTTGCTAAGTGGGCTATTGAGCTTACGGCCATCAAGTCTCAAGCACTCGTGGATTTCATAATGACTGCATAGAATTGCAGGCACCGGAGGATAAACCGGATAACACATACTAGACTATTCACTTCGACTGGTCCAGACAATTGGAGGGCTCGGGGGCTGGAGTAGTTCTTACTTCCCCTCGAGGTGACAAATTTTGTTATGTTATCCGCTTGATGTTTCCTTGTACTAACAATGTAGCTGAGTATGAGGCCTTGCTCCATGGTCTTCGGATGGCTAAGGATATGAACTTAATCCGGGTACGTTGCTTCGGCGACTCTGATTTAGTGGCTCGGCAAGTGTCTGGTACTTGGGATTCTAAGGATCCACTCATGGTGGCTTATCAGCGTGAGGTGGATATCATTGCTGGTCACTTCAAGGGTTACCAGGTCAAGCACATTGATCGGCGGCGGATGCTTTAAGCCGGATCGGGTCTCAGCGTAAACCAGTGCTGCCCAATGTCTTTCTTGACGTTTTGCATAACTCGTCGGTCAAGATACCAATGGAAGATGATCTGGCTGTTCCCGACCCGGAGGCTCTATTGGTGGCGGTTCTTCATGCTATCCCTGATTGGACGGTGCTATACCTAGCGTATATGACCCTGGGCGAGTTACTCGAGGACAAAGTTTTGGCCAGACAGATAATCCGGCGGTCCAAATCCATGACTATTGTCAATGGCGAGTTACATCACTCCAGTGTCTCGGGGGCGTTTCAGTGCTGCGTTTCTCCTGAAGAAGGCTGTGAGATCTTGCATGAAATCCACGAAGGGGATTGTGGTCATCATGCCGGTTCAAAATCCCTTGTGGCTAAGGCTTTCCGACATGGTTTTTACTGGTTAACAGCTCATGCTGATGCTGAGGATCTGGTCAGGAAGTGTGATGGTTGTCAGAAATTTTCACGCTGAGCCCACGTTCCGGCCCAGGAATTGAGAATGATTCCAATCACCTGGCTGTTTGCAACTTGGGGGCTGGATATGGTTGGGCCTTTAAGAGGTCCAAGGATAAGAAGACCCACCTTCTGGTGGCGGTTGATAAATTCACCAAGTGGGTGGAGGCAGAGCCAGTCAGCAAGTGTGATGCAGCCACGGCGGTTCAATTCATGAAAATGGTGATTTTTTGCTTTGGTTTTCCACACAGCACTATAACAGATAATGGCAGGAATCTCTCCAAGGGTGCTATGGAAGAGTTCTTTCAACGTGAGCACATCTGGCTTGATGTCTCATCAGTGGCTCACCCCCAGTCTAATGGTCAAGAGGAGAGAGATAATCAAGAAATCCTGAAGGGTATCAAGCCCCGACTTATGGTCCCTTTGCAGAGGACGCCAGGTTGTTGGGTGGAAGAGTTGCCTTCCGTGTTATGGAGCATTAATACCACCCCCAATAGATCTACGGGTTATACACCGTTCTTCATGGTTTATGGAGTAGAAGCAGTTCTCCCAAGCGATATTCACCACGACTCGCCCCGAGTGGCAGCTTATATTGAAGCGAACAATGAAAGAGCATGCCAAGATGAATTGGACCTGTTAGATGAAAAACGGGACATAGCGGCACCTCATTTGGTGATTTATCAGCAAGACCTGCGGCGTTATCACAGCCGCCGGGTTAAAACCAGAGCTTTCCAAGAGGCGACTTAGTGCTCCAGCTTATCCAAGATCAGACAGCCATGCACAAGTTATCCCCACCTTGGGGAGGGCCCTTTGTGGTCAGCAAGAATCTGAACAACGGGTCATACTACCTTATCGATGTTCGAGAGCACAAAGACTCACACAAGTCGGAGGAGGAGACCCGCCGGCCATGGAATATTGCTCATTTTCAGCCTTACTATACCTGAGCCATAGACTCCTATTATGTACATACTCTTGACAATGTATATATTATGATCGGTACAATAAACCGGCATCCTTGCTAAAGTGGAGCCTCTGCCGTTCGTCTTTAAAATTTTCTTGGTTACATGGGTGCTTCTGCTTATAAAACGGAGCTCTGTTTGTCCATTAGTCCGGCTTATAAAGCTACAAAAAAGAGCTTGGGGGCTTCATACCAATATCATAAGGAGCCAAAGAGAGTTCATTGCAAAGCACAACTCAAACATAGGCGCCCACTGAGCACAGCTCAAAATATTGCTTGGGGGATCTTTGCTTCTACAAGAACAAAGAATCTACACCTTGCAATAGGCTATAAAAGCCAGGCTTGGAAGCCAGGTGTATTCACCTAAAACCTCAGGTTAGCCTGCCTTCATCAAGTAAGTCACTCCGCCCAGGTAATCCTGGTATGACCCGCCGAACGTTTGGCAAGTCAATCTTATACAGACCCTAAACTTGTCAAAGTTAAAACGACAATTGGTCAATGTGAGGTCCATCTTAAAAGGCTTTGTAAAATAGTTTAACTCAGTGGCCTGGCAGCCCATGAAAAGCCTCGCCTTTTTGCATATTTTCTTCGCAAATCTTTCTTTTTGATGTTTATTTCGATGAGGTTTATATTCAATCCGGTGCTTGCTAACCCAGTCTGTTTTTCGAGTTGCCAAGTGCAAACTTATAAGATGACCGGTGTCAATTGACCCGGCTTGGCTTTCAACTATAAGTTGTCAGTACACTATCCATTATAATCCGGTATTAGTTAAACCGGTCTGGCTTTGACTATAAGTCGCCAGAATGATCATCCGGTGTTTATTATAACCCGGCATGGCTTCATCATAAACCAGCAAAGCATGGTGGGAGTTATCAGCACTCAAAGATTTGGGTTATCACCCTTACTACAATAAAGTTGATAAATCAACAATGTGATTCAATGTCACAGGTATTATGTATTTCATACTTAATTATTCTTGATAAATACAGCCTTGGTTATAACCCTAGCTTCATATTGGGTGTTATGACCCGTCCAGCGGTAAACCGCCAGGACAAATTCAGTTTCTTATATGCAGAAACAGGATTGCGTAAAGCTGCTAAGGATCATAAGAAGACATAGCATTATCATGAAGGATTAACAGTATTGTGCAAAGTAAATATGCACAATGGCATAGCAGACCAAGTGTTTAAGCTAGCCTATTACAAGGCAGTGGACGCCCAACAGAATAATTGTTTATCACCTATATCTCGGTATGCAGAAGCTAAACCGGCCTCCGGATTATGATTCTTCGTTAGGCTGACTTAAAGGTTGTGGATCATCATGTGCCGGTTCACCCTCCGCCTCCCCATCGAGTGGCTGGAAGTCAACGGTTGCCCAGTCAATCCCAGTTAAAGCTCGGAAGACAGCTTCATCGCTTATAAGATCGGACGGTTCAACATCAGGGGCGTAAGTATGCTTACGGATTGGCGGGATAAGATTTTGCACATCAGATACAGATGCATCAACCCGTTTGTTGTCTGCGTCATAAATCGACCAGTGGAAACGCAAATCAGTCTCTTCAGCCAGTTTACTTGCAAGTGGACGCATTTCCTTTGTCCAAGCATTGAGGGCATCATTGTCAAAGTCTGACCCATCTTCTTTTTGACTGGGATAGCCGTTTCCAATGTCTTCCGGATCAAGGTCAGATATCCAGGCCTTGGCCCGAGTCAGTAAAGACAAAGCACCGGCCCTTGCAGCAAATCTCTTCAATTCCTCAAGCTGGGCAGGCGTCATGAATAATTTTGCCAATGTTTCCTTGATTAAAGTTGGAGGCGGTTTATTGTATGAAGCTATGCAGATGACCCGTTGAACGCCGGTATATAACTGCTCTATCAATCTATAGGCAGCCTTTAGTTTTTTGCGCATGTTCAAGCCAAGATGAGTAACACGGCTACCTGCAGAGGTCAAAGTATTATTAAAACGGCAGTTTCATAGCTGTTATTTATTTAAAGATTATGAAGAAGTTATTTACCGAAGACAGCAGAAGTCATAGCATTGATCTGCCGCTTCATGCCAGTCAATTCTTCTGTTACCGGGTTAAGGGTTGCTTCAGCATCCTCCACCCGTTTTAGCAAAGTTGCCTTCTCAGTTTCCCATTTTGCCTGTTCACCTTTAAAGCCATCCTTCAGTTGTTCCATGGCTGTTAAAGTGGAGGTCAGCTCCTCTTTAGCCTTGGAGGTTTCTGCTTGTTGGGACTTAATATTTTCTTGAAGGTCAGCGATTTGAGATTCCTTTTTGGTTAGATTAGCCTGCAAGAGATAGTTAATGAGTTGGTAATACATCTTTGAAGTCCCAAGCACATAACAAGTTATACACTTGGCACTTGGGGGCTAATGCGGATTGCTTTTGATCAACTGACATTTGAAGTCCCAAGCACATAACAAGTTATACACTTGGAACTTGGGGGCTAATGCATATCGGATCAATTCAAAGTTATGGAGTTTTTCTCAATAAACCGGATTATCTTGATGATTATCAGAAATGTTGGAGACTGCATAACAGAAGATGTACCGGTTCATCCTAAAGGTATAAACCGATCCATGGGGGCTATGCAAGAAAAATTCAATATTATTCTACTACAAGTCCCGGTTCACATTCATATTATGAACCAGCCCTTGGGGGCTACTGGAGTTGTTAATTTAAGCTAGCTCTAAGGAAAAAGAACTTGTGTAAAGTAATTGATATTTACCTCATACCACTCCTTCATCAGACCTACTAAACCGGCTTCATAGTCGCGGCTTGTGTACAGGAGGTTTAGATATCCAGAATGGATGTCCTGAGCATTGAGGTGGGTATAGCTTGATAAATCTATTTTCCACTTGCCCTTGTCCATAGCAGAAAACTCTTCCTTGGCACTATGCTTTGACAAAGCGACGGGGTTGCCAGGAGCGGTATGGCCAAAAATGGTAATCACAACATCATCTATGGTGCCATCAATAGTTTTGGCTGGGCTTGGCGGTTTAGTAGTCGTTCTTGCTGGGCTTGCCAGATCAGTAGATGGGCTTGGTGGATCAGCAGACTGGCTCATCCGATTTATCTCTACCGGTTCAACAAAAGTGTCCTGAGCCTGAGGTACCGGATCATCCAGGATAGTATCAGCATTCGGATCAAAAGCTTCTGAGGTCTTCTCTGGTTCAGTGGCCAGATTATCATCGGTCGGTTTATTCAACTTGGCGTTCTTGCTAAGTTTGGCTTTGGCACTAGAAAGGATAGGGACAAAAATTAGTATAATAACTAAATACAAGGCATAAAGGGTTAAGTGTAATATGCTTACCCAGGAACAATTTTGAGGGGAGGGAGTTGTGTGGCTGATGATTCGCCGGATGATGAATGGGAGGTTCCCTGATAATTTGAGTCAGACGGATTAAGAGGATATCGGAAGTAACCCGCTTTAGGATAAAGTGTGTCGGGAGTATAAGAAATCTCTTGACGGTGTTTACGAACTGGAGAGTTTGGTAAACCGAAGGAGGTCACCACTTGGCCGCTATGCCGAGTTGTGCGGCGAGCTTCATGCTGATGTGTCTTCAAAAGAAAGTGCGGATCCGAATAAGCAAGAGGGCGTGAAAATTTTACTTTCCGGACTGCTCGACGGATTTTTGATATTGGCACAGGATTTGAGTCGGAAGAAAGAATGATTACCTCTACCTCGCCAGCACGGCTAGCCTCCGCATCATCCTGATAATGATCATTATCAATGAGGTGTAAGAAAAAAGAACCAAGAGAGTCAAGGTCTACCTCTGAGTCCATATTTTCAAGTTCTTCTTCATTTGGCAGCTCAGGGGACTCGGCGGTTCTCTTCTTCATGGGTTTCTTTGTAATTTTGGTCTTGACACGAGGAGCTCTCACCGGTTTATCCTGTGGCTTCGCCAGTTTATTCTGTGGTTTCCGCTTCCAAAATGGATCATCGCCCTGCAAAGAGTAGCAAAGGTTATAATAGTGTTTACAGGAGGACGGATTAAAAAGAGTGATGCAAATTCTTACAACTGGCGGTTTGTTGGAGGAACAGAAGGGATTGAGCCCTACTTTGCTGCATACAGCCACCGGTTCATCAAGCATTTTCTTGACAGATTCGGTGACTTCATCATCAATGAGCTGGATGTCAATATGACGCTGAGGGTCTTTCAAATCCCTTGTGAACTCACACATTAAACCGGGGCGTCGACTTAAAGGCATAATGCTCCAAGAAACCCAGCATCAAACAAAGTCAATGCATGTCAACCTGTTTGCATCAAAAGCTTTGAGATTTGCAAGCTGGGGTGCATAACTAGCTCGTTCCTTTGCAGTGAGTCATTGAGGGACTGGATGTTTATTGGTAAGCCGATGTGGACGATAACCCGGCAGAGGATTTTCATCATCTGGAGCTGTGTTCCGGCAATAAAACCAAGTTTGATTCCAATCTTTGGGGTGGCTATGATGCTTGGCGTGAGGGAAATTGACATCTTTCCTCTTCTGGATTGAAACACCGCCAAGTTCAGTGTTGGGCCCGTCTGTAAACTTGGTACGACTGTTTAAGTAAAAGAAGTCCTGGAAAAAATCAACGGTCGGTTCTTCTTGCAGATAGGCCTCGCAAAATACTTGCAAATTGCAAATATTGGACATAGAATTTGGTCCAATATCTTGAGGGCGGATCTCAAAGCTAGCAATATCGTCACGGAAGAATTTTGATCCGGTAGGGCTAAACCCTCGGCCCAGATGATTAGCAAATACAATCACCTCTCCATCCTTGGGTTCAGGAGGATTTTCTGGACCGAGAACTCTCCAATGTATGACTACCTTCTTCGCTAAAACACCAGTGGCAATAAACCCATCTAACTGTTCTTCAGTAACCCGGGAAGGGGCCCAATTGCAAGCATAGAATTGTTTGGCCATTTCAATGACAAGCTGGAAAAGAGGATCAATGCCGGTTTAAGAGATATGAGAAGATATTGAAACATATGTAAGTGATAAACTGGATTCTGACATTAAGGTCAAGTTGGCGGTTTAGAAGAGGGCTAATGGTACCTGGCGGGTTATCATTTTTAAAAGTTAAACCGCTTATACTGGTGTGGAAAGTTGCAGATCTGAAAAATTGCTAAGTATTGCACAAACAGGTTTTACAGGTTGGTGTTATAATACTGGATCTACCGCAGTTCAAAAAAGGAGAAAAATTCCAAAACCCTAAGTGGTGATAGTGGAAAAGCAAAGGTCCAGATGGGATTGTTTTCACTAAAAAATAGATGTCGTGATGAGAAAAATGGATTATAGCTGGAGCCGCACAGGGATAATGCCAAAGTTTTATCAAGTACTCATGTGACAACAAGGTTCAAGTGAAAAACACCGACGAACACCGAAGAACACCAAAACCCTAATGGTAGATCTGAGGTGAAGACGAAGAAGACTTATTGAGGTTGAAGGGGTAGCGGAGAGGCCCCAAGTTTTTCTGGTGTGTTTAGGTTGATGCAACAGCCGTTGTTGGGGCAGAGGCGAAGATCGACACTGGCGGCTGTACTCGAGCACTGAGGCGACGCGAGGTGGAAGAAAGATGAAGAGGCAAGGGGAGAAAAAGAAAGGGACCCTTGGCCCTATTTATAAGACGAAGTGATAAGAGACATGCACGGGAATCGAGGAGCCCAAAAAATGGATATGTGATAGAGTTGTCGCCCCAATTTTCAAAGGTTTATTAATAAAAGGGAAGTATAGACAGTTTTAGTAAGCAAGTGACATCATGGAGGTTTATTACAATCTTGGAAGATGATGTTGATAACCCACAAGTGTAGGGGATAATTGTAGCCTCTTTCGATAAGTAAGAGTGTCGAACCCAACGAGGAGCTAAAGGTAGAACAAATACCCTCTCAAGTCCTATCTGTCACTGATACAACTCTACACATGCTTAGTGTTCGCTTTACCTAGAACAAGTATGAAACTAGAAGTACTTCGTAGGTGTGCTAGGATAGGTTTTCAAGATAATAAAGAACACGTAAATAAAAAGTAGGGGCTGTTTAGATAAAGATGCAATAAAGTAAATATAGTGAGTGTGGAAAAGTGGTGGTAGTAGTTGTGGAATTATCCCTAAGCATTGACTACGTTGCTAGACCGATAATCACTATTGCAATTTTATTTGAGGGAGAGGCATAAGCTAACATACTTTCTCTTCTTGGATCATATGCACTTATGATTGGAACTCTAGCAAGCATCCACAACTACTAAAGATCATTAAGGTAAAACCCAACCATAGCATTAAAGCATAAATTCCCCTTTATCCCATATGCAAACAACCTACTTACTCGGGTCTGTGCTTCTGTCACTCACGCCACCCACCATAAGAAAATCATGAACATATTGCAAACCCTACAGCGGGGATCCCTCACGCTTGTGCGACAGGGAGAGCACTATAGGACAGCACCAATAATAAAACATGCAACTCAAACCAATCATAGCAATTCATCAATCACCGATAGGACAACGAAAATCTACTCAGACATCATAGGATGGCAACACATCATTGGATAATAATATGAAGCATAAAGCACCATGTTCAATTAGAGGGTACAACGGGTTGCAGGAGAGTGGACCGCTGGATATAGATGGGGGAAGGTGATGGAGATGTTGGTGAAGATGGCGGAGGTGTTTGTGAAGATTGCGGTGATGATGATGGCCCCCGGCAGCGCTCGGCGCCACCGGAAGCAAGGGGGAGAGGGCCCCCCTTCTTATTCTTCTTCCTTGACCTCCTCCTAGATGGGAGATGGGTTTCTCCTCTGGTCCTTGGCTCCCATGGCGTGGAGGGGCGAGAGCCCCTCCGAGATTGGATCTATCTCTCTGTCTCTCTCTATTTCTATGTTCCCAGATTCTGCACTGGCACCGTTTCTTTTATATCTAGAGATCCATAAATCCGATTGGATTGAAACCTTCGCCCAGATATTTCTCCAAAAATTAGCTTTCTGGCGGCCAAAGTAGAGCATCAACTGCCTTACGAGGGGCCCACAAGGGTGGGGGGCGCGCCCACCTGGAGTGGTGGCGTGGACCACCCTCGTGGCCACCTCGGGCACCGTCTCATGTTGATTCTTCCTCCCAAAAATCACAAATATTCCAAAATAATTCTCCGTCCGTTTTTATCCCGTTTGGACTCTGTTTGCTATTGGGTTTCTGCGAAACATAAAACATGTAACAAACAGGAACTGGCACTGGGCACTGGATCAATATGTTAGTCCCAAAAATATTATAAAAAGTTGCCAAAAGTATATGAAAGTTGTATAATATTGGCATGGAACAATCAAAATTATAGATACGACGGAGACGTATCAACATCCCCAAGCTTAATTCCTGCTCGTCCTCGAGTAGGTAAATGATAAAAAAGATAATTTTTGATGTGGAATGCTACCTAGCATAATCTTGATCATATGTCTAATCATGGCATGAATATTAAGACACGAGTGATTCAAAGCAATAGTCTATCATTTGACATAAAAACGATAATACATTGAGCATACTAATAAAGAAATCATGTCTTTTCAAAACAACATTTCCAAAGCAAGCTTATCCCTACAAAGTCATATAGTTTGGCCATGCTTCATTTTCGTCACACAAAATGCTCCCATCATGCACAACCCCGATGACAAGCCGAGCAATTGGTTCATACTTTTTAACGCGCTTCAGCCTTTTCAACCCGCATGCAATATATGAGCGCAAGCCATGGATATAGCACTATAGGTGGATAGAATATGATGGTGGAGGTTTATGTGGGGAAGACAAAAAGGGATAAAGTCTCACATCGACGCGGCTAATCAACGGGCTATGGAGATTCCCATCAATTGATGTCAATACGAGGAGTAGGGATTTCCATGCAACGGATGCACTAGAGCTATAAGTGTATGAAATCTCAAACTGGAAACTAAGTGGGTGTGCATCCAACTTGCTTGCTCATGAAGACCTAGGGCATTTGAGGAAGCCTATCGTTGGAATATACAAGCCAAGTTCTATAATGAAAATTCCCACTAGTATATGAAAGTGACAACATAAGAGGCTCTCTATATGAAGAACATGCTGCTACTTTTAAGCACAAGTGTGGTAAAAGGATAGTAACATTGCCCCTTTTCTTTTCTTTTTTTGGATGGGCTTCTTTGGCCCCACTTTTTTTATTTAGGCTTCTTTGGCCTCTCTTTTTTTATGGGGCAATGCTCTATAATGATGATCATCACACTTTTATTTACTTACAACTCAATATTACAACTCGGTATTAGAACAAAGATATGACTCTATATGAATGCTTCCGGCGGTGTACCGGGATGTGCAATGATCTAGCATAGCAATGACATCAAAAAAGGACAAGCCATGAAAACATCATGCTAGCTATCTTACGATCATGCAAAGCAATATGACAATGAATGCTCAAGTCATGCATATGATGATGATGCAAGTTGCATGGCAATATATCTCGGAATGGCTATGGAAATGCCATGATAGGTAGGTATGGTGGCTGTTTTGAGGAAGATATAAGGAGGCTTATGTGTGATAGAGTGTATCATATCACGGGGTTCGGATGCACCGGCGAAGTTTGCACCAACTCTCAAGGTGAGAAAGGGCAATGCACGGTACCGAAGAGGCTAGCAATGATGGAAAGGTAAAAGTGCGTATAATCCATGGACTCACATTAGTCATAAAGAACCCATATACTTATTGCAAAATTTTATTTGCCCTCAAAGCGAAGTACTACTACGCATGCCCCTACGGGGATAGATTGGTAGGAAAAGACCATCGCTCGTCCCCGACCGCCACTCATAAGGAAGACAATCAAAGAAACACCCCATACTTCAAATTTGTCACACAACGGTTACCATACATGCATGCTACGGGACTTGCAAACCTCAACACAAGTGTTTCTACGATCCACAACTACCCACTAGCATGACTCTAATATCACCATCTTTATATTGCAAAACTATTGCAAGGAATCAAACATATCATATTCAGCGATCTACAAGTTTATGTAGGATTTTATGACTAACCATGTGAATGGCCAATTCCTGTCATCTCTCTAAATAGATATAAATGAAGCAAGAGAGTTCAATTATTTCTACAAAAGATATTCCCATGCTATAACAAATATAAGTGAAGCAAAAGAGCATTCTACAAATGGCGGTTTTCTATGTGAAGAGAAACCGGCAATCCAAACTTCAAATGATATAAGTGAAGCACATGAAGCATTCTATAAAGCCATACTAAAAAGATATAAGTGAAGTGCAATGAGCATTCTATAAATCAACTAAAGACTATCTCATACCATCATGGTGCATAAAAGAAAAATGAAAACTAAATGCAAAAGACGCTCCAAGACTTGCACATATCGCATGAATGAAACGAATCCGAAAACATACCGATACTTGTTGAAGAAAGAGGGGATGCCTTCCGGGGCATCCCCAAGCTTAGACGCTTAAGTATCCTTGAATATTTACTTGTAGTGCCTTGGGCATCCCCAAGCTTGAGCTCTTGCCTCTCCTCCTTTTCCACATACCGAGACCTCCTCGATCAAACACTTCATCCACACAAAACTTCAACAGAAAACTCAGTAAGATATGTTAGTATAATAAAGCAAATCACTACTCTAGGTACCATTGCAAACAAATTCATATTTTGTTTTTGCATTGTGTCTATTGTAATATAGCTTTTTCATGGCTTAATCTACTGATAGAAATTGATAGTTTCATCAAAACAAGCAAACTATGCATCAAAAACAGAATCTGTCAAAAACAGAACAGTCTGTAGCAATCTGAACATTCACCATACTTCTGGTACCCCAAAAATTATATCAAAATTAGGAAAAATAAACAATTTGTATATCAAGACAGTGCAAAAAGAATCAGAACCGTTTGACTTTCAGTAAAAAATGTAAAATCACGCACTACAGCCAAAGTTTCTGTCTTGCACCATACAAACCAACAAGCATTGTAAACATCCTAAAGGCAAACCTTGGCACGTTATTTTTATAATACAATGGAATTGTACAAGGGGATAATTACTTTTGATGAAAATTTTCTGTAATTAAGATTCACAAAGTTTCTATGAGCATGAACAAAGTTCAAAGAGCTCTCCCACTTCAACAATGCTTGTCTCTCTCACTTTCACTTTCCTTTTTGAAACGTTTTGGGTTCCCCTCTTTATTTTTTTTATTTTTAATCTATATCAAAGCACTCAACAGAAATAAATGACTCTCTAAAACTTCCGGGTTGTCTCCCTGGCAGCGCTTTCTTTAAAGCCATTAAGCTAGGCATATAGTGCTCAAGTAATGGATCCACCCGGATCCCAAGGTATATCAAAGCCAATTTTAATTAACAATGATTTGTAATTTAGTAGTGAGCACAAAGTAACATATATCATGCAACAACGAAGTCCAACTCTCTTCCTATGCATCGGCATGTCATAGAAGAACAATTCATGCACACAAAGTAAAGGCCAGTGCATAGTATAAGCAGTTTCTTGCAATTTTATCATATTGGAAACATAGAGAGGTGGAGATATAGTTCCTCTCTCATAATAATTTCAAGTAGGATCAGCAAGCACATGCATATTACATTCATCAAAATTATCATGTGCAACGGTAAAAGGCAACCCATCAATATAATCCTTAATAAGCACAAACTTCTCCAATATAGTGTAGTTTGGAGAATTCAAACAGATAATAGGACTATCATGCGTGGGTGCAATAGCAACAATTTCATGTTTAACATAAGGAACTATAGCAAGTTCATATCCATAAGCATCATTCATATTGGCATCTTGGCCACAAGCATAGCAAGCATCATGAAAAAGGGATATTTCAAACGAATTAAAGGGATCATAGCAATCATCCTTCGGTAAGCATGAAGGGGAATTAAACAATGTATGAGTTGGAGGGTTACTCTCATTAGAAGGTGGGCACAGGTAGCTAATCCGCTCTTCCTCCTTTTGTTCTTCGCTCTCCTCGTCATCTTTTTCATCCAATGAGCTCACAGTTTCATCAATTTCTTCTTCCATAGACTCCTGCAAAATATTAGTCTCTTCTTGGACAGCGGAGAATTCCTCAATATATGGTTTAACATAGGCATTAGAAGCATAATTATCATAACAATATTCAAGTATGGCAAAATTTTCAAATTTGTAAAGAGTGGCATCATACTTTTCAATCAAAGAAGCAATTTCATAAGCACCCTTAAAAGCAACAAATTCTTCAATTTGTTGAACATCATAGTAATTATAAACACCCTTAGCATACGAAGATACGATTCCATTATCAATAAACTCACATTGGTAGGGAATGTGTTTCTTAGGGTTTTCAGAACAGCAAGTAATATCATATATTTCACATAAATTCCAAGAATATCCCAACGATGAGTTTGATCCAGTAAAAGTTTCCCTTTTTCAAATATACGGTGTCGCACATAACAAGCATGCTCATCTAAAGATTTGCCCTCAACTAAGCTAGTGGGGGTTTCAGCACGAGCACAAAGGGCTCGAAGATGATCCAAGTAAAAAGCTTCAGGAGTGTGATAGATTTGAGTGGTTCTTCAACCATTGGTGTAGTAGGTACAACTAATTGTTTTTGGTATTTTGCGTTTCCTACCCATAACTAAAGATGTAAAACAACTAAGAATAGCAAATAAAAATTACTTAGTGATAAAGCAAACAAGCACACACGAGAATATTCACCCCACGCTATGACTCCCCAGCAACGGCGCCAGAAAAAGGTCATGATAACTCGCAAGTGTAGGGGATAATTGTAGCCTCTTTCGATAAGTAAGAGTGTCGAACCCAACAAGGAGCTAAAGGTAGAACAAATACCCTCTCAAGTCCTATCTGCCACTGATACGACTCTACGCACGCTTAGTGTTTGCTTTACCTAGAACAAGTATGAAACTAGAAGTAATTTGTAGATGTGATAGGATAGGTTTGCAAGATAATAAAGAACACGTAAATAAAAAGTAGGGGCTGTTAACCTAAAGATGCAATAAATTAAATATAGCGAGTGTGGAAAAGTGGTGGTAGGAGTTGTGGAATTGTCCCTAAGCAATTGACTATGTTACTGGACCAATAATCACTATTGCAATTTTATTTGAGGGAGAGGAATAAGCTAACATACTTTATCTTCTTGGATCATATGCACTTATGATTGGAACTCTAGAAAGCATCCGCAACTACAAAAGATCATTAAGTTAAAACCCAACCATAGCATTAAAGCATCAAGTCCCCTTTATCCCATACACAAACAACCTACTTACTTGGGTCTGTGCTTCTATCACTCACGCCACCCACCATAAGCAAATCATGAACATATTGCAAACCCTACAGCGGGGATCCCTCACGCTTGTGCGACACGGAGAGCACTATAGGACAGCACCAATAATAAAACATGCAACTCAAACCAATCATAGCAATTCATCAATCACCGATAGGACAACGAAAATCTACTCAGACATCATAGGATGGCAACACATCATTGGATAATAATATGAAGAATAAAGCACCATGTTCAATTAGAGGGTACAGCGGGTTGCGAGAGAGTGGACCGCTGGATATAGATGGGGGAAGGTGATGGAGATGTTGGTGAAGATGGTGGAGGTGTTGGTAAAGATCGCGGTGATGATGATGGCCCCCGGCAGCGCTCCGGCGCCACCGGAAGCAAGGGGAGAGGGCCTCCCTTCTTCTTATTCTTCCTTGACCTCCTTCCTAGATGGGAGAAGGGTTTCTTCTCTGGTCCTTGGCTCCCATGGCGTGGGAGGGGCGAGAGCCCCTCCGATATTGGATCTATCTCTCTGTCTCTCTCTGTTTCTGCATTCCCAGATTCTTCCCTGGCACCGTTTCTTTTATATCTGGAGATCCGTAACTCCGATTGGATTGAAACCTTCGCCCATATATTTCTCCCAAAAATAGCTTTCTTGCGGCCAAAGTAGAGCATCAACCGCCTTACGAGGGGCCCACGAGGGTGGGGGGCATGCCCACCTGGAGTGGTGGCGTGGGCCACCCTCGTGGCCACCTCGGGCACCGTCTCGCGTTGATTCTTCCTCCCAAAAATCACAAATATTCCAAAATAATTCGCCATCCATTTTTTATCCCGTTTGGACTCCGTTTGATATTGGGTTTCTGTGAAACATAAAACATGCAACAAACAGGAACTGGCAGTGGGCACTGGATCAATACGTTAGTCCCAAAAGTAGAATAAAAAGTTGCCAAAAGTATATGAAAGTTGAATAATATTGGCATGGAAAAATTAAAAATTGTAGATACGATGGAGACGTACCAGACGTCACGGCGGATTACAAGATTCATGTGAATATGACGTCATGGCGGTTTAGAGGGTTCACATGAAGATGTTCAAAAAGAAATTTTCCTAAGTGTAGAAGATTGACATGAACAGTGTCAAATCAATCTGGGCCTAATGTTGGGGATATAACTACTGAGTATAAACCGCTCAGGAGGAGCCGGGTTATACTCGTAAGGAGTCATCCGCATTGAAGCCCATGAAGACAATGAGTATGACGCTTTACTATTGAGATTCAAAGGCCCAAGGCCCAAAGGCGGATTAGGGCATGTAGACATAAACCGCCATGTACTATGTAACTTGTGTTGTAAGATAGGAAAGGGTAGAAACCGAGCTGGACACATGTATGAGCCGGCCTCGAGATTTTATAAACCGTCGGGCGTCAACCTGTGTATATAAAGGGACGACCCGGTGGCGGTTCAGGGACAAGAAACAACAACTCGAGAGATAGGTAAAGCGGATTCGCTCACTGCTCATTGAGACCCCATCAATTCTACCACAACTGGATCGTAGGCTTTTACCTTCACCGCAAGGGGCCGAACCAGTATAAACTCGTCATGTCCTTTGTTCGGTTTAACCCCTTTAAGCTAATCTCGTTGCGATGGCTCCACGACTAAGTCCTCACACTAGGACATCTGACGTGATAATTCCACGACAACGACTCTATGGCAAGTATGTACGAGGAGATTCCTGATGATGCCCTAGAAACTCATAAGTTGGGCTTAGTGAAATTTTTGTTGTCTGGTTTGTGTACTGTCAATACCATCCTGAGGCATACTCTTTTGCCCAAGTCTGTAGATCACAAAATGATAAGAGGACATTCCATCAACTTGCTGCACATTTTTTATGTTCCTCAGAAGTTCAAGGTGATGAGTCTGATTGTGGAAACAATCAAGAGGACAGCTACAGCTCAGAAGAGGTCTTGTGGGTATGCTCCACATATTCAGGTACTCATCAACTCAAAGATGGGCACAGGCACTTATTTGTTAGACAAGGAGCATTTACCTCTCAAGCCAGATTTGGAGGATAACACCATGGTCATGGATGAGAAAGATCCTTCCTTAGTGTAAGCACATGAGAAGAGAGAGAAAGAAAAGGCAGAAAAAGCTGCAAAGATGCCAAGTGTTGAAGAGGCATCTCGGGTGTTCCTAAAGAGCAAACAAGATCAGCTTGGGTATCTGATCCAATCCACCTTGAGGACTGAGAAGAGCTTGGCCACCTTGACTCAAAATCAGGAAAGTTTGGAGAGGATCATTGAGTAGAAGTTCTATGATCTTGATGTCAAAGTAACTGAGATTCAATCAGCAGTAGAGCAGCTCCAGGAGGAAGCAGAGGAGAAGAAGGGAAAGACAACTACAGCTGTTTTTCAGCGAGTGCATGTGCCAAGAGGTCTGAGGTTTGATGTAGTGCATGTTCCTAATACTAGAGCCACTACATCTGCACCAGTAGCCACAGCTTCAGTGCCACCTCAAGCAGCCACTCCACCAGCTGTAGCTACATCTACAGAAGCCTTCATCCTGGGAGTCATCACTACACCACCTCATGGAGACCAAGCCTGAGAGACGCATAGCACTATGCATATTTGAACTTTTTGGTAACTTGTTGCCAAAGGGGGAGAAATATGTATAGATCATAGTCTTCGAGAGAGAGAGTGTGTTTCCTTTTTGTCTCTCTTTGCACTTTATTTGGTTGAACTTTATTGTGTGTTTGCTTGCATTATGCCCTTTTGTGAGATACTTGGATGATCATGTGATTGATCATATGCTACCGTAATGTGTGCTTGAATGATATTATCCCCTATATCCATTTAAGATCATTCACTTTTCTTGGTGATGAGTGCATGTTTTCAATTGTTATCATTTTGAGCGCTCCACCAAGATGTATGTGACATGGAAGAGTGACCCATGATCCTAACACATTGTGCATTTGCAGTCCAAAGCAAATTTAAAATATTCACAAATTTAGGGGGAGCTCTTGCTTTTCACATACTTCTCAAAGAGACGATGTATTTCAATCTTATTATCATTTGTCGAAGCTTTGATCTATATGTTGTCATCAATTACCAAAAAGGGGGAGATTGAGAGTGCAACTATCCCTGGGTGGTTTTGGTAATAATTAACAGCATATAGCTCATTGAACTAATGTCATTTCAAGATAAATATTTCAGGAAAGTTCAATGATTGGCATGGCATGGATTAGGAATGTGGACCCCTCAAAATGCTAAGGACAAAAGATTGGCTCAAGCTCAAAAGTTCAAGACTCTACATTTTCTATTTTAGTGATCCAAGATCACATTGAGTCTATAGGAAAGCCAATACTATTAAAAGGGGATGAGGTGTTGCTTAATGGCTTGCTTGCTCAAAATGCTTAGTGATATGCTCCAAAGCCCTCAACCACTTTCTCATATCCACATATGTCCCAAACCAAAAGTCAAACTTGGCCCCACCGATTTGATCCATCCGGCGCCACCAAGTTCTTTTGACATAGCCATTGCCAGGAACCCTAGTCACTTCGGTCTCACCGATATGGGATTGCAAACTCTCTGTTTCACTTCGTAACGTTTCAGTCAAACCGAGATGAGCGATCGGTCCCACCGAGTGTGCAATGCAAACTCCCTGTTTCCTTTTCGTAACGCTTCGGTCCCACCGAGACGAGCTAATCGGTCCCACCGAGTTTGCCTGACCAACTCCCTGGTTTGCTTATTACCAAAGTCGGTCCAACCAAGTTTGTGTAATCGGTCAAACCGAGATTACGTTATGCCCTAACCCTAATGATATCGGTCCCACCGAGTTGACATGTCGGTCCCACCAAAATGCCTAACGGTCACATTATGAACTAAATCGGTTCGACCGAGTTTTCTGATTCGGTCCCACTGAGTTTGGTGAATTGTGTGTAATGGTTAGTTTTTGTGTGGAGGCTATATATACCCCTCCACCCACCCATCATTCGTGAGGGAAGCCATCAAAACGTGCCTACACTTCCAGCATTCATTTTCTGAGAGAGAACCACCTCTCATGTGTTGAGTCCAAGATATGCCAATCCAACCATATGAATATTGATCTCTAGCCTTCCCCAAGTTGCTTTCCACTAAAATCGTATTTCCACCAAATCCAATCCTATGAGAGAGAGTTTAGTGTTCGGGAGACTATCATTTGAAGCACAAGAGCAAGGAGTTCATCATAAACACACCATCTATTACCTTTTGGAGAGTGGTGTCTCCTAGATTGGTTAGGTGTCACTTGGGAGCCTCCGACAAGATTGTGGAGTTGAACCAAGGAGTTTGTAAGGGAAAGGAGAACGCCTACTTCGTGAAGATCTACCCTAGTGAGGCAAGTCCTTCGTGGGCAATGGCCATGGTGGGATAGACAAGGTTGCTGATACGTCTCCAACGTATCTATAATTTTTGATTGTTCCATGCTATTATATTATCTATTTTGAATGATTATAGGCTTTATTATACTCTTTTATATTACCTTTGGGACTAACCTATTAACCGGAAGCCCAGCCCATATTGTTGTTTTATTGCCTGTTTCAGTATTTTAAAGAAAAGGAATATCAAACGGAGTCCAAACAGAACGAAACCTTCGGCAACGTGATTTTTTGGAAGAATATCATCCTGGAGACGTGGAGTTCAAGTCAGAAGATACTCGAGGACTCCACGAGATAGGAGGGTGCCCCCCTGTAGGGCGCGCCCCCTGTCTCGTGGGCCCCTCGAGCACCCCCCGACCGACTTCTTCACCTATATATGCCTACGTACCCTAAAACCATCGAATATCAAGATAGATCGGGAGTTCCGCCGCTGCAAGCCTCTGTAGCCACCAAAAACCTCTCGGGAGCCCTTCCCGGCACCATGTCGGAGGGGGGATCCTTCACCGGTGTCCATCTTCATCATCCCGGCGCTCTCCATGACGAGGAGGGAGTAGTTCACCCTCGAGGCTGAGGGTATGTACCAGTAGCTATGTGTTTGATCTCTCTCTCTCTTGTGTTCTCTCTCGTGTTCCCTCTATGGCACGATCTTGATGTATCCCGAGCTTTGCTATTGTAGTTGGATCTTATGATGTTTCTCCCCCTCTACTCTCTTGTGATGAATTGAGTTTCCCCTTTGAAGTTATCTTATCGGATTGAGTCTTTTATGATAACACTTGATGTATGTCTTGCCGTGCTTATCTGTGGTGACAATGGGATATCATGTGCCTCTTGTTGTATGTTTTGGTGACCAACTTGCGGGTTCCGCCCATGAACCTATGCATAGGTTTTGCGCACGTTCTTGACTCTCTGGTAGAAACTTTGGGGCACTCTTTGAAGTACTTTGTGTTGGTTGGATGAATCTGAGATTGTGTGATGCATATCGTATAATCATGCCCACGGATACTTGAGGAGACAAGGGAGTATCTAGGTTACATTAGGGTTTTGGTTGATTTGTATCTTAAGGTGTTATTCTAGTACAAACTCTTTAATAGATTTATCCGAAAGAATAACTTTGAGGTGGTTTCGTACCCTACCATAATCTCTATGTTTGTTCTCCGCTATTAGTGGCTTTGGAGTGACTCTTTGTTGCATGTTGAGGGCTTGTTATATGATCTATCTATGTTATTATTGTTGAGAGAACTTGCACTAGCGAAAGTATGAACCCTAGGCCTTGTTTCCTACCATTGCAATACTGTTTACGCTCACTTTTATCGTTCGTTACCTTGCTGTTTTTATTATTTCAGATTACAATTACCTTTATCTACTATCTATTTTGCACTTGTATCACCATTTGTTCGCCGAACTAGTGCACCTATACAATTTGCCATTGTATTGGGTGTGTTGGGGACACAAGAGACTCTTTGTTATTTGGTTGCAGGGTTGTTTGAGAGAGACCATCTTCATCCTACGCCTCCTACGGATTGATAAACATTAGGTCATCCACTTGAGGGAAATTTGATACTGTCCTACAGACCTGTGCACTTGCAGGCCCAACAATGTCTACAAGAAGAAGGTTGTATAGTAGACATCAAGCTCTTTTCTGGCGCCGTTGCCGGGGAGGTGAGTGCTTCAAGGTATATCTTTAGATCTTGCAATCGAATCTTTTTGTTTCTTGTTTTATCACTAGTTTAGTTTATAAAATAAAATTACAAAAAAAATGGAGTTGAGTTTGTCTCATACGCTTCGTCTTTTTAATATCTTTAGTGAGTATGATGGAAGGGAAAATTGTGCTCAAGTGCTAGAAGAAGAATGCATTAGAATGTTTGGTACTATATCTTTGTATGATGAGCATGATTGCAATGTTGTTAGTATGAATTCCTTGGATATCCATGATGCTAATGATATGCAAAGCCACAAGCTTGGGGAAGCTATGTTTGATGAATATGATATATTTTGTCCCCCATGTTTTGATGAGAAAATTTATTATGATGAAAGCATGCCTCCTATTTATGATGATGAAAGTGGGTTTGGAAGAGTGTCAACTTTATTTAGTGATGATTCCACTATTTCGGAAGAGGTTTCAATTGATTATGAGAACAAAGTTGCTATCTATGATGATTATTGTGATGACTTGTATGCTATTTGGAATAATGATAACCATGAAACTTGTCATCATGATTTTAGTTTTCAATTGGATTATGCCTCACATGATAATTATTTTGTTGAGTTTGCTCTCACTACTCCGAATGAGAAGAATTTTGCTTATGTGGAGAGTAGTAAATTTTTCTATGCTAGTAGATCATGAAAATAATGCTTTAGGTGCTGGTTATATTGTTGAATTCATTCATGATGCTACTGAAAATTATTATGAGGGACGAACATATGCTTGTAGGAATTGCAATAATATCAAGTTTCCTCTCTATGTGCTTAAAGTTTTGAAGCTATGCTTGTTTTACCATCCTTTGCTAGTTGATTATTGTTCCCATAAGTTGTTTGCTCACAAAAACCCTATGCATAGGAAGTGGGTTAGAATTAAATGTGCTAGTCATATGCTTCATGATGCTCCCGTTATGTTTCAATTCTTATCTTTTATGTGAGCATCATTGCCATCATCATGCCTAGCTAGAAAGGCATTAACGAAAAGCGCTTGTTAGGAGACAACCCAATATTTATCCTTACTGTTTTTGTGAATCCACATGATTATGCTACTGTAGTAATCATGTTTTATAGCTTTTGTTTCAATAAAGTGCCAAGTAGAACCTTTGGGAAGACTTGGGTGAAGTTTATGTGATCTTGCTGTAGAAAACAGAAACTTTAGCGCTCACGAGAATAGCTGCCATTTTTTAATGGTGAGAGATTTTAGGTTGATTCTTTTTGCAGATGATTAATAGACAAATTACTCAGGTCCATAAATTTATTTCATAATTTTTGGGATTCCAGAATTATACGTTTGATACAGATTACTACAGACTGTTCTGTTTTTGACAGATTCTGTTTTCATTGTGTTGTTTGCTTATTTTTGATGCATCTATGGCTAGTATTAAGTGGTATGAACCATAGAGAAGTTGGAATACAGTAGGTTTTACACCAATATGAATTTAGAATGAGTTCATTACAGTACCTAAGTGGTGTTTTTATTTTCTTATACTAACGGAGCTTACAAGTTTTGTGTTGAGTTTTGTGTGGTGGAAGTTTTCAAGTTTTGGGTAAGGATTCGATGGACTATGGAATAAGGAGTGGCAAGAGCCTAATCTTGGGGATACCCAAGGAACACCAAGGTAATATTCAAGGACAACCAAGAGCCTAAGCTTGGGGATGCCCCGGAAGGCATCCCCTCTTTCGTCTTCGTTCATTGGTAACTTTACTTGGAGCTATATTTTTATTCGCCACATGATATGTGTTTTGCTTGGAGCGTCATTTTATTTTGTTAGTTTTTTCTTGATGTTAGTTAGAATAGTGTTCTTCATCTTTAGTTTCAATAAAAAAAAGTCAAGGATAGCCTTTGCCATGCTTATTTTGCTAGTATACATGTTGCTGTTTGAAAACAGAAAGTTTACCGCTGTTGCAAAAATTCCCTAGAAAATTCAGAGAATGGTATAACGTTGAATAGTTTTGCATATTATGCTCTGATAAATTTATTACATTGGGAATTTTAGTTCATAATTTTGTGAGTCAGGGAAGTATTGATACTCTTGCATTCTTTACAGACTGTACTGTTTTGGCAGATTGCTGTTATGTTTGCATTGTTTGCATATGTTTGCTTATTTAATGATTCTATTTGAGGATAGGAGTATTAAATATGCAGAGGCATTTAGTATGCAATGTTGAATAATTATTTTAGTGATTTGTTACAGTAGAAAATGATAAGGTTTTGCATTGGTTTATACTAACCTATCTCACGAGTTCTTGTTGAGTTTGTTGTGAATGAAGTTTTTGATAAAAAGAGAAACCATGACATGAGAGGAATTAAGGAGAAACAAAAGTTCAAGCTTGGGGATGCCCAAAGAACCCCAAGATAATATTTCAAGAAGTCTCAAGCATCTAAGCTTGGGGATGCCCCGGTAGGCATCCCACCTTCCTTCTTCAACAATCATCGGTTAGTATCGGTTGAGCCTAAGTTTTTGCTTCTTCACATGAGTTGTGCTATCCTTGCATTGTCATTTTATTTTGCTTTGCTTGCTGTTTGAATAAGATACCAAGATCTGAAATTCTTTAATGAGAGAGAGTCTTTGCATAGTTGCATAATTATTTAGCTACTCTTTGATCTTCACTTATATCTTTTGGAGTAGTTTGTCGTTTGCTCTAGTACTTCACTTATATCTTTTAGAGCACGGCGGAGGTTATATTTTGTAGAAATTTCTAGTCTCTCATGCTTCACTTATATTATTTTGAGAGTCTTAAACAGCATGGTAATTTGAATGAAAACTATGATAGGAAGTGAATTGGATGCTATGATCAATTTGATACTTGATAATTTTTTTGAGATATGGAGGTAGTGATATTAGAGTCATGCTAGTTGAGGTGATTATGAAAAATACTTGTGTTAAGGGTTGTGATTCCCGTAGTATGCACGTATGGTGAACCGCTTTGTGATGAAGTTGGAGCACAATTTTATTTATTGATTATCTTCCTTATGAGTGGCAGTCGGGGACGAGCGATGGTCTTTTCCTACCAATCTATCCACCTAGGATCATGCGTGTAGTGCTTTGGTTTTTGATGACTTCTAAATTTTTGCAACAAGTATATGAGTTCTTTTGATTAATGTTGAGTCCATGGATTATATGCACCCTTTCACACTTCCACCATTGCTAGCCTCTTTTGTACCACGCAACTTTCGCCGGTATCATAAACCCTTTATTTACCTTCCTCAAAACAGCCACCATACCTAACTATTATGGCATTTCCATAGCCATTCTGAGATATATTGCCATGCAACTTTCTACCATTCCGTTCATATGACACGCATTACTTTTGTCATATTGCTCTTTGCATGATCATGTAGTTGACATCGTATTTGTGGCTAGGCTACCTTCATAACTTTCATATATGTCGCTCTTGATTCATTGCATATCCCGGTACACCGCCGGAGGCATTCATATAGAGTCATATCTTGTTCTAGCTTTGAGTTGTAAATCCATAAAAGTGTGATGATCTTCATTATTAGAGCATTGTCCCAGTGAGGAAAGAATGATGAAGACTATGATTCCCCCACAAGTCGGGATGAGACTTCAGACTTTACAAAAAGAAAAAAAAGAAAATAAGAGAAAGGCCAAAAAAAAGGAAGGCCAAAGAAAGAAAAGAAAGAAAAAAGAGAAAAAAATAAAAAAAAATAAAATGAGAGAAAAAGAGAGAAGGGACAATGCTACTATCTCTTTTTCCACACTTGTGCTTTAAAATAGCACCATGATCTTCATGATAGAGAGTCTCATATGTTGTCACTTTCATATACTAGTGGGAATTTTTCATTATAGAACTTGGCTTGTATATTCCAATGATGGGCTTCCTCAAAATGCCCTAGGTCTTCGTGAGCAAGCAAGTTGGATGCACACCCACTAGTTTTCTTTGGTTGAGATTTCATATATTTATAGCTCTAGTGCATCCGTTGCATGGCAATCCCTACTCACTTACATTGATATCTATTAATGGGCATCTCCATAGCTCGTTGATACGCCTAGTTGATGTGAGACTATCTTCGCCTTTTTGTCTTCCTCACAACCACCATTCTATCCCACATATAGTGCTATGTCCATGGCTCACGCTCATGTATTACGTGAAAGTTGAAAGAGTATGAGATTATTAATGTACGAAACAATTGCTTGGCTCGTCATCGGGGTTGTGCATGATTAAATACATTGTGTGATGAAGATAGAGCAATAGCCATACTATATGACTTTGTAGGGATAACTTTCTTTGGCCATGTTATTTTGAGAAGACATGATTACTTTGATTAGTATGCTTGAAGTGATACTATTTCTTTTATCAATATGAACTTTTATTTTGAATCATTTGGATCTGAACATTCATGCCACAATAAAGAAAATTACTTTGAGAATCATGCTAGGTAGCATTCCACATAAAAATTCTGTTTTTATCATTTACCTACTCGAGGACGAGCAGTAATTAAGCTTGGGGATGCTTGATACGTCTCCAACGTATCTATAATTTTTTATTGTTCCATGCTATTATATTATCTGTTTTGAATGATTATGGGATTTATTATACACTTTTATATTACTTTTGGGACTAACCTATTAACCGGAGGCCCAGCCCATATTGTTGTTTTATTGCCTGTTTCAGTATTTTGAAGAAAAGGAATATCAAACGGAGCCCAAACGGAACGAAACCTTTGGCAACATGATTTTTTTGGAAGAGTATCATCCTGGAGACGTGGAGTTCAAGTCAGAAGATACTCGAGGACTCCACGAGATAGAAGGGCGCCCCCCCCCCTGTATGGCGCGCCCCCTGTCTCATGGACCCCTCGAGCACCCCCCGACCGACTTCTTTCGCCTATATATGCCTACGTACCCTAAAACCATCGAATATCAAGATAGATCGGGAGTTCCGCCGCCGCAAGCCTCTGTAGCCACCAAAAACCTCTCGGGAGCCCTTCCCGGCACCCTGCCGGAGGGGGGATCCTTCACCGGTGGCCATCTTCATCATCCCGACGCTCTCCATGACGAGGAGGGAGTAGTTCAGCCTCGAGGCTGAGGGTATGTACCAGTAGCTATGTGTTTGATCTCTCTCTCTCTCTCGTGTTCTCTCTCGTGTTCCCTCTATGGCACGATCTTGATGTATCCCGAGCTTTGCTATTGTAGTTGGATCTTATGATGTTTCTCCCCCTCTACTCTCTTGTGATGAATTGAGTTTCCCCTTTGAAGTTATCTTATCGGATTGAGTCTTTTCTGAGAACACTTGATGTATGTCTTGCCGTGCTTATCTGTGGTGACAATGGGATATCATGTGCCTCTGGATGTATGTTTTGGTAACCAACTTGCGGGTTCCTCCCATGAACCTATGCATAGGGGTTGGCACACGTTCTTGACTCTCCGGTAGAAACTTTGGGGCACTCTTTGAAGTACTTTGTGTTGGTTGGATGAATCTGAGATTGTGTGATGCATATCGTATAATCATGCCCATGGATACTTGAGGTGACAATGGAGTATCTAGGTGACATTAGGGTTTTGGTTGATTTGTATATTAAGGTGTTATTCTAGTACGAACTCTTTAATAGATCGATCCGAGAGAATAACTTTGAGGTGGTTTATTACCCTACCATACTCTCTATGTTTGTTCTCCGCTATTAGTGGCTTTGGAGTCATCTTTGTTGCATTTTGAGGGCTTGTTATATGATCTATCTATGTTATTATTGTTGAGAGAACTTGCACTAGCGAAAGTATGAACCCTAGGCCTTGTTTCCTACCATTGCAATACCGTTTACGCTCACTTTTATCGCTCGTTACCTTGCTGTTTTTATTATTTCAGATTACAATTACCTTTATCTACTATCTATTTTGCACTTGTATCACCATCTCTTCGCCGAACTAGTGCACCTATACAATTTGCCAGGTGTGTTGGGGACACAAGAGACTCTTTGTTATTTGGTTGCATGGTTGTTTGAGAGAGACCATCTTCATCCTATGCCTCCTACGGATTGATAAACCTTAGGTCATCCACTTGAGGGAAATTTGCTACTGTCCAACAAACATGTGCACTTGCAAGCCCAACAACGTCTACAAGAAGAAGGTTATGTAGTAGACATCAGTTGCTTCCACGCAACTGTTACCCTTCGTGGGTTGAAGTCTCCACCAACGTGGATGTACGATAGCACCACCTATCGGAACCACGACAAAAACATCTGTGTCTCCAATTGCGTTTGCATACTCCAATCCCATCCCTTTACTTTGTTGCAAGTTACATGATTTACTTTCTGCTGCTCATATACTCTTTGCATGCTTGCTTGAACCATATTCTTGATTGCTTGACTTGTTCTATATTGCTAAAATCTACCAAGAACTAAAATTGGGAAAAGGTTAAGTTTTTATTTGGTTAAGTAGTCTAATCAACCCCCCCCCCTCTAGACATACTTCTGATCCTACAATGAGGATTTGATAATCCCACCCTGGTTATAGACTATGAAGTCACCAATGGATTTTTTGTGGGGTATTATGACCCGCGCTGGGGTAAACCGCCAGGGAACCTGTTATCTGCTTGTATGCAAGAAATATGATAAACATGGTTTGCATAATGGATGACATTATAAGCATAAGTGGCAGATCATCAAAACATCAGATCCACGGCTCAAAAGTGTTATGCAAATAAACATGCACAATGGCATGGCAGATCAATGTTTTAAACTAGCCTATTACAAGGTTATCATTAAGCCCAAATGATTCAAAGTTTTTTTCAACACAATATGGCACCATTAGAGCTGCCCTTCAGATCAGTTGTTCTTTTGCTGGGTGGATGAGTCTGGGTTAGCCTGCATCGGTTCTTTGCCTCCATCTGTTGTTTGGAAATTAGGTGTTTTTTAGTTGATGCCCGTTAAAGCTTGGAATTCAGCTTCATTGTCAATGAGTTCAGATGGGTCAACTTCAGGGGCAAAAGTATGCTTACATGCTAGTGGGACAAGATCGGCAGCTTCATAAAACGGAGCCTTTTGTCTGGAGTTCTCTGGTGTGTAAGCCGCCTGCAATTGTGAAAGGTTGGTCTCTTTGGCCAATTTGGTGGCTAGTGGGCACACCTCTCTATCGCATACAGGAAAGTCATTTGCGGTGAAGGGAGTCTCGTCCTCCTTATAACTCGGGGAGCCACTGATCAGCTCTGCCGGGTCTAGCTCCGGTTGCCACGCCTTTGGTTGGCTCAAAGCCGTAATGGCGCTGGCTCGTACAGATGACCGCTTGATTTATGAAAACTTTTGTGGCAAGACAGATAATTGATTCAGCACATCTTTTATAAGTGAATGTGGCTCTTTGCTATGAGTAATGGCAGCTATAGTGCGTTGAGTGTCGGCGTATAGCTGTTCCACTAAGGTGTAAGCCGCCTTGAGCTTTACAAGTGTATTTTTCCCAAGGTTGGAGCTTCTGGGACCTATAAAGCAAAGCATATATGGTTAAGTCGCAAGGCGAGTTACAATTGTGCATTGGATTTAATTGAGCTGTTCAGAATTCCTTACCAAAGATGGCACTGGTCATCTGTGAAATTTGGTGCTTTAAGCTGGATAGCTCTACGGTAATCTCTTTCAGAGAAGATTCAGCAGATTCTGCTCTTTGCACTACGGACGTTTTTTCCTCATCCCAGGCAGATCTTTCTGTTTCAAACCTTATTTTGAGCTTTTCTGATTCATCCAAGCTAAACATGAATTTGGCTTCAACCTTTTGGGTTTCAGCTTCTTGATGTTTGAGCTGCTTTTTCAAGTGAGCTAATTGAGACTGGGCTTTGGTGGCGGCTTCCTGAATAAGCAAGGTTGAAACAATCATAAGTAGCAATATATATAAGTCCCAAGCCCTTTGCAAGCAAGAGCACTTGGCACTTGGGGGCTAATGTGTGCGGAAGCTCTTTTTATGCATATTATGAACCGGATCAACTTTGCCAAAACTAAGCCGGCCCATGAGGGCTAGGAACTAGAGTTCTTTCATATATTGAGAATGATCTGGTTCAACTTTGTCAAGTTAAGCCAGCCCATGAGGGCTAGGTTCTGGTATTTTTCACATATTGAGAATGAATCGGCTTAGCTTTGTCAAGCTAAGTCGGCCCATGAGGGCTAGGACTTTGAAGATTTCTATTCTACTAATAAGAATGAGTCAGCTCAACATTGCCAAGATAAGCCGGCTCATGGGGGCTACAATTTGAAGCTTTCTTACTCTCTGCTAATTGAAGTCTTCGCCATCCTCTGCTAAATCTATCCTATGGCTAAGACTTGGGGGCTGGAAGATATATATTAATAAAGGAAGTAGAGTTTTGTACCTCATATTTTTGGTGCATCTGCTTGACGATGCCCATCTCAAGGTCGCGGCCAGTATGAACTTGGCTAAGATATAGAGAGGAGTTCACTGACCCCCAGCTGAGAATAATTGGACAGATCAAACTTGACCTTCCACTTCTGGACAAGTTCCTCCTTGGTAGTGTGCTTGGCCAGGACTGTGGGATTCTCGGCTCTCTGTAGCTGGTGCCAGTGACAAGAACATCTTCAGTTTCTTCAGTCGGCTTGGTAGGGATCGGCAGTTTAGCTCCTGAAGAGTCAATAGTCATAGGGTCCACAGGGATCTATGGTATCTCTGGTGGCACCTTGTCATCAATGTTTTCAATATTTTGGATTGAAGCTTCAGATTCTGGCGGTTTATTCTCCAGTTCATGAACCTGGTGGTCTTCGGTTGGCTTGACTGTCTTGGCTTTCTTGCTTGGTTTAGCGTTGCCACTAAAAGAAATAAAAAGGTCAATATAAAGTGTTTGCAAAGTTGAAACGATGAAGTTAAAAATCATTACCTAGGGGCAGCCTTTAAAGCCGGTAGCTGAGTTCCGTTTGAGTCGCCAGAAGAGGAATTTGAGGTTCCCTGGTAGTTTGAGTCAGAAGGATTAAGTGGACGGTGAATAAGACCTGCCTTGGGATAAGAAGAGTTTGAAATTTGAGGCACCTCTTTTGGGCGCTTGCAAGCTGGGGTGTTGGGTAAGCCGGAGGATAACTCTACGACCCAACTATTCCGGGTCTGGCGCTGGGTCTCATGTTGCTGTTGCTTCAAAAGAAAGTTTGAATCCAAGTAAGCTAAAGGGTGTGAAAATCTTACTTTCTGGGTCACATGTCGAATTTTATTCATGCCCTAGAGGCAATAATAAAACCATTATTATTATATTTCCTTGTTCATGATAATTGTCTTTTATTCATGCTATAATTGTATTATCCGGAAATCGTAATACACGTGTGAATACATAGACCACAATACGTCCCTAGTAAGCCTCTAGTTGACTAGCTCGTTGGTCAACAGATAGCCATGGTTTCCTGACTATGGACATTGGATGTCGTTGACAATGGGATCACATCATTAGGAGAATGATGTGATGGACAAGACCCAATCCTAAGCATAGCACAAGATCGTGTAGTTTGTTTTGCTAGAGATTTTTCGATGTTAAGTATCTCTTCCTTAGACCATGAGATCGTGTAACTTCCGGATACCGTAGGAGTGCTTTGGGTGTACCAAACATCACAACATAACTGGGTGACTATAAAGGTGCACTACATGTATCTTCGAAAGTGTCTGTTGGGTTGACACGGATCGAGACTGGGATTTGTCACTCCGTATGACGGAGAGGTATCTCTGGGCCCACTCGGTAATGCATCATCATAATGAGCTCAAAGTGACCAAGTGTTTGGTCACGGGATCATGCATTATGGTTCGAGTAAAGTGACTTGTCGGTAACGAGACTGAACAAGGTATTGGGATACCGACGATCGAGTCTCGGGCTTGTAACGTACCGCTTGACAAAGGGAATAGTATACGGGGTTGGTTGAATCCTCGACATCGTGGTTCATCGATGACTTCATCGAGGAGCATGTGGGACCCAACATGGGTATCCAGATCCCGCTGTTGGTTATTGACCTGAGAGCCATCTCGGTCATGTCTGCGTGTCTCCCGAACCCGTAGGGTCTACACACTTAAGGTTCGGTGACGCTAGGGTTATTAGGAAGACTTGTATGTGATTACCGAATGTTGCGGAGTCCCGGATGAGATCCCGGACGTAAGGAGTTCCGGAATGGTCCGGAGGTAAAGATTTATATATGGGAAGCTGTCATACGGACACCGGAAGGTTTCGGGGGCATATCGGTATTGTACCGGGACCACCGGAAGGGTTCCGGGGGTCCACCGGGAGGGGCCACCCCTCCCGGGGGGCCACATGGGCTGCGTGGGGCAGGAGCCAGCCCCTGGAGGGCTGCCCCCCCCCCCCTTGGGCCCATGCGCCTAGGGTTGGGGGGGCCCTAGAGGGGGCGCGCCCCTTGCTTGGGGGGCAAGTCCCCCCTCCCTGGCCGCCGCCCCCCCTCTAGATCCCATCTAGAGGGGGCGGCCCCCCTTGCCCCTTCCCCTATAAATAGAGGGGTGAGGGGAGGGTTGAACACCTAAGCCAAGGCGCAGCCCCTCCCCTCCCCAACACCTCTCCTCCTCCGTACGTGCTTGGCGAAGCCCTGTCGGAGTACTGCTGCACCAACAACACCACGCCGTCGTGCTGCCGTTGGAGCTGTCTTCCTCAACCTCTCCTTCCTCCTTGCTGGATCAAGATGGAGGAGACGTTGACCGTACCGTACGTGTGTTGAACGTGGAGGTGCTGTCCGTTCAGCACTTGGTCATTGGTGATCTGAATCACGGCGAGTACGACTCCATCATCACCATCCCCTTGAACGCTTCCGCACTCGATCTACAAGTAGTATGTAGATGCAAACTCACTCCCTTGACTCGTTGCTTAGATGAACTCATAGATGGATCTTGGTGAAACCGTAGGAAAAATTTTAATTTTCTGCAACGTTCCCCAACAGTGGCATCATGAGCTAGGTCTATGCGTAGTTCTCTATTGCACGAGTAGAACACAATTTTGTTGCGGGCGTAGATCTTGTCAACTTGCTTGCCGCTACTAGTCTTATCTTGCTTCAGCGGTATTGTGGGATGAAGCGTCCCGGACCAACCTTACACGTACGCTTACATGAGACCGGTTCCACCGACTAACATGCACTAGTTGCATAAGGTGGCTGGCGGGTGTCTGTCTCTCCCACTTTAGTTGAAGCGGATTCGATGAAAAGGGTCCTTATGAAGGGTAAATAGAAGTTGACAAGATCACGTTGTGGTTATTCGTAGGTAAGAAAACGTTCTTGCTAGAACCCAATTGCAGCCACGTAAAAGATGCAACAACAATTAGAGGACGTCTAACTTGTTTTTGCAGCAATTGTCTTGTGATGTGATATGGCCAGAAGTTGTGATGAATGATGAATGATATATTGTGATGTATGAGATCATGTTCTTGTAATAGGAATCACGACTTGCATGTCGATGAGTATGAAAACCGGCAGGAGCCATAGGAGTTGTCTTTATTTTTGTATGACCTGCGTGTCATTGAAGAACGCCATGTAAATTACTTTACTTTATTGCTAAACGCGTTAGCCAAAGAAGTAGAAGTAGTCATTGGTGTGACAACTTCATGAAGACACGATGATGGAGATCATGATGATGGAGATCATGGTGTCATGCCTGTGACAAGATGATCATGGAGCCCCGAAGATGAAGATCAAAGGAGCTATATGATATTGGCCATATCATGTCACTACTTTATATAATTGCATGTGATGTTTATTATGTTTTATGCATCTTGTTTACTTAGAACGACGGTAGTAAATAAGATGATCCCTTATAATAATTTCAAGAAAGTGTTCCCCCTAACTGTGCACCGTTGCTAAAGTTCGTCGTTTCGAAGCACCACGTGATGATCGGGTGTGATAGATCCTTACGTTCACATACAACGGGTGTAAGACAGATTTACACATGCAGAACACTTAGGGTTAACTTGACGAGCCTAGCATGTATAGACATGGCCTCGGAACACAGAGACCGGAAGGTCGAACATGAGTCGTATGGAAGATACGATCAACATGGAGATGTTCACCGATGATGACTAGTCCGTCTCACGTGATGATCGGACACGGCCTAGTCGACTCGGATCGTGTAACACTTAGATGACTAGAGGGATGTCTAATCTGAGTGGGAGTTCATTAAATAATTTGATTAGATGAACTTAATTATCATGAACTTAGTCTAAAACTTTTGCATAATATGTCTTGTAGATCAAATGGCCAACGCTCATGTCAACATGAACTTCAACGCGTTCCTAGAGAAAACCAAGCTGAAAGATGATGGCAGCAACTATACGGACTGGGTCCGGAACCTGAGGATCATCCTCATAGCTGCCAGGAAACAATATGTCCTAGAAGGACCGCTAGGTGATGCTCCCGTCCTAGATAACCAAGACATTATGAATGCTTGGCAGTCTCGTGCTGACGATTACTCCCTCGTTCAGTGCGGCATGCTTTACAGCTTAGAATCGGGGCTCCAAAAGCGTTTTGAGCAACACGGAGCATATGAGATGTTCGAGGAGCTGAAACTAGTTTTCCAAGCTCATGCCCGGGTCGAGAGATATGAAGTCTCTGACAAGTTCTATAGTTGTAAGATGGAGGAAAATAGTTCTGTCAGTGAGCAGATACTCAAAATGTCTGGGTTGCACAACCGCCTGTCCCAGCTGGACATTAACCTCCCGGATGAGGCGGTCATTGACATAATCCTTTAGTCGCTCCCACCAAGCTACAAGAGCTTTGTGATGAACTACAATATGCAGGGGATGGTGAAGACCATTCCTGAAGTATTTTCAATGCTGAAGTCAGCAGAGGTTGAAATCAAGAAAGAACATCAAGTATTGATGGTCAATAAGACCACTAAGTTCAAGAAGGGCAAGGGTAAGAAGAACTTCAAGAAGGATGGCAAAGATGTTGCCGCGCTCGGTAAGCTAGTTGCCGGGAAGAAGTCAAACAATGGACCCAAGCCTGAAACTGAGTGCTTTTATTGCAAGGGGAAGGGTCACTGGAAGCGGAACTGCCCCAAATACTTAGCAGACAAGAAGGCCGGCAACACTAAAGGTATTTGATATACATGTAATTGATGTGTACCTTACCAGTACTCGTAGTAACTCATGGGTATTTGATACCGGTGCCGTTGCTCATATTTGTAACTCACAGCAGGAGCTGCGGAATAAGCGGAGACTGGCGAAGGACGAGGTGACGATGCGCGTCGGGAATGGTTCCAAGGTCGATGTGATCGCCGTCGGCACGCTACCTCTACATTTACCTACGGGATTAGTTTTAAACCTCAATAATTGTTATTTGGTGCCAAGTTTGAGCATGAACATTGTATCTGGATCTCGTTTAATACGAGATGGCTACTCATTTAAATTCGAGAATAATGGTTGTTCTATTTATATGAGAGATATGTTTTATGGTCATGCCCCAATGGTCAATGGTTTATTCTTAATGAATTCGAACGTAATGTTACACATATTCATAGCGTGAATACCAAAAGATGTAAAGTTGATAACGATAGTCCCACATACTTGTGGCACTGCCGCCTTGGTCACATTGGTGTCAAGCGCATGAAGAAGCTCCATGCTGATGGACTTTTAGAGTCTCTCGATTATGAATCATTTGACACATGCGAACCATGCCTCATGGGCAAGATGACCAAGACTCCGTTCTCCGGAACAATGGAGCGAGCAACGAACTTGTTGGAAATCATACATACCGATGTGTGCGGTCCAATGAGCGTTGAGGCTCGCGGAGGATATCGTTATGTTCTCACTCTCACTGATGACTTGAGTAGATATGGGTATGTCTACTTGATGAAACACAAACCTGAGACCTTTGAAAAGTTCAAGGAATTCCAGAATGAAGTAGAGAATCAACGTGACCGAAAGATAAAATTCTTACGATCGGATCGTGGAGGAGAATATTTAAGTCACGAATTTGGTACACACTTAAGAAAATGTGGAATCGTTTCACAACTCGCGCCGCCTGGAACACCTCAGCGTAATGGTGTGTCCGAATGTCGTAATCGCACTCTATTGGATATGGTGCGATCTATGATGTCTCTTAGCGATTTACCGCTATCATTTTGGGGATACGCTCTAGAGACAGCTACATTCACTTTAAATAGGGCACCGTCTAAATCCGTTGAGACGACACCGTATGAATTATGGTTTGGGAAGAAACCTAAGCTATCGTTTCTAAAAGTTTGGGGATGCGATGCTTATGTCAAGAAACTTAAACCTGAAAAGCTCAACCCAAGTCGGAAAAATGCGTCTTCATAGGATACCCTAAAGAAACCATTGGGTATACCTTCTACTTAAGATCCGAGGGCAAGATCTTTGTTGCCAAGAACGGATCCTTCCTGGAAAAGGAGTTTCCCTCGAAAGAAGTAAGTGGGAGGAAAGTAGAACTCGATGAAGTACTACCTCTTGAACGGGAAAGTAGTGTAGCTCAGGAAAATGTTCCTGTGATGCCTACACCAACTGAAGAGGAAAATGATGATGATGATCAAGGTACTTCGGATCAAGTTGCTACTGAACTTCATAGGTCCACAAGGACACGTTCCGCACCAGAGTGGTACGGCAACCCTGTCCTGGAAATCATGTTGTTAGACAACGGTGAACCTTCGAACTATGAAGAAGCAATGGCGGGCCCAGATTCCAACAAATGGCTAGAAGCCATGAAATCCGAGATAGAATCCATGTATGAAAACAAAGTATGGACTTTGACTGACTTGCCCGATGATCGGCGAGCGATAGAAAACAAATGGATCTTTAAGAAGAAGACGGACGCGGATGGTAATGTCACCATCTATAAAGCTCGACTTGTCGCTAAGGGTTATCGGCAAGTTCAAGGGATTGACTACGATGAGACTTTCTCTCCCATAGCGAACCTTAAGTCCGTCCGAATGATGTTAGCCATTGCCGCATACTATGATTATGAGATATGGCAGATGGATGTCAAAACGGCATTCCTTAATGGGCATCTTATGGAAGAACTGTATATGATGCAGCCGGAGGGTTTTGTCGATCCTAAGAATGCTAACAAAGTATGCAAGCTCCAGCGATCCATTTATGGGCGGGTGCAAGCATCTCGGAGTTGGAACATTCGCTTTGATGAAATGATCAAAGCGTTGGGTTTATGCAGACTTATGGAGAAGCCTGCGTTTACAAGAAAGTGAGTGGGAGCTCTGTAGCATTTCTCATATTATATGTAGATGACATACTTTTGATGGGAAATGATATAGAATTCTTGGACAGCATTAAGGCCTACTTGAATAAGTGTTTTTCAATGAAGGACCTTGGAGAAGCTGCTTATATATTAGGCATCAAGATCTATAGAGATAGATCGAGACGCCTCATAGGTCTTTCACAAAGCACATACCTTGATAAGATTTTGAAGAAGTTCAAAATGGATCAGTCCAAGAAGGGGTTCTTGCCTATATTGCAAGGTGTGAGATTGAGCTCGGCTCAATGCCCGACCACGGCAAAAGATAAAGAAGAGATGAGCGTCATCCCCTATGCCTCAGCCATAGGATCTATTATGTATGCCATGCTATGTGCCAGACCTGATGTAAACCTTGCCGTAAGTTTGGTAGGAAGGTACCAAAGTAATCCCGGCAAGGAACACTGGACAGCGGTCAAGAATATCCTAAAGTACGTGAAAAGGACGAAGGACATGTTTCTCGTTTATGGAGGTGACGAAGAGCTCGTCGTAAAGGGTTACGTCAACGCTAGCTTCGACACAGATCTGGATGACTCTAAGTCACAAACCGGATACGTGTATATGTTGAATGGTGGAGCAGTAAGCTTGTGCAGCTGCAAGCAGAGCGTCATGGCGGGATCTACATGTGAAGCGGAGTACATGGCAGCCTCGGAGGCAGCGCATGAAGCAATTTGGGTGAAGGAGTTCATGACCGACCTAGGAGTCATACCCAATGCGTCGGGGCCGATCAAACTCTTCTGTGACAACACTGGAGCTATTGCCCTTGCCAAGGAGCCCAGGTTTCACAAGAAGACCAGGCACATCAAGCGTCGTTTCAACTCCATCCGTGAAAATGTTCAAGATGGAGACATAGATATTTGCAAAGTACATACGGATCTGAATGTCGCAGATCCGTTGACTAAACCTCTCTCGCGAGCAAAACATGATCAACACCAGAACTCTATGGGTGTTTGATTCATCACAATATAACTAGATTATTGACTCTAGTGCAAGTGGGAGACTGTTGGAAATATGCCCTAGAGGCAATAATAAAAGCATTATTATTATATTTCCTTGTTCATGATAATTGTCTTTTATTCATGCTATAATTGTATTATCCGGAAATCGTAATACACGTGTGAATACATAGACCACAATACGTCCCTAGTAAGCCTCTAGTTGACTAGCTCGTTGGTCAACAGATAGTCATGGTTTCCTGACTATGGACATTGGATGTCGTTGACAACGGGATCACATCATTAGGAGAATGATGTGATGGAAAAGACCCAATCCTAAGCATAGCACAAGATCGTGTAGTTCGTTTTGCTAGAGCTTTTTCAATGTTAAGTATCTCTTCCTTAGACCATGAGATCGTGTAACTCCCGGATACCGTAGGAGTGCTTTGGGTGTACAAAACGTCACAACGTAACTGGGTGACTATAAAGGTGCACTACGGGTATCTCCGAAAGTGTTTGTTGGGTTGACACAGATTGAGACTGGGATTTGTCACTCCGTATGACGGAGAGGTATCTCTGGGCCCACTCGGTAATGCATCATCATAATGAGCTCAAAGTGACCAAGTGTTTGGTCACGGGATCATGCATTACGGTTCGAGTAAAGTGACTTGCTGGTAATGAGACTGAACGAGGTATTGGGATACCGACGATCGAGTCTCGGGCTTGTAACGTACCGCTTGACAAAGGGAATAGTATACGGGGTTGGTTGAATCCTCGACATCGTGGTTCATCCGATGACTTCATCGAGGAGCATGTGGGAGCCAACATGGGTATCCAGATCCCGCTGTTGGTTATTGACCTGAGAGCCGTCTCGGTCATGTCTGCGTGTCTCCCGAACCCATAGGGTCTACACACTTAAGGTTCGGTGACGCTAGGGTTATTAGGAAGACTTGTATGTGATTACCGAATGTTGTTCGGAGTCCCGGATGAGATCCTGGACGTCACGAGGAGTTCCGGAATGGTCCAGAGGTAAAGATTTATATATGGGAAGCTGTCATACGGACACCGGAAGGTTTCAGGGGCATATCGGTATTGTACCGGGGCCACCGGAAGGGTTCCGGGGGTCCACCGGGAGGGGCCACCCCTCCCGGGGGGCCACATGGGCTGCGTGGGGCAGGAGCCAGCCCCTGGAGGGCTGGGCACCCCCCCCCCTTGGGCCCATGCGCCTAGGGTTGGGGGGGGCCTAGAGGGGGCGCCCCCCTTGCTTGGGGGGCAAGTTCCCCCTCCCTGGCCGCCGCCCCCCTCTAGATCCCATCTAGAGGGGCTGGCCCCCCTTGCCCCTTCCCCTATAAATAGAGGGGTGAGGGGAGGGCTGAACACCTAAGCCAAGGTGCAGCCCCTCCCCTCCCCAACACCTCTCCTCCTCCGTACGTGCTTGGCGAAGCCCTGTCGGAGTACTGCTGCACCAACAACACCACACCGTCATGCTGCCGTTGGAGCTGTCTTCCTCAACCTCTCCTTCCTCCTTGCTGGATCAAGACGGAGGAGACATCGACCGTACTGTACATGTGTTGAACACGGAGGTGTTGTCCGTTCAGCACTTGGTCATCGGTGATCTGAATCACGGTGAGTACGACTCCATCATCACCATCCCCTTGAATGCTTCCGCACTCGATCTACAAGTGGTATGTAGATGCAAACTCACTCCCTTGACTCGTTGCTTAGATGAACTCATAGATGGATCTTGGTGAAACCATAGGAAAAAATTTAATTTTCTGCAACGTTCCCCAACAAAACTGTATCTCTTTGGCGTTGAATAGAAATTCCGCCAAGTTCTAGGTTGGGGCCATCTGTGAACTCATTTTGGTGATTCAAATAAAAATATTCTCTAAAGAGGTCAACGTTGGGTTCTTCTTGAAGGTATACTTCGCAAGAAACTTGGAAGTTGCGGATGTTAGACACGGAATTGGGTCTGATGTCTTGAGGATGGAGCTGAAAGAAATGTAGCACATCAGAGAAGAATTTCGACCTAGGCGGGGATTAGCCCCGGTTTATATGACCGGCAAATACTGTGACCTCATTATCCTTGGGTTGAGGTTTGACTGTGCTCGGTTCTGGGGCGCGCTAGTGGATGATCTCTTTGGCAGCTATGATACCAGTATCAACATACTCCGTAAGTGTTTGCTCTGTTACAATGGAGGGAACCCAGTTGCAGGAGGTGACAGTATTGGTCATTTTTGGCCTAAAAAGGAAATAACTGCGAATGATAAGCCGCCCAATTCAGATGAAGAATTGTTATGAAAAGTTAAAAGCATTTTAAGCTGGCAGGTGTGGCCGGGTCTTGACAGCATTGATGGACATTGGCGGTTTAAAAAGATTCAGATTTAAGGCAGCGCGCATTTGGCAGGTTACGGATTGCTGCTTAAACCTCCATGGAGGGCTAATGGTTATGAGCCTATGAGTAAAAATTTTGGTAAGTGCTGAAGTAACAGGTTTTACAGATCAGTTCTATTGCTTTGGATCTCCAGCAGTTCAAAAAAGGAAAATAAATGGTAAATCTAAAGTTACAGCAGTGGAAGAATTCATGTGCTCACATGGGATCTTATACAGAGAAGGTGCTTCCTATGATTGAAAAGGGGTGCTAAAACTACTACCGCATGATTTCAATACCATACTCAGATCAAACTACACAATTTGGGAGAGGACGGTGAGAAACAGTGAAGAACACCGGCGAACAAAGAAAACCCTAATGCAGATCTGATAAGAAAGGGATGAGCACTTACTGATGTCGCTGGACAGCGGAGATGCGCTGCAGTTTCTCTGGTCTAATCAGGTTGATGCAGCGACCGGAGTTAATGCAGATGGTGAAGGTTGACGATGGAGGAGCTCGAGCTGCAGAGGCGGCGCGAGGAGGAAGACAAAGATGCGAGGGCAGCGGTAAAAAGTGAAAGTGAGGACCCCCTGCCCATATTTATAAGGAAGAGGATAATGGCGAGTGCGGGAACTGAGGAGGCCAACAAAATGTTTATGTAGCTATGTGGACGCCTCGATTTTCGAAAGGTCCATTAAGATAAAAATCCGTTGAGATATCATGGGCTTTGTGCGGAATAAATGCGCAATGATGTCATGGTATCTTAACACAATTCTGAAATGTGACATCATGGCAGGTTACAGTGAAGTGGAAAGGAATTGAGAAGTGAAGATTCTTCTAAGACAAGTGATGAAGATTGATACGAACAAGTTCAAATCAACCTGGGGCCTAATGTTGGGGATATGACTACTGGGTATGACCCGCCCAGGAGGGGCCAGGTCACATCACTTGTGGTTCATCATGAAAAGGCCCAAGAGGATGATGAAGATGGCGGTCCATAGAGCAAGCCTGCTGAAGTCCCAAGACCCGAAGGTGACTTGAAGCCCATGGGTATGAACCGCCATATGTTTAACTTGTATGTTAAGGCAAGCTTAGTTGGTCACCAAGCCGGACACGTTGTGTATAAGCCGCCTGGGACTCTGTAAGCCGTCGGGCATCAACCTGTGTATAGAAAGGGGTGAACCGGCGGTGGGTTAACTCAAGAAACAACAGATTGAGAACTAAGTCAAGTGTATTCTCTCCCTGGTAATCGAAACCCAAGCAATACAACCTAAAGCAGGAGTAGGCTTTTACCTTGTTGAGAGGGGCCAAACCTGGGTAAACCCTCTGTGTCCTTTGTCCCATTTTTAACCCCTTCAAGCTAACCTAACGACGATAGCTCCACACCTAAGTCCTCTTGCTAGGGCATCTGCCGTGTTAAATCCACAACAGTTTTTGGAATATTTGATGATTTATAGGGCGAAGAGGGGGTGCGGGAGGCCACCAAGGTGGGCACAACCCACCGGGGCATGCCTGGGGGACCAGGCGTGCCCTGGTGGGTTGTGCCCCCCTCGGAGCACAGCCCAGGTGCTGCACTCGCCCATTGCATGTCTTCTAGTCCATAAAAAATCCACAAAAAGTTTCACGGTGTTTGGACTCAGTTTGATATTGATTTCCTGCGATGTAAAAAACAAGCAAAAAACAGCAACTGGCACTGGGCACCGGGTCAATAGGTTAGCCCCAAAAAATGATATAAAGTTTCTATAAAATGATTGTAAAACATCCAAGAATGATAATATAACAGCATGAATACTTCATAAATTATAGATACGTTGGAGACGTATCAAGTAGAAGCACTCAGTTTCAGGCTTGGGTCCAGCATTGGGCTTCTTCACGGGAGTAGCAACTTGCTTTCCATTCTTCTTGAAGTTCCATTTCTTTCCCTTGCCCTTTTTCTTGAAACTAGTGGTCTAGTTAACCATCAACACTTGATACTCCTTATTGATTTCTACCTCCGCCAATTTCAGCATCGTGAAGAGCTCAGGAATCGTTTTCGTCATCCCTTGCATATTATAGTTCATCACGAAGACTTTATAGCTTAGTGGCAGTGATTGAAGAACTCTATCAATAACACACTCATCTGGGAGCTCAATTCCCAGCTGAGTCAAGTGGTTATGATACCCAGACATTTTGAGTGTGTATTCACTGACAGAACTGTTCTCCTCCATCTTAAAGCTATAGAACTTGTTAGAGACTTCATATCTCTCAACCCGGGCATTAGCTTGAAATATCAACTTCAGCTCTTGGAACACCTCATATGCTCTATGGCGTTCAAAAAAATTTGAAGTACCGGTTCTAATTCGTAAAGCATGGCACACTGAACTATTCGGTAGTCATCAGATCGAGCCTACCGGACGTTCATAACATCTGCAGTAGATCCTATAGCAGGTCTGTCACCTAGCAGTGCATCAAGGACATAATTCTTGTATGCAGCAATGAGGACAATCCTCAAGTTACGGACCCAGTCCGTGTAGTTGCTACCATCATCTTTCAACTTAGCTTTCTCTAGGAACGTATTAAAATTCAGGGGAACGGTAGCACGGGCCATCTATCTACAACATAGATATGAAAAAACTATTAAGACTAAGTTCATTATAAATTAAGTTCAATTAATTAAATTACTAATGAACTCCCACTTAAATTAACATCCCTCAAGTTATCTAAGTGATACATGATCCAAATATAATAACCCTTGTCCAATCATCACGTGAGATGGGTAGTCATCAATCGTGAACATCTCTATGTTGATCATATCTACTATATGACTCATGTTCGACCTTTCGGTCTCCGGTGTTCCGAGACCATGTCTGTACATGCTAGGCTCGTCAAGTTTAACCCAAGTATTCTTCTTGTGTAAAACTGGCTTACACCCATTATATGTGAACGTAGAGTCTATCACACCCGATCATCACGAGGTGCTTCGAAACGACGAACTTTAGCAACGATGCATATATAGAGAGAACATTTTTATCTTGAAATTAAGTGAAGGGATCATCTTATAATGTTACTGTCATTCTAAGCAAAATAAGATGCATAAAGGATAAACATCACATGCAATCAAACTATGTGACATGATATGGCCTTGATCATCTTGAGCATATGATCTCCATCTCCAACGCATTGGCATGATCTCCATCGTCACCGGCTCGACACCTTGATCTCCATCTTGCGTCAGGGTTCTCACACCAACTATTTCTTCACAACTATTGCTAACATATAGTGATAAAGTAAAGAAATTACATGGCACTTGCATTTCATACAATAATTAAGAGACAACCCTAAGGCTCCTGCCAGTTGTCGATATTACAAAACATGATCATCTCATACAACAACGTATATCACATCATGTCTTGACCATATCACATCACAACATGCCCTTCAAAAAACAAGTTAGACGCCCTCTACTTTGTTGTTGTAGGTTTTACGTGGCTGCTATGGGCTTCTAGCAAGAACCGTTCTTACCTACGAAAGAACGCAATGGTGATTTATCAAGTTTTCTATTTTAACCTTCTTCAAGGACCGGTCGTAGTCAAATTTGATTCAACTAAAGTAGGAGAAACAGACACCCGCCAGCCACCTTTATGCAAAACAAGTAGCATGTTAGTCAGTGGAACCAGTCTCACGTACGTGGACATGTAAGGTTGGTCTGGGCCACTTCATCCCATAATGCCGCTGAATGAAAATAAGATGTTGGTGGTAAGCAGTATGAACATCTCCGCCTAGAACTCCTTTGTGTTCTACTCATGCATATCATCTATGCATAGACTTGGCTCATTATGCCACTGTTGGGGAACGTTGCATGGAAAACAAAAAATATTGTACGCACACGCAAGATCTATCCATGGAGGTGTATAGCTACAAGAGGGGAGAGTGTGTCTACGTACCCTTGTAGACCGTTAAGCGGAAGCGTTTATCGACGTAGTTGATGTAGTCGTACACCTTCACGATCCGCCCGATCAAGTACCGAACGTATGGCACCTCCGCGTTCAGCACACGTTCAACTCAATGACGTCCTCACCTTCTTGATCCAGCAAGACTGGCGAAGTAGTAGATGAGTTTCGGCAGCACGACGGCATGGTGACGGTGGTGATGCAACTATCTCCGTAGGGCTTCACCGAGCACTATGAAAATATGACCAAGGATGAACTAGAGGGAGAGGGGCACCGCACACGGATTGCGAATCATGGTGTGTGTTTCCCCTCTCCCTCCACACATATATATAGATGGGAGGAGGAGGGGAGGCAGCATAGGGCGCCCCAAGGGGGCTAGCGGCATCCCAAGGGCATCTTCCCTAGGTGCCCCCTTCCTTCCTAGGGGGTGGAGGAGAAGGCAGGAGGGGGGACCGGCGACTCCTTGCCTTAGCCCCCCCCTTTCCTTCCCAATAGGCCTGGCGGCCAGGGAGAGGGTGTGCCAGCCCCTTGTAGGCTGGTGTGTGCCTCCCATTGGCCCATTAGGCCCATATACTCCCTGTAGGTCTCCTGGAACACCTTCTGTTGATCCAATGTATACCCGGGGCATTTCTAAACCTTTCCGGTGACCAAATAGCATCATCCTATATATCAATATTTACCTCCGAACTATTCCGGAGCTCCTCGTCATGTCTGTGATCCCATCTGGGATTCCGAACAACATTCGGTCACCAATTCACATAACTCATATAATACTATATCATCAACGAACGTTAAGCGTGCGGACCCTACGGGTTCGAGAATGATGTAGACATGACTAAGACACCTCTCCGGTCAATAACCAATAGTGGAACCTGGATGTCCATATTGGTTCCTACATATTCTATGAAGATCTTTATTGGTCAAACCTTTATGACAACATACGTAATTCCCTTTGTCTGTTGGTATGTTACTTTCCTAAGATTCGATCGTCGGTATCTCCATACCTAGTTCAATCTCATTACCGGAAAGTCTCTTTACTTGTTCCATAATACATCATATCATAACTAACTCCTTAGTCACTTTTCTTGCAAGCTTCTTGTGACATGTATCTGCGAGAGGGCCCAGAGATACCTCTCCGATACACGGAGTGACAAATCCCAATCTTGACTCATGACAACTCAACAGACACCTTCAGAGATACTTGTAGAGCATCTTTATGATCACCTAGTTACGTTGTGATGTTTGATAGCACAGAAACGTATTCGTCCGGTATCTGGGAGTTGCATGATCTCATGCTTGAAGGAATATGTATTTGACATTAAGAAAGCAGTAGCAATAAACTGAACGATCATATGCTAAGCTAACAGATGGGTCTTGTCCATCACATCATTCTCCTAATGATGTGATCCCGCTATCAAATGACAACTCATGTCTATGGTTGGGAAACCTTAACCATCTTTTGATCAACGAGCTAGTCTAGTAGAGTCTTACTAGGGACACGGTATTTGTTTATGTATCCACACATGTATTTAAGTTTCCGGTCAATACAATTCTAGCATGAATAATAAACCTTTATCATGAATAAGAAAATATAGTAATAACAACTTTATTATTGCAGGGAAGGAGTCGGTCGGGTTAAGTTAGCAGTGAAGGAATCGCTCGGGTTCAGGTAGCAGCGAAGGGATCAATCGATCAGCTTTAGTACATAGCAGTGTGATCGCTCGGGTTTAGTAAGCAAACGCCTTGCTCAGGTTCAGTTAGTGAATGCCTAGCAGACACACGCATGTACGAGATAAACGCGCAAAGTACACTGCATCACTCGGCCCCGACCACCCACTGTAACCAGGTACTCACCAAAAAAATCCTCGCCCTCACTTGTACCCTGATTTTTTACGTCATGGACGGCCCAAAGAATGTCATGCGGGTCCGTCTCCGGCCCGCCCAGGACAAAAAAACCTATTTTTTGTCATAATTTTTTTTGTCATAGAAGTAGGAGCCCACCACATCTATGATGATACGTGTTTTTGTCACAATTATCGTCATAGAAGTGTCATAACCATGATAGAAAAAGCTTTTGTTCGGGCCATAATGTCACTGTTGTGTATTTTTTTTGTAATGCTAGCAGGCCATGTGCAGTTGTATGGAACGTCATCTTTTGCGCTGGCTCTTCCTCTGTATCTCCCACATGATCTCCTCTATCTCCTCTTTACTCCTTTTCATGTATTGATTTGATTTCATCTAGAAAAATCAATTTCATGTGGAAATTAAAAAATAGGATATTTGGAATCATTTGCATTCATTAGTCATTAGTAGCAATATCGGAGCGAATATCTTGGTTTTTATGAAATATATCTGTGTAAGGTTTGATGAGCTTAAACATAATAGTCATCAGATATATAGGTAAAATATTTCTGAGGGAGTAAATAATAGAGGGCTCTAATAATGATTAAGAGGCCCATAGAATTTATTTAGGGGATTTGGGCTAAAGAAAATAATAAAGGACTAATAGAAAAATTTATTGGGCCCAATAGTGGGAGGGGAGTTGGAGGAGGACTCCACCACCCTGTGTAGTTCTCTTCCTCCCTCCTCTAATTCTCTGGTGACGCTGAGCTCTGAACAACGAAGCTCTCCTAGATCACGAAGCCCGTAAGCATGCAATCCATAGAGAGGTCATGCTTTCGGTCTTCGGTTCGAGGGATCATCATGGATGGATCAAGGGACTTCAAGAATGGTCTACACCAACTCTTCTTCCGCTCAACTCAAAGTTAGTAATGATCTGATCTAACCTTTGTATGCATCTTCATAGTGATCCGGGAGTATGATCTGTATGGACAAAAAAATATTTTCTACTACGTTTCCCAAAAAGCTACATGTAGATCCCGCATGGGCATGTGAGCACTTGCCTATGCAGTTCATATCAGCCACCATGTGCTCCATGCCGCCTCTCTATTAAAGAAACATGGGATTCCTGCTACGATGCCCACGCTTCGATCGTCTACCTTGGCAAAATCTTAACACATACCTACATCGAAAAGGCATTGTGGGAAGAGAACGGTCGTGCCATCTGCCTCCACTACAAGGAGAAACAAGCAAAACTTGTGGCAAAGAGGGGTGCATTAGTGAAGGAAATATGCCCTAGAGGCAATAATAAAGTTATTATTTATTTCCTTAATTCATGGTAAATTTTTATTATTCATGCTAGAATTGTATTAACCGGAATTTAGTACATGTGTGAATACATAGACAAAACATATAGTCCCTAGTATGCCTCTACTTGACTAGCTCGTTAATCAAAGATGGTTATGTTTCCTAACAATAGACATGTGTTGTCATTTGATGAACAGGATCACATCATTAGGAGAATGATGTGATGGACATGACCCATCCATTAGCTTAGCATTATGATCATGTCAGTTTCATTGCTACTGCTTTCTTCATGACTTATACAAGTTCCTGAGACTATGAGATTATGCAACTCCCGAATACCGGAGGAACACTTTGTGTGCTACAAAACGTCACAACGTAAATGGGTGATTATAAAGGTGCTCCACAGGTGTCTCCGAAGGTGTTTATTGGGTTGGCATAGATCGAGATTAGGATTTGTCACTCCGTGTTTTGGAGAGGTATCTCTAGGCCCTCTCGGTAATGCACATCACTATAAGCCTTGCAAACAATGTGACTAATGACTTAGTCACGGGATGATGCACTACGGAACGAGTAAAGAGACTTTCCGATAACGAGATTGAACTAGGTATGATGATACCGATGATCGAATCTCGGGCAAGTAACATACCGATGACAAAGGGAACAACGTATGTTGTTATGCAGTTTGACCGATAAAGATCTTCATAGAATATGTAGGAACCAATATGAGCATCTAGGTTCCACTATTGGTTATTGACTGGAGACGTGTCTCGGTCATGTCTACATAGTTCTCGAACCCGTAGGGTCCGCGCGCTTAACGTTCGATGACAATTGGTATTATGAGTTTATGTGATATGATGTACCGAAGATTGTTTTGAGTATCGGATGTGATCACGGACATGACGAGGAGTCTCAAAATGGTCGAGACATAAAGATTGATATATTGGACGACTATATTCGGACACCCGAACTGTTACGAAGAAGTTTTGAATAAAACCGGAGTGCCGGAGGGTTATCGAAACCCCTGGGGGAACTAATGGGCCTCGATGGGCCTTAGTGGAGAGCGAGAGAGGGGCGGCCAGGGCAGGTCGTGCCCCCCTCCCCCTTGATTCCAAATAGGACAAGGAAGGGGGGCGGTGCCCCCTTTCCTTTCCCCTCTCCCTCTCCTTCACCCTCTTCCCCTCTTGGGGCGCGCCTACAGGGGCCGGCCGGCCTCCCCCCTTGATCCTTTATATACGAGGGCAGGGGGCACCCTAGAATACACAAGTTGATTGTTTAGCCATGTGCAGTGCCCCCCTCCATAGATTTGCACCTCGGTCATATCGTCGTAGTGCTTAGGCGAAGCCCTGCGCCTGTAACTTCATCATCACCGTCACCAAGTCGTCGTGGTGACGAAACTCTCCCTCGACCTTAGCTGGATCTAGAGTTCATGGGACGTCACCGAGCTGAATGTGTGCAGACCGCAGAGGTGCCGTACCTTTGGTTCTAGGATCGGTCAGATCGTGAAGACGTACGACTACATCAACTGTGATGTCATAACGCTTCCACTTTCGGTCTGCAAGGGTACATGGACACACTCTCCCCTCTCATTGCTATGCATCTCCTAGATAGATCTTGCGTGATCGTAGGAATTTTTTTGAAATTACTGTGTTCCCCAATAGTGGTATCAGAGCCAGGTCTATGTGTAGATGCTATATGCACGAGTAGAACACAAAGAGTTGTGGGCGATAATAGTCATACTGCTTACTAGCATGTCATACTTTGATTCGACGGTATTGTTGGATGAAGCGGCTTAGACTGAAATTACGCGTACGCTTATGCGAGACTGGTTCTACCGACATGCCTTGCAAATAGGTGGCTGGTGAGTGTCTGTTTCTCCAACTTTAGTTGAATCGAGTGTGGCTATGCCCGGTCCTTGTTGAAGGTTAAAACAGCACACTTGATGAAAAATCGTTGTGGTTTTGATGCGTCGGTAAAAACGGTTCTTGCTAGAAGCCCATAGTAGCCACGTAAAACTTGCAACGACAAAGTAGAGGACGTCTAACTTGTTTTTGCAGGGCTTGCTGTGATGTGATATGGTCAAGGCATGATGTGATATAAATTATTGTATGAGATGATCATGTTTTGTAACAGAGTTATCGGCAACTAGCAGGATCCATATGGTTGTCGCTTTATTGTATGCAATGCAATCACCATGTAATTAATTTACTTTATCACTAAGCAGTAGCAATAGTTGATGTAACAATAGTTGGCGAGACAACAATTATGCTACGATGGAGATCAAGGTGCCGCGTCGGTGACGATGGAGATCATGATGATGCTTCGATGATGGAGATCATGAGCACAAGATGATGATGTCCATATCATGTCACATATTTTGATTGCATGTGATGTTTATCCTTTATGCATCTTATTTTGCTTAGTATGGCGGTAGCATTATAAGATGATCCCTTACTAAATTTCAAGGTATAAGTGTTCTCCCTGAGTATGCACTGTTGCTATAGTTCATCATGCCGAGACATCACGTGATGATTGGATGTGATAAGCTCTACGTTCACATACAACAGGTGCAAGCCAGTTTTGAACACGTAGAATACTCGGGTTAAACTTGACAATCCTAGCATATGCAGATATGGCCTCGAAACACTGAGACCGAAAGGTCGAGCGTGAATCATATAGTAGATATGATCAACATAGGGATGTTCACCATTGAAAACTACTCCATCTCACGTGATGATCGGACATGATTTAGTTGATTTGGATCACGTGATCACTTAGATGATTAGAGTGATGTCTATCTAAGTGGGAGTTCTTAAGTAATATGATTAATTGAACTTTAATTTATCATGAAGTTAGTACCTGATAGTATTTTGCATGTCTATGTTGTTGTAGATCAATGGCCCGTGCTACCATTCCTTTGAATTTTAATGCGTTCCTAGAGAAAGCTAAGTTGAAAGATGATGGCAGCAACTACACGGACTGGGTCCGTAACTTGAGGATTATCCTCATTGCTGCATGGAAGAATTATGTCCTGGAAGCACCGCTGGGTGCCAGGCCTGTTGTAGATTCTACTGATAATGTTAAGAACGTCTGGCAGAGCAAAGCTGATGACTACTCGATAGTTCAGCGTGCCATGCTTTACGGCTTAGAATCGGGACTTCAAAGACGTTTTGAACGTCATGTAGCATATGAGATCTTCCAAGAGTTAAAGTTAATATTTCAAACAAATGCCTGAGTTGAGAGATATGAAGTCTCCAACAAGTTCTACAGCTGTAAAATGGAGGAGAATAGTTCTGTCAGTGAACACATACTCAGAATGTCTGGGTACCACAACCACTTGACTCAACTGGGAGTTAATCTTCCTGATCATAGTGTCATTGACAGAGTTCTTCAATCACTGCCACCAAGCTACAAAAGCTTCGTGATGAACTATAATATGCAAGGGATGAACAAGACTATTCCTGAGATCTTCGTGATGCTAAAGGCTGCAGAGGTAGAAATCAAAAAGGAGCATCAAATGTTGATGGTCAATAAGACCACTAGTTTCAAGAAAAAGGGCAAACGGAAGAAGGGGAATTTCAAGAAGAACGGCAAAAAGGTTGCTGCTCAAGAGAAGAAACCCAAGTCTGGACCTAAGCCTGAAATTGAGTGCTTCTACTGCAAAGGGACTAGTCACTGGAAGCGGAACTGCCCCAAGTATTTGGCGGATAAGAACGATGGCAAAGTGAAAGGTATATTTGATATACATGTTATTGATGTGTACTTAACTAATGCTTGCAGTAGCGCCTGGGTATTTGATACCGGTTTTGTTGGTCATATTTGCAACTCGAAACAGGGGCTATGGATTAAGCGAAGATTGGCTAAGGATGAGGTGACGATGCGCGTGGGAAATGGTTCCAAAGTCGATGTGATCGCGGTTGGCACGCTACCTCTACATCTACCTTCAGGATTAGTTTTAGACCTGAATAATTGTTATTTGGTGCCAGCATTGAGCATGAACATTATATATGGATCTTGTTTAATGTGAGATAGTTATTCATTTAAATCAGAGAATAATGGTTGTTCTATTTATATGAGTAATATCTTTTATGGTCATGCACCCTTGATGAGTGGTCTATTTTTGTTGAATCTCGATAGTGATGATACACATATTTATAATATTGAAGCCAAAAGATGCAAAGTTAATAATGATACTGCAACTTATTTGTGACACTGTCGTTGGGTCATATTGGTGTAAAGCGCATGAAGAAACTCCATGCTGATGGACTTTTGGAATCACTTGATTATGAATCACTTGGTGCTTGCAAACCGTGCCTTATGGGCAAGATGACTAAAACTCCGATCTCCGGAACAATGGAACGAGCTATGGACTTATTGTAAATAATACATACTGATGTATGTGGTCCAATGAGTATTGAGGCTCATGGGGGGTATCATTATTTTCTTACCTTCACAGATGATTTGAGCAGATATGGTTATATCTACTTAATGAAGCATAAGTTGAAACATTTGAAAAGTTCAAAGAATTTCAGAGTGAATTGGAAAATCATCATAACAAGAAAATAAAGTTTCTACGATCTGATCATGGAGGAGAATCTTTGAGTTACGAGTTTGGTCTTCATTTGAAACAACATGGGATAGTTTCACAACTAACGCCAGCTGGAACACCACAGCTAAATGGTGTGTCCGAACATTGTAACTGTACTTTATAGGATATATGGTGCAATCTATGATGTCTATTACTGATTTACCGCTATCATTTTGGGGTTATGCTTTAGAGACGGCTACATTCACTTTAAATAGGGCACCATCAAAATCCATTGAGACGACGCCATATGAACTGTGGTTTGGCAAGAAACCAAAGTTGTCGTTTCTTAAAGTTTGGGGCTACGATGCTTATGTGAAAAAGTTTCAACCTAATAAGCTCGAACCCAAATCGGAGAAATGCGTCTTCATAGGATACCCAAAGGAAACTGTTGGGTACACATTCTATCATAGATCCAAAGGCAAAATCTTTGTTGCTAAGAATGGATCCTTTCTATAGAAGGAGTTTCTCTCAAAAGAAGTGAGTGGGAGGAAAGTAGAACTTGATGAGGTAGTTGTGCCTTCTCACTTATTGGAAAGTAGTTCATCACAGAAATCAGTTCTTGTGATTCCTATACCAATTAGTGAGGAAGCTAATGATGATGATCATGAAGCTTCAGATCAAGTTGCTATCGAACCTTGTAGGTCTTCCAGAGTAAGATCTGCACCAGAGTGGTACGGTAATCCTGTTCTGGAAGTCATGTTACTAGACCATGGTGAAACTATGAACTATGAGGAAGCGATGATGAGCCCACATTCCGCAAAATGGCTTGAAGCCATGAAATCTGAGATGGGATCCATGTATGAGAACAAAGTGTGGACTTTGGTGGACTTGCCCCGTTGCCCGATGATCGGCAAGCCATAGAAAATAAATGGATCTTTAAGAAGAACACTGACGCAGACGGTAATGTTACTGTTTACAAATCTTGACTTGTTGTGAAAGGTTTTCAACAAGTTCAAGGAGTTGACCATGATGAGACTTTCTCACCCGTAGTGATGCTTAAGTCTGTCCGAATCATGTTAGCAATTGCTGCATTTTATGATTTTGAAATTTTGCAAATGGATGTCAAAACTGCATTCCTGAATGGATTTCTGGAAGAAGAGATGTATATGATGCAACCGGAAGGTTTTTTCAATCCAAAGGGTGCTAACAAAGTGTGCAAGCTCCAGCGATCCATTTATGGACTGGTGCAAGCCTCTCGGGGTTGGAATAAACGCTTTGATAGTGTGATCAAAGCATATGGTTTTATACAAACTTTTGGAGAAGCCTGTATTTACAAGAAAGTGAGTGGGAGCTCTATAGCATTTCGAATCTTATATGTAGATGACATATTGTTGATTCGAAATGATATAGAATTTCTAGATAGCATAAAGGGATACCTGAATAAGATTTTTTTTCCATGAAAGACCTCGGTGAAGCTTCTTACATATTTGGCATCAGGATCTATAGAGATAGATCAAGACGCTTAATTGGACTTTCACAAAGCACATACCTTGATAAAGTTTTGAAGAAGTTCAAAATGGATCAGTCAAAGAAAGGGTTCTTGCCTGTGTTAAAAGGTGTGAAGTTGAGCCAGACTCAATGCCCGACCACTGCAGAAGATAGAGAGAAAATGAAAGTCATTCCCTATGATTCAGCCATAGGTTCTATCATGTATGCAATGTTGTGTACCAGACCTAATGTATGTCTTGTTATAAGCATCGCAGGAAGGTACCAAAGTAATCCCGGAGTGGAGCACTGGACAGCGGTCAAGAACATCCTGAAATACCTGAAAAGGACTAAGGATATGTTTCTCATTTATGTAGGTGAAAAAGAGCTGTTCGTAAACAGTTACGTCGATGCAAGCTTTGACACTGATCCGGATGACTCTAAGTCTCAAACCGGATATGTATTTTTATTGAATGGAGGAGCTGTCAGTTGGTGCAGTTCCAAGCAGAGCATCGTGGCGGGATCTATGGGTGAAGAAGAGTACATTTCTGCTTCGAAAGCAGCAAATGAATGAGTTTTGATGAAGGAGTTCATATCCAATCTAGGTGTCATACCTAGTGCATCGGGTCTAATGAACATCTTTTGTGACAGTACTGGTGCAATTGCCCTGGCAAAGGAATCCAGATTTCACAAGAGAACCAAGCACATCAAGAGACGCTTCAATTCCATCTGTCATCAAGTGTCGGAGGGGGACATAGAGATTTGCAAGATACACACGGATCTGAATGTTACAGACCCATTGACTAAGCCTCTTCCACGAGCAAAACATGATCAGCACCAAAGCTCCATGGGTGTTAGAATCATTACTTTGTAATCTAGATTATTGACTCTAGTGCAAGTGGGAGACTGAAGGAAATATGCCCTAGAGGCAATAATAAAGTTATTATTTATTTCCTTAATTCATGATAAATATTTATTATTCATGCTAGAACTAATTAACCAGAAACTTAGTACATGTGTGAATACATAGACAAAACATATAGTCCCTAGTATGCCTCTACTTGACTAGCTTGTTAATCAAAGATGGTTATGTTTCCTAACCATAGACATGTGTTGTCATTTGATGAACGGGATCACATCATTAGGAGAATGATGTGATGGACATGACCCATCCATTAGCTTAGCATTATGATTGTGTCAGATTCATTGCTAGTACTTTCTTCATGACTTATACAAGTTCCTGAGACTATGAGATTATGCAACTCCCGAATACCGGAGGAACACTTTGTGTGCTACAAAACGTCACAAAGTAAATGGGTGATTATAAAGGTGCTCTAGAGGTGTCTCCGAAGGTGTTTGTTGGGTTGGCATAGATCGAGATTAGGATTTGTCACTCCGTGTTTTGGAGAGGTATCTCTGGGCCCTCTCGGTAATGCACATCAATATAAGCCTTGCAAGCAATGTGACTAATGAGTTAGTCACGGGATGATGCACTACAGAATGAGTAAAGAGGCTTTCCGGTAACGAGATTGAACTAGGTATGATGATACCTATGATCGAATCTCGGGCAAGTAACATATTGATGACAAAGGGAACAACGTATGTTGTTATGCGGTTTGACCGATAAAGATCTTCATAGAATATGTAGGAACCAATATGAGCATCCAGGTTCCGCTATTGGTTATTGACTGGAGATGTGTCTCGGTCATGTCTACATAGTTCTCGAACCCGTATGGTCCGCACGCTTAACGTTCGATGACGATTAGTATTATGAGTTTATGTGATATGATGTATTGAAGATTGTTCTGAGTCTCGGATGTGATCACGGACATGACGAGGAGTCTCGAAATGGTTGATACATAAAGATTGATATATTGGACGACTATATTCAGACACCGGAACTGTTCCGGAGAAGTTTCGGATAAAACCGGAGTGCTAGAGGGTTATCGGAACCCCCGGGGGAACTAATGGGCCTTGATGGGCCTTAGTGGAGAGAGAGAGAGAGAGGGGCGGCCTGGGCAGGCCGTGCCCCCCTCCCCCTTGAGTCCCAATAGGACAAGGAAGGGGGGGCGGTGCCCCCCCTTTCCTTTCCCCTCTCCCTCTCCTTCCTTCCCCCTCTTCCCCTGTTGGTGGAATCCTACTAGGACTAGTAGTCCTAGTAGGACTCCCTTCTTGGGGCGCGCCTACAGTGGCCGGCCGGCCTCCCCCTTGATCCTTTATATATTGGGGGTAGGGGGCACCATAGAATACACAAGTTGATTGTTTAGCCGTGTGCGGTGCCCCCTCCATAGATTTCCACCTCGGTCATATCGTCGTAGTGCTTAGGTGCAGATTGTGGAGGTGTCGTACCTTCGGTGCTAGGATCAGTCGGATCGTGAATACGTACGATTACATCAACCGCGTTGTCATAACGCTTCCGCTTTCGGTCTACGAGTGTATGTGGACACACTCTCCCCTCTCGTTGCTATGCATCTCCTAGATGGATCTTGCGTGATCGTAGGAAATTTTTTGAAATTACTACGTTCCCCAACAATTAGATGACGCACATTCGACATGAACATGGTAACATTCACCATGATGAATCACGCCCTATTGGGCCTTGCCCCTTTTGAAAAATCCATCCTCGGTCACGACAATGACGGGTTGGAATGGGATGAAAACCATATCACCATACCATAACCGTCGCTCGTAAAGGATGAGCCGACTCGTCACATATGCATCTGCAATGTCATCATGGTGGGAAGCAACTAGTGTTTCTCCCTCGTACATCTCAAACGTATCTACAATTTTATCATGTTTCATGCTACATCGATTATTATTATTATTATTATTATTATTATTTGGACTAACCTATTATTTCAATGGCCAGTGCCAGTTGTTGTTTTTGGACATTTCATGGAAACCGTTTTTATGGAGCTTAAAAAAATCGAATAAAATATACAAAAACGTTCCACGGTAAAAGAGCCAATGTGCCAAAAACCCACTAGGAGGGGCCCACCAGTTGTCATGCATCGAAACCGTGTGGCCAGGGGGATGGGTGTGTGGGAAGGCTAGGTGATGTCCCTAGACCGACTCTCGGCCCCCCTATTACTATGAATACCGAAAATACCTCCCACATTTTACCCTATTTTTTCCGTCGCGTGAGTTCCCATTTGAGGTGATCTTCATTTGAGCCCTTTCCGGGCCCTGCCAAGAGGGGAATTAATCTTCATCGACCTTTCCATCATCCCTTGTTGATCATGTGATGATTGGTATTAGTCCACCATCGGGGTTGAGATTTTTTACCATTAGCTATGATCTCTCACTCTATCTCCCTTTATTATGTTCGTTTCCCATGATGATTGTTGTGGGCTTCGTTAATGGAGTTTTTATCTCCCCCCCCCATATTATTTTTTCTAAATTAAATCTTGCTCATCATTGAATTTCTTTATGTTGGATTGAATCTTTTGGGAATCATTGAAAATAGATGATGCATTTCTAGTATAACTTATGAAGATGCCCGTAGACATCAGAATGACTCTATGGATAATATGTTAGAATGATAAAGATTATATGGTATTGTAGTACTATAATTTCTAGGACTGCCTGATGTGACATTGGGTGGCTCAATATATTAAGATATGAAATACGACTATGCATGAGGTGGTTGGCTATTCGCACACCTACGAGATCGCATCCTACATTGATCCGAATAAAAAAGAAACTTTGGAGTGATTCTTTACTGTGCTTATGAGGTCATATCATGTTGTTTTAACTATGTTAATCATGTTGAGAGTAGAAATTATAAACCCTAGGCATTGTTTCCAAGAACTAAGGCACCATTATACCCAATTTTACTACTGTTTACCTTATCGTCCTATTTTATTCCAAAAATAAAGACACTAATACCATCCATATTACACATTTATTATAACCTCTTCACCAAACTAGTGTACGTATACAACGGACAATTATATTAGGTGTGTTGGGGACACGAGATACTTCTTGTGTCCTGATACATCCATTTTGCATCATGTTTTCCTACTATTATTTATAATTTTTTATCCATAATAACACTTTATGGAGCAAATGCCTTTTCTCTCATAATATGCAAGGTTTACACAAAGAGGGAGAATACCGGCAGCTGGATTTCTGGACCTAAAAAAGCTATGTCAGAGATACCTATTATGCACATCTCCAAATGAGCTGAAATTTTACGGAGAATTATTTTGGAATATATAATAAATATTGGAGGAAATAACTACCAGAGGGGGCTACCTGGTGCCCACAAGACACCAGGGCGCGCCAGGCCCCCTAGGCACGCCCTGGTTGGTGGTGGGCAGCTCAGCCCACCTCCGGTGCCCATCTTCTGGTATATAAGGTATTTTAACCTAGAAAAAATAAGGAGATGACTTTCAGGACGGAATGATGTCGTCTTGAGGCAGAACTTGGGTAGGAGCACTTTTGCCTTCTGGTGAAGCAATTCTGTCAGGGGAACTTCCCTCCCGGAGGGGGAAATCGAAGCCATCATCATCACCAACAACCCTCTCATCTATGGGAGGCCAATCTTCATCAACATCTTCAACAACACCATCTCATCTCAAAACCCTAGTTCATCTCTTGTGTTCAATCTTTGTACCGGAACCTCAGATTGGTACCTGTGGGTGACTAGTAGTGTTGATTACATCTTGTAGTTGATGCTTATGGTTTATTTGGTGGAAGATTATATGTTCAGATCCATTGTGCTATTTAATACCCCTATGATCTTGAGCATGAATGTTATTTGTGAGTAGTTACTTTTGTTCTTGAGGTCACGGTGAGAAGTCATGTTGTAAGTAATCACGTGAAGTTGATATGTGTCTGATATTTTGATGATATGTATGTTGTGATTCCCTTAGTGATGTTATGTGAACATCGACTACATGACACTTCACCATCTTTGGGACTAAGGGAATGCGTTGCAGAGTAGTTATTAGATGATGGGTTGCTAGAGAGACAAAATCTTAAACCCTCGTTTATGCGCTATTCCGTAAGGGACTGATTTGGATCCATATGTTTAATGCTATGGTTAGATTTTATCTTAATACTTTTCTCATAGTTGTGGATGCTTGCGAGGGGGTTAATCATAAGTGGGAGGTTTGTTCAAGTAAGAATAGCACCCAAGCACCGGTCCACCCACATATCAAATTATCAAAGTAGCGAACACGAATTAAACAACATGATGAAAGTGGCTAGACGAAATTCTCGTGTGCCCTATAGACGCTTTGCTTGTTATAAGAGACCATTTTGGCTTGTCCTTTGCCACAAAAGGATTGGGCTTACTTGCTGCACTTTATTTACCATTATAGTTACTTGCTCGTTACAAATTATCCTACTATCAAACTACTTGTTACCGACAATTTTAGTGCTTGCAGAAATTACCTTGCTAAAAACCGCTTGTCATTTCCTTCTACTCCTTGTTGGGTTCGACACTCTTACTTATCTATAGGACTATGATTGATCCCCTATACTTGTGGGTCATCAAGACTCTTTTCTGGTGCCGTTGCCAGGGAGTGAAGCGCTCTTGGTAAGTGGAAATTGGTAAGAAAATACTTATATTACATGCTGAAAATTATTGTCACTTGTTACAATGGAAAACAATCCTTAGAGGGGTTTTTTCGGGATATCTTAACCTCGACCGGAAATACAAAGAGTTGCCCCTTAACCTACTACACCTATTGAAAATATTAGCTATGAAATTCCTCCAGGTATGATAGAACAACTGCTAGCTAATCCTTAGGCAGGAGATGGAACTAAACATCCCAATATGCATTTGATACATGTCGGTGAAATTTTTGGATTATTTAAGCTTGCAGGTTTACCCAGAGATGAAGTTAAGAAGAATGTTTTCCCTTTATATTTGAAGGGAAATGCATTTATATGGTATAGGCTATCTGATGATATTGGATCCTGGAACTGGATTTGATTGAAATTGGAATTTCACCAAAAGTTTTATCCTATGCATCTAGTTCATCGTGATCAGAATTATATAATTTTTGGCCTCGTGAAGGAGAAAGTATCACTCTAGCTTGCGGGGGTCTTAAGTCAATGTTACATTCATGCCCCAATCATGAGCTCTCGAGAGAAATTATTATTCAGAATTTTATGCTCGGCTTTCTCGTGATGATCAATCCATGCTCGATACTTCTTGTACTGGTTCTTTTATGAAGAAGAATATTGAATTCAAGCGGCATATTTTGGAACCAATTAAATGCAACTCTAAAGATTGGGAACTCGACGAAGGTAAAGAGTTGGGTATTAAGCTTGAGTTTGATTGCGTTAAATCCTTTATGAATACCGATGCTTTTCACAAGTTTAGCACTAAATATGGACTTGACTCTGAGATAGTAGCCTCTTTTTGTGAATCATTTGCTACTCATATTGATCTCCCTAAGGAGAAGTGGTTTAAATATCATCCCCCTATTAAAGAGGAAATCAAATAACCGATTATAGCTAAAGATGAAACTATCATTTACAATGTTGATCTAGTAGTTCCTACTGCTTATATTGAAAAACCTATTTTCCCTGTTAGGATAAAGGAACATGCTAAGGTATGAATAGTGGTTCGCAAAAGTAATATTAAAGAACATAAACCCTCTGAAAAATTAAAGTAGAACCTAGTGCTGCTATGGTCAAAGATCTCTTGGTCGAACATATTGATGGGCATGTTATTTACTTTTGTGATGAACCGGCTAGAATTGCGAAACCCGATGAAAAAGATAAACATAGACCTGTAGTTGGCATGCCTGTAGTTGGCATGCCTGTTGTCTCAGTTAAAATAGGAGATCATTGCTATCATGGTTTATGTGACTTAGGTGCTAGTGTGAGTGCTATTCCTTTTACCTTATATCAAGAAATTATGAATGACATAGCACCCACTTAAATATAAGACATAGATGTTAATACTAAAGTTGCAAATCGAGACACCATCACACCACTTGGGATAGTTAGAGATGTTCAAGTCTTGTGTGGGGAAATAAAATACCCTACTGATTTTCTAGTTCTTGGTTCCCCACAATATGACTTTTGACTGGTAGACCTTTCTTGAACATTGTCAATGCCAAGATAGATTCTGAAAAAGAAAATGCCGGTGTTAGTTTTTGTGAGGTGTATCATGAGTTTAATTTCTCTAAGTTTTGTAGACAACCTCATGATAAAGACTCACCTAGTAAAGATGAAATAATTGGTCTTGCTTCTATTGTTATGCACTTGTCATGCACTTCCATTGCGGCCTGGTTCAAACAAGTCCACCTCTTACACAATATTTGCTAGACCATAAAAATGATATGCACTTGTGTGAAAGAAATGAAATACATAAAATATTCTTTGAACAAAAACCTCTCCTTAAACACAATTTGCCTATTGAAACTCTAGGAGGTCCTCCTCCTATTGGGGAACGTAGTAATTTCAAAAAAAAATCCTACGCACATGTGTAGGATATTGAGAAGTGTGTCTAGAGGGGGTGATTAGACTACTTAACCAATTAAAAACTATGCCTTTTCCCAATTTTAGTCTTTGGCCGATTTTAGCTATCTTAGCACAAGTCAAGCAATCTTCACACAATTCAAGCAAGCATGCAAAGATTATAAGAGCGGCGGAAAGTAAAGCATGCAACTTGCAAGAATGTAAACGGAAGGGTTTGGAGATTTCCAACACAATTTGGAGACACGGTGATTTTTGAGTCGTGGTTCCGATAGGTGGTGCTATCGTACATCCATGTTGATGGAGACTTCAACCCACGAAGGGTAACGGTTGCGTGAGTCCACGGAGGGCTCCACCCACGAAGGTTCCATGAAGAAGCAACCATGTCTATCCTACCATGGCCATCGCCCACGAAGGACTTGCCTCACTAGCGGTAGATCTTCACGAAGTAGGCGATCTCCTTGCCCTTACAAACTCCTTGGTTCAACTCCACAATCTTGTCGGAGGCTCCCAAGTGACACCTAGCCAATCTAGGAGACACCACTCTCCAAGAAGTAACAAATGTTGTGTTGATGATGAACTCCTTGCTCTTGTGCTTCAAATGATAGTCTCCCCAACACTCAACTCTCTCTCATAGGATTTGGATCTGGTGAAAAGAAGATTTGAGTGGAAAGCAACTTGGGGAAGGCTAGAGATCAAGATTCATATGGTAGGAATTGAATATCTTGGCCTCAACACATGAGTAGGTAGTTCTCTCTCAGAAATGGTAAGTTGGAAGTGTAGGTTCGTTCTGATGGCTCTCTCCACGAATGAAGAGGAGGTGGAGGGGTATATATAGCCTCCACACAAAATCTAACCGTTACACACAATTTACCAATCTCGGTGGGACCGAATCAACAAACTTAGTCAGACCGATTTAGTAAACAACATGACAGTTAGGATTTTCGATGGGACCGACATGCAACTCGGTAGGACCGATATGGTTAGGGTTAGGGCATAACGTAATCTCCGTGAGACCGATTACACAAACTCGGTGAGACCGATTTTGGTAATAAGCTAACCAGAGAGTTGGTCAGGCAAACTCGATGGGACCGAGTACTAAAACTCGGTGGGACCGATTTTGGTAATAAGTTAACCAGAGAGTTTGCATTGTAATCTCAATAGTACCGATTACTCAATCTCGGTAAGACCGATTTTGATAATGGACACACACAGAGAGATTACAATCCCATCTCGGTGAGACTGAGATCCCTATCGGTGAGACCGATTTGCCTAGGGTTTGTGGCAGTGGCTATGACATCTGAACTCGGTGGCGCCAGATAGAAAGAATCGGTGGGGCCGAGTTTGACTTTAGGTTTAGGTCATATGAGGATATGAGAAAGTAGTTGAGGGTTTTTGGGGCATATCACTAAGCACTGTTGAGAAAGAAACTCATTAAACAACACCTCATCCCCTCTTGATAGTATTGGTTTTTCCTATAGACTCAATGTGATCTTGGATCACTAAAATATAAAATGCAGAGTCTTGACCTAGGAGCTTGAGCCAATCCTTTGTCCTTAGCATCTTGAAGGGGTTCCACATCCTTTAGTCCATGCCACTCCATTGTTGAACTTGTCTGAAATACACTAGGTAAAAGTGTTACTCCAACAGGGGATATGTTGACATTAATTACCAAAACCATCCAGGGAGCACTTGTGCTTTCAATCTCCCCTTTTTTGTAATTGATGACAACATACATCAAAGCTTTAGACAAAGATATAGAGAATAGCAAGTAAAGCTTTGGAAAGACATGTAACAAGCATAGGCTCCCCCTACATGTATGCAATCATGTGAATATGGAATATAGAAGCATGTGAGAGCATAACCATGATAGAGTAGGCAATGTGTTACATGTATCTTGGCCATATGCATCAGAGCGAAGAATATAAAAAAATACCTTCATGCTCATGAGTCCTTCTTGCAAACAGTATGTACATCAGCAAGAATTCCGCATACACATGATTGTGATGCATATACTTACCTTGTGGTCTTGAGTTGGCTTAGGATAGGGTGAACCTGTGAAAATAAGGTTAGATAACACAGATGCATCTACTAGCTAGAGCAAACGAGAAGAAACCACAAGAATACCAAGGCTGGGATGACATGTAGAGAGTGATTACTAAGTACCACATTGGATTAGACATGTCCCCAAAGGTAAAGATATGTAATGAATTTAAGATGTCTTGCTCCCCCTGAATCTAGCATGGGATACTGGGAGAAGATAGGGAACAGAAAATCAGAGCTAAAGCAATTAAGCACATATGAACATGTCTTTCCCCTCAAGAAGACATGTGGCATCTCTCCTCTTGAACATCAAGCATCTGGGATCCTTGAGGATTACTCTCTTCTTGAGTATTCTCTCCCCATGGAGATCTCTCTCTCCCCTTGTGGAAGTGATACTCTCTCTCTCCCTTTGGAAGTGATAAGCTTTGATGTGATCTCTCTCTCCCCCTTTGACATCAATTTCCAAGAAGGGCCTTCTGGAATTTGTCGTGAATGGGTTTGATCCTCGAGTCACAGCACAAAGCACTAATAAAAATGTGATGCTTGTAGAGGACAAGATTCATTAAGTGGAGCTAGATCAAAAGTATCACAGAAGTAAGTGGCAGGTAGTTTTTCCTGTAGTGAGATCGGTAGCACCGAGTGGTATGCTTCGGTTGCACCGAAAGGATTCGGTTGGACCGAAAACAACAAACCGGTGGGACCGAGTTCATCACACAGAAAACACTTGTCACCTCATCTCACTAGACTAGTAAGATCTCACAGTGATTTGCAAGGAATTAACTAAATGATATGCAATGAATTGGATGCAGGAAATGCAGAACAGACAATAAACAAGAAGAAACTGTAAAAGAAATCTAGATGAAGTTTTTTTTGGAAGGGGAAACAAACATGCATGAGACAAATGCAAGAGCACAGAAAAGAACACAAGAAAACTTCATCTAGAGATGGTCGGCGACAAAGTCACCTATGTTAGAGTATATTGACTTAGGAGTCAAGTGAGATCACTTGATCATATGTCATACTCATCATTTAAGCTCAAAATGGGGTTACCATTTTTTGTTTAAGCATATTGATGTATTCACATCTTGCCGAGTTGCTTTAACTCATGTCTTGGAGTAAAGGTTCTCTAAGATGGAAAAACATACCTTGGGTGGTGGTGTTGATCATGTAGTTGAACTTGTGTGGGTTGCTCAAGGTTGATGTAGCTCATCAAGAGTTGGGAGCACCACTTGGAATTTGAGTTCATCTACCTACATGGGTTAGCTCTTGCAAGGAAGAGCACTTGTGTGTCCAAAAATGACAATCATGAAACTCAACATAGAATTTGTCAAAGGATATGTTCGAATGATTCCGTGCTTCCTTATCTTCAACCACCATAGTGTAGAGACTTGGTGATGTAGAGATTGCTCAAGATATGAGTAGGTTACAATCTCATGGACAGTGATTCAACCAAGTACCTACATGGGTTAGATAACATGCAAGGTGCGAATTTATCCAAGACATAAGATTATCATCATAAGAGAAATATCAAGGATTAGTCTTAAGCTCATGTCTTGCATGTATCCAATGGAGTTTCTACTCCAAGTTTGAAGCATCAATGATGTTCAATTCTCCTCTCAACCTGCAAAACACTTTCTCATCAAGTGGTTTACTAAAAATATCTGCTAATTGCTTTTCGATGCGAATGTGCTTAATATTAATGCCACCCTTAGCAACATGATCTCGAATGAAATGATGACGAACTTCAATATGCTTAGTTCGAGAGTGTTGCACGGGATTGTGAGCAATCTTGATAGCACTTTCATTGTCACAAAGCTATGGAACATGTTTCACATATAACCCATAATCTTTAAGAGTTTGGGTCATCCAAAGTAACTGAGCACAACATGAACCAGCGGCAATGTATTCTGCTTCGGCGGTGGATAAGGATACCGAGTTTTGTTTCTTGGAAGACCAAGACACAAGAGATCTACCAAGGAATTGACAAGTACCCGAAGTGGACTTTCTATCAACCTTGTCTCCGGCATAGTCCGAGTCGGAGTAGCCAACAAGATCGAAAGAGGCCCTCTTAGGATACCAAATGCCAAAATTTGGTGTATGAATTAAATATGTCACTATCCTTTTCACGGCCTTAAGATGACATTCTTTAGGAGCAGCTTGATATCTTGCACACATGCACACACTTAGCATAATATCGGGACATGAAGCACATAGGTATAACAATGAACCAATCATAGAGCGATAAACCTTTTGATCAACTGGTTCACCATCTTTGGTCAAATCAAGATGTCCACTAGTAGGCATGGGTGTAGACATACCTTTGCATTCTTGCATATTGAACTTCTTGAATAAGTCCTTAGTGTACTTCGTTTGAGAGACAAAAGTACCTTCCTTAGTTTTCTTGATTTGCAACCCAAGAAAGAATTTGAGTTCACTCATCATTGACATCTCAAACTTCTCCGACATTAGCTTTCCAAATTTCTCACTAAAATGAGGGTTAGTTGATCCAAATATAATATCATCAACATAAATTTGGCATACAAATAATTCTCCATTAACTCTTTTAGTAAAAAGTGTAGAATCAATTTTTCCAATTTCAAAGCCTTTTTCAATAAGGAACTTGGTTAAGCATTTATACCAAGCTCTAGGAGCTTGTTTAAGACCATAAAGAGCTTTGCAAAGTTTGTAGACATGATTGGGTTTCTTAGGATTGATAAAGCCAGGAGGTTGTTTAACATAAACTTCCTCCTCTATTTTACCATTTAGAAAAGCACTTTTAATGTCCATTTGGTACAAGGTGATATCATGGTGATTAGCATAGGCAGGTAAGATGCGAATGGACTCAAGTCTAGCAATGGGAGCATAAGTCTCACCATAGTCCATACCTTCGACTTGTGTGTAGCCTTGGGCGACGAGACATGCTTTGTTGCGAACTACTTATCCATCTTCATCTTGCTTGTTGTGAAACACCCATTTGGTACCGATGATGTTGTGGTTGTTGTCGGGCTTCTCAACCAATGTCCAAACTTGATTTCTCTCAAAGTTGTGTAGCTCTTCGTGCATAGCATTTATCCAATCCGGATCTTCCAATGCTTCTTTAACCTTCATAGGTTCAAGGCTAGAGATGAATGAATAGTGTTCATAAAAGTTAGCTAAATGAGTTTTAGAGCGAGTGATTCTCCTGGTTTGGATATCATTGTAGATTTGCTCGACGGGATGGTCTTCAGCAATTCTTGCTCGAACTCGTGAAAGCTTTTGCTTGGGTCTTGGTTGAACATCTTCTTCATCTTGTTCTTCTTCTTCTTGGCCTTCTTCATTATTGGCGTTATCGTTCTCTTGTCGTGGTGGAGAATGAGGTTGTTGACGTTCTTGATGTACTTCCTCATTTTCTTCATCTTGGTGTGTACCACTTGTGGATGCTTCTGTATCAACTCTTGGTTCACCTTGTTGTGAAGTAGAAGCTTCCACTTGGACGGACGAGGTACTCTCCTTCACTTCCGTTGGACGAATCTTGCCAATAGACAAGTCTTGGATTGCTTCCGAAGGATCTTTGTCTCCTACATCAATTGGCAATTGCTCTACTTGCGAGCTGTTAGATTCATCAAACTTCACATCTACCGTTTCTTCAACCTTTTGGGTGAAATTGTTGTAGACACGGTATGTGTGAGAGTTTGAGCCATAACCAAGTAGGAAACCCTCATGAGACTTAGGAGCAAATTTAGAACGACGATGCTTATCAAGAATGTAGCACTTTGAGCCGAATACTCGAAAGTATCCAACTTGGGGTTTGTTACCGGTGAGGAGCTCGTATGCCGTCTTGCCGAGTATCTTGTGAAGATACAAGCGATTTTTTGCATGACAAGCTGTCTCAACCGCTTCCGCCCAAAAGTGCTTTGGCGTCTTGTACTCATCAAGCATCGTTCTTGCCATTTCAATGAGCGTCTGGTTGTTCCTCTCAACAACTCCATTTTGTTGAGGTGTGTATGTAGCCGAGAACTCATGTGAAATCCCTTCTTCATCAAGAAAGGTCTCCACATTTGCGTTCTTGAACTCCGCTCCGTTGTCACTGCGAACCTTCTTGATCTTCACTTCAAATTGATTTTGAGCCTTCCTGGCGAAGTTTTTGAAGATCTTTTGGACCTGCAATTTGTCATCGAGAAAGAACACCCACATAAATCTTGAAAAATCATCAACTATAACTAGACCAAAAGAATTTCCACCGAGACTTTTGTAAGCGTTGGGACCAAAGAGATCCATGTGAAGTAGCTCAAGTGGCCTCCTTGTGGTCATGATGTTCTTCACGGGATGACTTCCTCCAACCTGTTTACCTGCTTAACAAGCACTGCAAAGTCTATCCTTATCAAATATGACATCATTAACACCAAGGATACGATTCCCTTTAATAAGTTTGTCAAGGTTTCTCATGCCAACATGACCTAGTCGTCTATGCCATAACCAACCTTTAGAGGATTTAGCAATGAAGCAAGTTCTAGGTTGAGCCTTTTTAGTGAAATCAACAATGTAAAGATCACCTCTACGTATACCGGTATAGACCATTTTATGATTGTCTCTACGAAACACTTGGCAATCTACTTCAGTAAATAAGACATTGAAACCGAAATCAGCAAGTCTAGATACTGAAAGTAAGTTGTAGCCAAGAGATTCAGCGAGCATAACATTCTGAATGGAGCTGTCATGTGAGATGGCCACCTTACGGAGGCCAACCACCTTACCCTTTGAGTTGTCACCGAAAGTGACATACTTTCGAGGACCATCATTTTCAGCAAGCTCATGAAACATGTCTTTATCTCCGGTCATGTGATCGGTACATCCACTGTCAAGGACCCATTCCTTTCGTCCTGCCATATATCCCCGAAGATTTGCCATAAGACCAAAGTGTCTCATCACATCATCAAGATCAAAGTCATCATCATCATCCTCATCATAGTATCCATGCTCAACATCGTCATGTGGTGGATCAATTACTAGTGAGGATGATTCATTAGTATGAGTTTGACAATAATCTCCTCTATGAAGTCTAGTAGCTTCGGAAATAATATCGCTAATAATTCCAACATTTCCTTTGGCACGCATAAGATTTGTAAGTTCAAATAGACAATTACCAAACATAGGATCATTGGAATTCATCTTACTCAAGGCAATAGACTTATGAAGAATTTCATCTAGATTTTTCAGAGAATAATTAGGAAATCGTTCCTCAAGAAATTTCCATATAGTGTAGGCACACTCAAGAGTAGGCAGTTTTCCAATCAAGTTTCTAGGCAAGCCTCTAGTGATAAGATTAAGAGTTCTAACATTCCTAATCATGTCAATCAACTCATCAAGGGTAGGATGCATAGGATCAACATAAGGTGCACAAGGACTAGCAATGTACTCGTTCAAATGATATTGATTGAAAATTACAAGCATCTCATTTTTCCACTCATGAAAATACTCTCCATCAAGTATAGGCACTCTATGTCTAAGACTCCCCAAGTAGACTCATCCATCTTCCTCCAATGGTGATTAAACCAAAGCAATGGAGACCAAGCCCTGATACCACTTGTAGGATCTTGAGAAGTATGTCTAGAGGGGGGGGTGATTAGACTACTTGACCAATTAAAAACTATGCCTTTTCCCAATTTTAGTCTTTGGCAGATTTTAGCTATCTTAGCACAAGTCAAGCAATCTTCACACAATTCAAGCAAGCATGCAAAGAGTATAAGAGCAGCGGAAAGTAAAGCATGCAACTTGCAAGAATGTAAAGGGAAGGGTTTGGAGATTTCAAACGCAATTTGGAGACACGGTGATTTTTGAGCCGTGGTTCCGATAGGTGGTGCTATTGTACATTCACGTTGATGGAGACTTCAACCCACGAAGGGTAACCGATGCGCGAGTCCACGAAGGGCTCCACCCACGAAGGATCCACGAAGAAGCAACCTTGTCTATCCCACCATGGCTGTCGCCCACGAAGGGCTTGCCTCACTAGCGGTAGATCTTCACGAAGTAGGCGATCTCCTTGCCCTGACAAACTCCTTGGTTCAACTCCACAATCTTGTCAGAGGCTCCCAAGTGACACCTAGCCAATCTAGGAGACACCACTCTCCAAGAAGTAACAAATGGTGTGTTGATATGAACTCCTTGCTCTTGTGCTTCAAATGATAGTATCCCCAACACTCAACTCTCTCCGATAGGATTTGGATCTGGTGGAAAGAATATTTGAGTGGAAAGCAACTTGGGGAAGGCTAGAGATCAAGATTCATATGGTAGGAATGGAATATCTTGGCCTCAACATATGAGTAGGTAGTTCTCTCTTAGAAATGGTAAGTTGGAAGTGTAGGTTCGTTCTGATGGCTCTCTCCATGAATGAAGAGGAGGTGGAGGGGTATATATAGCCTCCACACAAAATCTAACCGTTACACACAATTTACCAAACTTGGTGGGACCGAATCAACAAACTCGGTCAGACCGATTTAGTAAACAATGTGACCGTTAGGGTTTTCGATGGGACCGACATGCAACTCGGTAGGACCGATATGGTTAGAGTTAGGGCATAATGTAATCTCGATGAGACCGATTACACAAACTCGGTGAGACCGATTTTGTTAATAAGCTAACCAGAGAGTTGGTCAAGCAAACTCGGTGGGACCGATTACTAAAACTCGGTGGGACCGATTTTGGTAATAAGTTAACCAAAAAGTTTGCATTGTAATCTTGGTAGTATCGGTTACTCAATCTCGGTAAGACCAATTTTGATAACGGACATACACAGAGAGATTACAATCCCATCTCGGTGAGACTGAGATCCCTATCGGTGAGACCGATTTGCCTAGGGTTTGTGGCAGTGGCTATGACATCTGAACTCGGTGGCGCCAGATAGAAAGAATCGGTGGGGCCGAGTTTGACTTTAGGTTTAGGTCATATGAGGATATGAGAAAGTAGTTGAGGGTTTTTGGAGCATATCACTAAGCACTGTTGAGAAAGAAACTCATCAAACAACACCTCATCCCCTCTTGATAGTATTGGTTTTTCCTATAGACTCAATGTGATCTTGGATCACTAAAATATAAAATGCAGAGTCTTGACCTAGGATCTTGAGCCAATCCTTTGTCCTTAGCATCTTGAAGGGGTTCCACATCCTTTAGTCCATGCCACTCCATTGTTGAACTTGTCTGAAATACACTAGGTAAAAGTGTTAGTCCAACAAGGGATATGTTGACATTAATTATCAAAACCATCCAGGGAGCACTTGTGCTTTCAACATGCAAGATCATGGTGATGCATAGCAACAAGTGGGGAGAGTGAGTCCACGTACCCTCATAGACCAAAAGCGGAAGCGTTAGCACAACGCGGTTGATGTAGTCGTATGTCTTCACGATCTGACCAATCCAAGTACCGAACGTACGGCACCTCCGAGTTTAGCACACGTTCAGCTCGCTGACGTTCCACGAACTCCCATCCAGTAGAGCTTTGCGGGAGAGTTCCATCAGCACGACGGCGTGATGACGGTGTCGATGATGCTACCGACGCAGGGCTTCGCCTAATCACCGCTACGATATTACCAAGGTGGAATATTGTGGAGGGGGGACCAAACACGGCTGGGAGAGATCAACAGATCAACTTGTATCTATGGGGTGCACCTTGCCTCGATATATAATGGCGGAGAGGAGGGGAGGGCCGGCCCACTCTATGGCGCGCCCTGGGGAGTCCTACTCCCACCGGGAGTAGGACTCCCCCCCCCCCCTTCCATGTAGTAGAAGTAGGAGTCAAGGAAAGGGAAGAGAGAAGAGAAGGAAGGAGGGGGCGCCGCCCCTCCCCCTAGTCCAATTCGGACTAGGCCTTGGGGGAGCGCGGCGTGCCTCTCTCTCTCTCTCTCTCCCTTAAAGCCCAATAAGGCCCATATACTCCCCGGCGAATTCCCGTAAGTCTCCGGTACTCCAATAAATACCCGAATCACTCGGAACCTTTCTGATGTCCAAATATAGTCGTCCAATATATTGATCTTTATGTCTCGACCATTTCAAAACTCCTCGTCATGTCCCCGATCTCATTCGGGACTCCGAACTACCTTCGGTACATCAAAACACATAACTCATAATATAAATCGTCACCGAACTTTAAGCGTGTCGACCCTATGGGTTCGATAACTATGTAGACATGACCGAGACACATCTCTGGTCAATAACCAATAGCGGAACCTAGATGATCATATTGGCTCCTACATATTCTACGAAGATCTTTATCGGTCAAACAGCATAACAACATATGTTGTTCCCTTTGTCATCGGTATGTTACTTGCCCGAGATTTGACCGTCGGTATCTCAATACCTAGTTCAATCTCATTACCGGAAAGTCTCTTTACTCGTTCCATAATGCATCATCCCGCAACGAACTCATTAATCACAATGCTTGCAAGGCTTATAGTGGTGTGCATTACCGAGAGGGCCGAGAGATACCTCTCCGACAATCAGATTGACAAATCCTAATCTCGAAATACGCCAACTCAACAAGTACCTTCGGAGACACCTGTAGAGCACCTTTATAACCACCCAGTTACGTTGTGACGTTTGGTAGCACACAAAGTGCTCCTCCGGTAAACGGGAGTTGCATAATCTCATAGTCATAGGAACATGTATAAGTCATGAAGAAAGCAATAGCAACATACTAAATGATCAAGTGCTAAGCTAACGGATGGGTCAAGTCAATCACATCATTCTCCAATTATGTGATCCCATTAATCAAATGACAACTCATGTCTATGGCTAGGAAACTTAACCATCTTTCATTCAACGAGCTAGTCAAGTAGAGGCATACTAATGACACTTTGTTTGTCTACGTATTCTCACATGTACTAAGTTTCCAGTTAATACAATTCTAGCATGAATATTAAACATTTATCATGAAATAAGGAAATAAATAATAACTTTATTATTGCCTCTAGGGCATATTTCTTTCAGTATCCCACTTGCACTAGAGTCAGTAATCTAGTTCACATCAGCATGTGATTTAACACTAATATTCACATCTGCATGTGATTAATACTCATAGTTCACATTGTCATGTGACCAACACTCAAAGGAGGTCATGTGATCAGCGCGTTTAGTGAGGCGGTTTCCTTGGCACGTCTTGTCGAAGCAGAGATCGTGTTCCCCTTATTCTGGGATTCCCATCAATACGGACGTGGGTAACCCAACCTCGCCATTGATTGTGACGCTTGGGAGATAAGCGAGTTTTACCAGGCCGGTGGGGATGCGTGTTTCTGTCCGCCCATATACGGGGATAAAGATCCAATCCTTTTACCTGCGCCTTCTTCCTCCTTGGCTTATCCATCTCTGCGAACCCGAGCTCCAGCGCCCAAGCCCACACATCTCACCTCAACCTTCCCCAACTATGTCCGGAGCAGGAGGCAAGTGGATGGCCTCCTCCATCATGGAGGGGCAGATCCAGAAGCTGCGCAACGCCGGATACTTGTCCAGCGACATCGCGCATCGGCTCCCCGACGAGGGAGAGCTCATCCCCACCCCCAGGCCCCATGAGAGGGTAGTATTCCTTCCCCATTTCCTCCGCGGACTGGGCTTCCCGCTCCATCCCTTTGTCCAAGGGCTCATGTTTTACTACGGCCTGGATTTCCACGATCTGGCCCCGAATTTCATCCTCAACATCTCGGTGTTTATCGTCGTGTGTGAGGCCTTCCTCTGCATCCAGCCCCACTTCGGCTTGTGGCTCAAGACCTTCAGGGTCAAGACGAAGGTTGTGAAGGGCAGCCAAGCAGAGTGCGGAGGCGCCATGGTGGGCAGGATGTCCCACGTTACGTGGCTGGAAGGCACTTTCGTGGAAACCATCAAGGGGTGGCAATCGGGGTGGTTCTACATCACTGAGCCGCATGACGCCGATTGGGCAGCGGCCCCCGAATTCAGATCCGGCATCCCTACATGGCTCACCTCCTGGAAAGAGAGTGGCCTGATCTAGGGGAATTCGGAGGAGCTGACCGGACTCCAAGCCTGTGTCCAGAAGCTGGTGGACGAGAAGCTCAAGCTTGTCAACGTAGTCCAGGTCATGCTCATCCGCCGGATTCTCCCGTGCCAACGACGGGGCTTCAACATGTCGGAGTTCAATCCGGTGCAGCACCAGACCCTGAGCGGGCTCTTCGACACTATGTACGAAGATGTCTGGAAGGTGCTGTTCAAGGGCGCCGAGGCTCCCGCATCCGCTACCGAAGATCGCGGATTCAGCTTGGAGCGTCCAGCTGATGAATTAAGTCATTCTGTCCTTTAAGGGACGCTTGTTTTCCATAGTTTGACTCTATGCGGGATCTAAACTCCCTTTCCTTTGACAGGACTGGCTGAAGAAGGCCGCATAGGCTATCTGTCCGGCCCCATTGCCAAAGGACCCAGCTGACGCCCGCCTAACGGGGCTGCTGGCTCCGGCACCCCACGTGGTGCCGGAGAAGAAGGCCAAGAAGAAGGCCACGGGGACTCGAAAGAGTTCCCGTTTTCATGTGCTATCGGATGATGAATCCGAGGCCGACTCCTCCCACCAGGGCGAGGAGGAGAAGAAGAGAGCCTCTCCCCCAGTGGGGGGAGGGAAGAAAAGGAAGGCCTCCCCAACAAGGGAGGCCGAAGGGTCCAAGAAGGGAAAAACTTTTCCCCCGGACTGCTCTGCCAACGCCAGTGACGACGACGAGGACTGGCCTCCAAGGGCCAAGCCTCTGGCGAGATCCTAAGTATCCGGACTCCCAAAGAACTTTAAGGTTTTCATTTTCCGCCACATTATGTCTTTCTAATGCCGCATACAACCCTGCAGTCCGCCTAAGAATGATCTCCCCACTTCGTCGAGCGGGTCCTTAGGGGCGTCGGATATGGATTCTCTTCCGACTGCCTCCACCCCTCGTGATGCGGACGACGCCGAGGTGGGATCCCAGGGAGGGACCCACCAGGGGGAGAGGGCCCTGGAGGTGTCGCAGGACAACCTCCCGGACTTTGCACCGGACTCAGCCCCGGAACCCACAGTGGCTCCGGAGTCCGGCGGGCGACCCCTTCGTAAGAAGGGCAAGACCGCGATGTCGGCTGCCTCCGTCCAACCAGAGGTGCCGGATAATTTGCTGGAGGCGCTCAACGGCACCTCCATCGAAGAGGAACACCGCACTGTTATGAGTGCGGTGATTCAGAAGGTTCAGTTCGCCAAGAGTGGGCTGACCGAAGCCTGCAGCAGCCTTCTAACAGGCTTTGAGGTAAGAATTTCAATATATGTAAAATGGTACCGCATAGGCAGTAGCCCCTGATGCTCGGTTCGGTGTTCGGAAAGAAAAGCCGGACTGAGGATCTTTAGAAAGATAAACGCATGAGTCATGAAAATATATCAATATGGGATTGCAGGTTGTGCTGCTGACCTCCGCTGCACTGACTGCAGAGGTCAATACTTTGAAGGAAAACCTCGAGCGGTCCGAGAACGAGCTCGGCCATGCCAAGAAGCAACTCGAGGAAAAAGAAGGTGAGTAATACCTTATGAAAATTGTACCTTACAGAAAAGGATTTGGTTGCAAGAAAAATGACAAGGATAACTTGGGTATTGCAGGGGCCACTAACAAGGTGGCGACCCTAAAGGAGGCGGTGGCCGCGGCCGAAGGCAATGCGGCCGCGGAGCGCACCGAGCGAGAGAAATAGGAGGCGCGGGTGGCGGAGGTACAGCAAGAGCTCAAGGATCTCGTGAAGAAACATGAGAGCCTGGAGCGTGACTCGAAGAGTCGAGAGTCTGAGCTTGCAACGGCTCTTGAGAGTGCCAAAGCCGCTAAGGCCGAAGCCTACAAGGCCCTCCAGGAGATCGAGGCAGTAAAGAAAATAGCAGCGGGTAAGGCATTTTTCATGCAAAGTAAGCATGTGAGTGTTAATTACCTGTCGCTTACCCGAATTCGGAGCTCTCCAGGAGCGTTCGCAGATCTTCCTTGCAGCGTGTCCGATGCTGCCGCATTCTACCGGGCCGAGGAGGGGAGCTCAACGGAGAAGGTCTTCTGGTCTCAGTATGCTGAGGCCGGACATCCGGTGCCCCTTAGCGACAAGCTAAAGCGGCTGGTCGAGCTCCACAAGGCGGCCGAACAGGCCATGAAGGGCCTCATAGTTCGGCTGTGGCCTAAGGAGGCTATGCCTGGGAGCTACTTCGGCCTGGTGGGGCGGCTGGTGGATGCGTGCCCGTGGGTTGAAGTTATCAAGCACTCCGCCTGTATTGAGGGTGCCCGTCGGGCCCTTGCCCGCGCAAAGGTGCACTGGGGCAAGATGGATGCCCAGAAGCTTGTGACGGACCCCCCACCAGAGGGCAAGGAGCATCGCACGCCCGAGATGTATTATAAGAGTGTGCTGAAGGGCGCTCGCACTATTGCGGGTGAGTGCTCCAAAGATGTAATATTTGAGTAGACTCGCATTTTGTTATCCTGTGCGCTGAAAACTTGGTTCATATGCGCTAAGCAATGCTTGTTAATTGAAAATATTACCTTCTGTGCGGCTGTTTATCAAATCTGAGAGATGGCAAGTCGTCGGCTTCAGCCCCCATGCCACGAGTGCTGGGGTGTTCGGGATAAACTCGAGCGCTCTTGTTCCCATTTTTGGGTCCAGCTAGGGAGGCGCTCGACACAGCGAACAAGGCAACCGGACTTATAATGCTTGAACACTCTCACTTAGCCATAGAATTCTATAATTTTAAATTTCGGCGAAGCCCCTAGTCTTCGGAAGGCCGAATTTGGGGCGCTATCCACGCCTTGGCCGGACAGTATCCGGCTCCTCGCTCTAAGCGGCATAAGTCTTTAAGGACTCGCAAAAAACCTCTCGAACAGCGACCGGCTCTCGCCTCATCATGACGGTCAGTTTTAGCTTTCTCCACTGAGGCGTTAACCCAGCTCAACTGGGGCGGAATCGCAGTGGTTCTCCCAGTGCTACCTTAGCCGATATAACAGAACGTAAGGTACCAAAACATGGGAGCCGGGCAAACCCAACTATTGACCCAAGACATGATTCGGAGCCGATGCATATAGTGCTATAAGTTCGGGGTGCCGCACTTGTCAAAGTGTTCGGACTCATCACACCATAATGCGGGGAACATAAGCCCCTGGTGTGTATTAGCTGTATCAAAGTGTACGGATGCAATATGCCGTGGATGAACATATGTATGAAAAGGAAATGCAATTATAAGCAAAAAGGTGCTGCATTGTTTTATTCAATAAGTGCTGCTACGAATGCAGAACGATACAAATAGTGCGATAAGCAAGGTATGGGACTGTTAAACATGTCCCCCTCCAGGGGTAGGCTGCAGATTGGTGTATAAAAATGCTCGCAACGGAGACCACCTGTATATTCGTTGTAGCCTTTATCCTTTCCTGGCTATTGCATCGTGAGTTCGGCAGATCTGCTGCCGGACAGGGCCTCTGACAAACGGAATCATGTGGGTAAAAAATAAAAGGTAAAAAGAAAAGAAAAAAGAATGACACACTTGAGAGCCCCTGGGTGCCGTTGAGCCGCAGTCTGGTTTTATCGTGGTCGTGCCCCTCTCCCCATGCCCATGGTATCTTCAGAGCATAATGGTGTACGCGAAGGATCTGCTTTAACGTTTCGCAGGATCTTGGGTTGGGGCCGCACTGCTACGCGTGCTCGGAACGTGCCAGGTGGTCTTGTTGTAAGTTACTCCGGGCGCGCTTAGCTTTGTCCGGTCGCTTAAAGGCCGGACTCGAGAATTTCCTTAAGAGGCTGCATTGCACTTCTGCCGTGAGAGCCGCTGTATGTTCCTCCGTGCTGAGAGAACGTTCAGTGTTTCCGTTGACCGTGATGACTCCTCGAGGGCCTGGCATCTTGAGCTTGAGGTATGCGTAGTGCGGCACCGCATTGAACTTTGCAAACGCAGTACATCCGAGCAAGGCATGATAGCCACTGCGGAACGGGACTATGTCGAAGATTAACTCCTCGCTTCGGAAGTTATCCGGGGATCCGAAGACCACTTCCCAGTGTAATTGAGCCTGTACAATTGGCTTCTACACCTGGTATGACGCCTTTAAAGGTCATTTTGGTAGGTTTAATCCTTGGGGTCTATGCCCATTTTGCACACTGTATCCTGGTAAAGCAGGTTCAGGCTGCTGCCGCCGTCCATCAGGACTCTGGTTAGGTCAAATCCATCGACGATTGGGTCTAAGACCAGTGCGGTGAATCCGCCGTGGCGGATGATGGTGGGGTGGTCCCTTCGGTCAAAAGTGATCGGGCAGGAGGACCATGGGTTGAACTTCGGGGCAACTGGCTCCATCGCGTAGACATCCCTAAGTGCACGCTTCCGCTCCCTTTTGGGTATGTGCGTTGCGTATATCAAGTTCACCGTCCGCACCTGTGGGGGGAAACCCTTCTGTCCTCTATTGTTCGGCGGTTGGGTCTCGTCCTCGTCATCGCTATGTAGCCCCTTGTCATTGTTTTCGGCAATTAACTTGCCTGCCTGCTTGAATACCCAACAGTCCCTGTTGGTGTGGTTAGCTGGCTTTTCGGGGGTGCCATGTATCTGGCACAAGCGGTCGAGTATTCGGTCCAAATTGGATGGACCCGGAGTAGTTCTTTTGAATGGCTTTTTCCGCTGGCCGGGTTTAGAGCCTCTGAATCCGACATTGACTGTTGTATCCTCAATATGATCGCCGTTAATGCGGCGTTTGTTTTTGTTGCGACGCGGCCTGCCATTTCGGTCCTTGAAGTCCGGACTGCCAGAATTTCTGCTGAGGTTGTTGCTGCGTGCTAGCCAGCTGTCCTCACCCGCGCAGAAGCGGGTCATGAGTGATGTGAGGGCTGCCATGGATTTCGGCTTTTCCTGTCCCAGGTGCCGGGAAAGCCACTCGTCGCGGATGTTATGCTTGAAGGCCGCCAGGGCCTCCGCATCCGGACAGTCGACGATTTGGTCTTTCTTGGTTAAGAACCGTCTCCAGAATTGCCTGGCCGATTCGTCTGGCTGCTGAATTATGTGGCTTAGGTCATCAGCGTCTGGTGGTCGCACATAAGTGCCCTGGAAGTTATCGAGGAATGCGGCTTCCAGGTCCTCCCAACTCCCAATTGACTCTGCTGGCAAGCTGTTGAGCCAATGCTGGGCTGGTCCTTTAAGCTTGAGGGGGAGGTATTTGATGGCGTGAAGATCGTCACCGCGGGCCATGTGGATGTGAAGGAGATAGTCTTCAATCCAAACCGCGGGGTCTGTTGTGCCATCGTAGGATTCAATAATGACGGGTTTAAACCCTTCCGGGATTTGATGATCCATTACTTCATCTGTGAAGCATAGTGGGTGTGCGGCGCCTCTGTACTGGGCGATATCACGACGGAGCTCAAGGGAGCTTGGTCTACTTTGTTCGGCCCGGCCGGATTTACTGTGTCCGGCGCGACGATTGTCGTCATGTATCGTGGGACGCCCACGCGATCTGTAGATCGATCTTGATTGTCTTGCCTTATCCTCCAATATATCTCGCAAGTCCGGAGTGTTCCCCTGTGGCCGTGTGCTTTTCGAGCGATGCCGGGGTACGGGTCTGGTGAAGGGCCTAGAGGCCACTCTGTCACGACCACGGGGTGGTCGGTTAGCCGTACTGTCTCCTAGTGATGCGGGTTCGTAAGCCTCCTCCTCTAATCGGGGGAGCAGCTTGCGTTGAGGGTAGCTTTTGGAGGGGCGTTCGAGCTCATGCTCTTCGGCCGCGAGGACTTCAGTCCATCTGTCGGCTAGCAGATCCTGATCAGCTCTAAGCTGTTGCTGCTTTTTCTTGAGGCTATTCGCCGTGGCCATAAGCCTGCGTTTAAAACGCTCTTGTTCGACGGGATCCTCAGGCACGACGAATTCGTCATCTTCGAGGCTCGCTTCGTCTCCGGAGGGAGGCGTATAATCCTCTGCCTCTTCTCCTGCCGCTCCTTCATAAGGGCTGGCGTCTCCGTCCTCCTGCGTTGCATCTTGCTGGAGCGGGTTGTCTTCGGCACTGTCCGGTGTATTATTGTCTCCGGTGTCGGAGTCTTCATTCTTGCTGTGGCGGGATTTAGAGCGGCGCCGCTGACGCCGGCGCTTGGGCTGCTTTTTGGAGGGGTCATCTTCCTCTGTTCCTTCACCATTCCCATCTTTTGGGATATCCACCATGTATATGTCATACGATGAGGTGCTTGTCCAGTGCCCAGTGGGCGCTGGTTCTTGGTCGTCTCCGGCATCGTCGTCCATACCGTCGATGTCCTCGGAGTCGTAGTCTAGCATGTCGGTTAAATCATCGACAGCGGCTACCAAGTGGGTGGTGGGTGGGCTTTGAATTTCTTCGTCGTCCACGTCCCAACCGTCCTAACCGCAGTCCGGCCAGGGCTCTCCTGATAACGAAAGATATTTTAGCGAACTCAAGATGTCGCCGAAAGGTGAGTGTTGAAAGACGCCCGCTGCGGTGAACTCCATGATCGGCGCCCAATCGGATTCGATCAGGGCGGGCGTGGGAGGTTCGGAGTCCGGCGAGGAGTCCGGCACCTTGGAGTCACGAGCTTTATGAGGGACAAAGTTGTTGGAAATATGCCCTAGAGGCAATAATAAAAGCATTATTATTATATTTCTTTGTTCATGATAATTGTCTTTATTCATGCTATAATTGTGTTATCTGGAAATCGTAATACATGTGTGAATAACAGACACCAACATGTCCCTAGTAAGCCTCTAGTTGACTAGCTCGTTGATCAATAGATAGTCATGGTTTCCTGGCTATGGACATTAGATGTCATTGATAACGGGATCACATCATTAGGATAATGATGTGATGGACAAGACCCAATCCTAAACATAGCACAAGATCGTATAGTTCGTTTGCTAGAGTTTTTGCAATGTCAAAGTATCTCTTCCTTCGACCATGAGATCGTATAACTCCTGGATACCGTAGGAGTGCTTTGGGTGTATCAAACGTCACAACGTAACTGGGTGACTATAAAGGTGCACTACAGGTATCTCCGAAAGTATCTATTATTTTATATGGATCGAGACTGGGATTTGTCACTCCGTATGACGGAGAGATATCACTGGGCCCACTCAAGTAATGCATCATCATAATGAGCTCAAAGTGACCAAGTGTTTGGTCACGGGATCATGCATTACGGTACGAGTAAAGTGACTTGCCGGTAACAAGATTGAACAAGGTATTGGGATACCGACGATCGAATCTCGGGCAAGTAACATATCGATTGACAAAGGGAATTGCATACGGGGTTGATTAAATCCTCGACATCGTGGTTCATCCGATGAGATCATCGTGGAGCATGTGGGAGCCAACATGGGTATCCAGATCCCGCTGTTGGTTATTGACCGGAGAGCGATCTCGGTCATGTCTACATGTCTCCCGAACCCGTAGGGTCTACACACTTAAGGTTCAGTTACGCTAGGGTTGTAGGGATATGTATATGCAGTAACCCGAATGTTGTTCGGAGTCCCGGATGAGATCCCGGACGTCACGAGGAGTTTAGGAATGGTCCGGAGGTAAAGATTTATATATGGGAAGTCCTGTTTCGGGCATCGGGACAAGTTTCGGGGTTATCGGTATTGTACCGGGACCACCGGAGGGGTCCCGGGGGCCCACCGGGTGGGGCCACCCATCCCCGGGGGCCACATGGGCTGTAGGGGGTGCGCCTTGGCCTGCTTGGGCCAAGGGCACCAGCCCCACATAGGCCCATGCGCCTAGGGTTCAAGGGGGCAAGAGTCCTAGGAGGGTAAGGCACCTCCTAGGTGCCTTGGGGGGGAGGGAAACCCCCCTTGGCCGCCGCACCCCCTAGGAGATTAGATCTCCTAGGGCCGGCCACCCCCCCTTGGCACCCCTATATATAGTGGGGAGAGGAGGGACTTCATACCTTGAGTCCTTGGCCTTTGGTTGCCTCCTTCTCCCTCCCCAACACCTCCTCCATCTCCTTATTGCTTAGCGAAGCTCTGCCGGAGTACTGCAGCTCCATCAACACCACGCCGTCGTGCTGCTGCTGGTGCCATCTCCCTCAACCTCTCCTCCCTCCCTTGCTGGATCAAGAAGGAGGAGACGTGGCTGTTCCGTACGTGTGTTGAACGCGGAGGTGCCGTCCGTTCGGTGCTAGGATCTCCGGTGATTCGAATCACGTCGTGTTCGACTACATCATCCCCGTTCTTTGAACGCTTCCGCTCGCGATCTACAAGGTACGTAGATGCATCCAATGACTTGTTGCTAGATGAACTCCTAGATGATCTTGATGAAACGAGTAGGAAAATTTTTGTTTTCTGCAACGTTACCCAACAGTGGCATCATGAGCTAGGTCTATGCGTAGTTCTTCTTGCACGAGTAGAACACAATTGGTTGTGGGCGTAGATTTGTCAACTTTCTTGCTGCTACTAGTCTTATCTTGCTTCAGCGGTATTGTGGGATGAAGCGGCCCGGACCAACCTTACACGTACGCTTACGTGAGACCGGTTCCACCGACTAACATGCACAAGTTGCATAAGGTGGCTGGCGGGTGTCTGTCTCTCCTACTTTAGTTGAAGCGGATTCGATGAAAAGGGTCCTTATGAAGGGTAAATAGAAGTTGACAAATCACGTTGTGGTTTCACGTAGGTAAGAAAACGTTCTTGCTAGAACCCTACTTCAGCCACGTAAAACTTGCAAACAACAATTAGAGGACGTCTAACTTGTTTTTGCAGCAAGTGCTTTGTGATATGATATGGCCAAAGTTGTGATGAATGATGAATGATCTATATGTCATGTATGAGATGTTCATGCTATTGTAATAGGAATCACGACTTGCATGTCGATGAGTATGACAACCGGCAGGAGCCATAGGAGTTGTCTTTATTTTTTATGACCTGCGTGTCATTAAAGAACGCCATGTAAACTACTTTACTTTATTACTAAACGCGTTAGTCATAGAAGTAGAAGTAGTCGTTGGCGTGACAACTTCATGAAGACACGATGATGGAGATCATGATGATGGAGATCATGGTGTCGTGCCGGTGACAAGATGATCATGGAGCCCCGAAGATGAAGATCAAAGGAGCTATATGATATTGGCCATATCATGTCACTGCTTTATATAATTGCATGCGATGTTTATTATGTTTTATGCATCTTGTTTACTTAGAACGACGGTAGTAAATAAGATGATCCCTTACAAAAATTTCAAGAAGTGTTCTCCCCTAACTGTGCACCGTTGCTACAGTTCGTCGTTTCGAAGCACCACGTGATGATCGGGTGTGATAGATTCTTACGTTCACATACAACGGGTGTAAGACAGTTTTACACAGCGAAAACACTCAGGGTTAACTTGACGAGCCTAGCATGTACAGACATGGCCTCGGAACACGGAGACCGAAAGGTCGAACACGAGTCGTATGGAAGATACGATCTACATGAGAATGTTCACCGACGATGACTAGTCCGTCTCACGTGATGATCGGACACGGCCTAGTCGACTCGGATCGTGTAACACTTAGATGACCAAAGGGATGTCAAATCTGAGTGGGAGTTCATTATAATTTGATTAGATGAACTTAATTATCATGAACTTAGTCTAAATTTTTACAATATGTCTTGTAGATCAAATGGCCAACGTAGTCCTCAACTTCAACGCATTCCTAGAGAAAACCAAGCTGAAAGACGATGGCAGCAACTATACGGACTGGGTCCGGAACCTGAGGATCATCCTCATAGCTGCCAAGAAAGATTATGTCCTACAAGCACCGCTAGGTGATGCACCTGTTCTCCCTGCAGAACAAGACGTTATGAACGCTTGGCAGGCACGTTCTGATGACTACTCCCTCGTTCAGTGCGGCATGCTTTACAGCTTAGAGCCGGGGCTCCAAAAGCGTTTTGAGAGACATGGAGCATATGAGATGTTCGAAGAGCTGAAAATGGTTTTCCAAGCTCATGCCCGGGTCGAGAGATATGAAGTCTCTGACAAATTCTTCAGCTGTAAGATGGAGGAACATAGTTCTGTCAGTGAGCACATACTCACTATGTCTGGGTTACATAACCGCTTGACTCAGCTGGGAGTTAATCTCCCGGATGATGCGGTCATTGACAGAATCCTCCAGTCGCTTCCACCAAGCTACAAGAGCTTTGTGATGAACTTCAATATGCAGGGGATGGAAAAGACCATTCCTGAAGTATTTGCTATGCTGAAATCAGCAGAGGTAGAAGTCAGAAAGGAACATCAAGTGTTGATGATCAACAAAACCACTAAGTTCAAGAAGGGCAAGGGTAAAAAGAACTTCAAGAAGGACGGCAAGGTAGTTGCCGCACCCAGCAAGCAAGCTGCCGGGAAGAAGCCAAAGAATGGACCCAAGCCCGAGACTGAGTGTTTTTATTGCAAGGAAAGTGGTCACTGGAAGCGGAACTGCCCCAAATACTTAGCAGACAAGAAGGCCGGCAAAACCAAAGGTATATTTGATATACATGTAATTGATGTGTACCTTACCAGTAATCGTAGTAACTCCTGGGTATTTGATACCGGTGCCGTTGCTCATATTTGTAACACACAACAGGAGCTGCGGAATAAACGGAGACTGGCGAAGGACGAGGTGACGATGCGCGTCGGGAATGGTTCCAAGGTCGATGTGATCGCCGTCGGCACGCTACCTCTACATTTACCTACGGGATTAGTTTTGAACCTCAATAATTGTTATTTTGTGCCAAGTTTGAGCATGAACATTGTATCAGGATCTCGTTTAATTCGAGATGGCTACTCATTTAAATCCGAGAATAATGGTTGTTCTATTTATATGAGAGATATGTTTTATGGTCATGCTCCGATGGTGAATGGTTTATTCTTTATGAATCTCGAGTGTAATGCTACACATATTCATAGTGTAAGTACCAAAAGATGTAAGATTGATAGTGATAGTCCCACATACTTGTGGCACTGCCGCCTCGGTCACATAGGTGTCAAACGCATGAAGAAGCTCCATGCTGATGGACTTTTAGAGTCTCTTGATTACGAATCATTTGACACGTGCGAACCATGCCTCATGGGTAAAATGACCAAGACTCCATTCTCAGGAACAATGGAGAGAGCAACCAACTTATTGGAAATCATACATACTGATGTGTGCGGTCCAATGAGTGTTGAGGCTCGCGGTGGCTATCGTTATGTTCTCACCCTCACTGATGACTTGAGTAGATATGGGTATGTCTACTTAATGAAACACAAGTCTGAGACCTTTGAAAAGTTCAAGGAATTTCAGAGTGAAGTTGAGAATCAACGTGACAGGAAAATCAAGTTTCTACGATCAGATCGTGGAGGAGAATACTTGAGTCACGAGTTTGGTACACACTTAAGAAAATGTGGAATAGTTTCACAACTCACGCCGCCTGGAACACCTCAGCGTAATGGTGTGTCCGAACGTCGTAATCGCACTCTATTAGATATGGTGCGATCTATGATGTCACTTGCCGATTTACCACTATCTTTTTGGGGCTATGCTTTAGAGACTGCCGCATTCACTTTAAATAGGGCCCCGTCGAAATCCGTTGAGACGACACCATATGAATTATGGTTTGGGAAGAAACCTAAGCTGTCATTTCTAAAAGTTTGGGGATGCGATGCTTATGTCAGGAAACTTCAACCTGAAAAGCTCGAAACCAAATCGGAAAAATGCGTCTTCATAGGATACCCTAAAGAAACGGTTGGGTACACCTTCTACCTCAGATCCGAAGGCAAGATCTTTGTTGCCAAGAATGGGTCCTTTCTGGAGAAAGAGTTTCTCTCGAAAGAAGTAAGTGGGAGGAAAGTAGAGCTTGATGAAGTATTACCTCTTGAACCAGAAAATGGCGCAACTCAAGAAAATGTTCCTGAGGTGCCAGCACCGACAAGAGAGGAAGTTAATGATAATGATCAAGATACTTCTGATCAAACTCCTACTGAAATTCGAAGGTCCACGAGGACACGTTCCGCACCAGAGTGGTACGGCAACCCTGTCTTGGAAATCATGTTGTTAGACAACGGTGAACCTTCGAACTATGAAGAAGCGATGGCGGGTCCGGATTCCGACAAATGGCTAGAAGCCATGAAATCCGAGATAGGATCCATGTATGAAAACGAAGTATGGACTTTGACTGACTTGCCCGTAGAACGGCGAGCCATAGAAAATAAATGGATCTTTAAGAAGAAGACAGACGCGGATGGTAATGTGACCATCTATAAAGCTCGGCTTGTCGCTAAGGGTTATCGACAAGTTCAAGGGATTGACTATGATGAGACTTTCTCACCGGTAGCGAAGCTGAAGTCCGTCCGAATCATGTTAGCAATTGCCGCATTTTATGATTATGAAATTTGGCAAATGGACGTCAAAACGGCATTCCTTAATGGTTTCCTGAAGGAAGAATTGTATATGATGCAGCCGGAAGGTTTTGTTAATCCTAAAAATGCTGACAAGGTGTGCAAGCTCCAACGCTCGATTTATGGGCTGGTGCAAGCATCTCGGAGTTGGAACATTCGTTTTGATGAGATGATCAAAGCGTTTGGGTTTACACAGACTTATGGAGAAGCCTGTGTTTACAAGAAAGTGAGTGGGAGCTCTATAGCATTTCTCATACTATATGTAGATGACATACTTTTGATGGGAAATGATATAGAACTTTTGGACAGCATTAAGGCCTACTTGAATAAGAGTTTTTCAATGAAGGACCTTGGAGAAGCTGCTTATATATTAGGCATCAAGATCTATAGGGATAGATCAAGACGCCTCATAGGTCTTTCACAAAGCACATATCTTGATAAGATTTTGAAGAAGTTCAAAATGGATCAGTCCAAGAAAGGGTTCTTGCCTGTTTTGCAAGGTGTGAAATTGAGCTCAGCTCAATGTCCGACCACGGCAGCAGAGATAGAAGAGATGAGTGTCATCCCCTATGCCTCAGCCATAGGTTCTATTATGTATGCCATGCTGTGTACCAGACCTGATGTAAACCTTGCCGTAAGTTTGGTAGGAAGGTACCAAAGTAATCCCGGCAAGGAACACTGGACAGCGGTCAAGAATATCCTGAAGTACCTGAAAAGGACTAAGGAAATGTTTCTCGTTTATGGAGGTGACGAAGAGCTCGTCGTAAAAGGTTACGTCGACGCTAGCTTCGACACAGATCTGGATGACTCTAAGTCACAAACCGGATACGTGTATATTTTGAATGGTGGGGCAGTAAGCTGGTGCAGTTGCAAGCAGACCGTCGTGGCGGGATCTACATGTGAAGCGGAGTACATGGCAGCCTCGGAGGCAGCACATGAAGCAATATGGGTGAAGGAGTTCATCACCGACCTAGGAGTCATACCCAATGCGTCGGGGCCGATCAAGCTCTTCTGTGACAACACTGGAGCTATTGCACTTGCCAAGGAGCCCAGGTTTCACAAGAAGACAAGGCACATCAAGCGTCGCTTCAACTCCATCCGTGAAAATGTTCAAGATGGAGACATAGAGATTTGTAAAGTACATACGGACCTGAATGTAGCAGATCCGTTGACTAAACCTCTCCCAAGAGCAAAACATGATCAACACCATGGGTGTTCGATTCATCACAATGTAACTAGATTATTGACTCTAGTGCAAGTGGGAGACTGTTGGAAATATGCCCTAGAGGCAATAATAAAAGCATTATTATTATATTTCTTTGTTCATGATAATTGTCTTTATTCATGCTATAATTGTGTTATCCGGAAATCGTAATACATGTGTGAATAACAGACACCAACATGTCCCTAGTAAGCCTCTAGTTGACTAGCTCGTTGATCAATAGATAGTCATGGTTTCCTGGCTATGGACATTGGATGTCATTGATAACGGGATCACATCATTAGGATAATGATGTGATGGACAAGACCCAATCCTAAACATAGCACAAGATCGTATAGTTCGTTTGCTAGAATTTTTGCAATGTCAAAGTATCTCTTCCTTCGACCATGAGATCGTATAACTCCTGGATACCGTAGGAGTGCTTTGGGTGTATCAAACGTCACAACGTAACTGGGTGACTATAAAGGTGCACTACAGGTATCTCCGAAAGTATCTATTGTTTTATATGGATCGAGACTGGGATTTGTCACTCTGTATGACGGAGAGATATCACTGGGCCCACTCAGTAATGCATCATCATAATGAGCTCAAAGTGACCAAGTGTTTGGTCACGGGATCATGCATTACGGTACGAGTAAAGTGACTTGCCGGTAACAAGATTGAACGAGGTATTGGGATACCGACGATCGAATCTCGGGCAAGTAACATATCGATTGACAAAGGGAATTGCATACGGGGTTGATTAAATCCTCGACATCGTGGTTCATCCGATGAGATCATCGTGGAGCATGTGGGAGCCAACATGGGTATCCAGATCCCGCTGTTGGTTATTGACCGGAGAGCGATCTCGGTCATGTCTACATGTCTCCCGAACCCGTAGGGTCTACACACTTAAGGTTCAGTTACGCTAGGGTTGTAGGGATATGTATATGCAGTAACCCGAATGTTGTTCGGAGTCCCGGATGAGATCCCGGACGTCACGAGGAGTTTAGGAATGGTCCGGAGGTAAAGATTTATATATGGGAAGTCCTGTTTCGGGCATCGGGACAAGTTTCGGGGTTATCGGTATTGTACCGGGACCACCGGAGGGGTCCCGGGGGCCCACCGGGTGGGGCCACCCATCCCCGGGGGCCACATGGGCTGTAGGGGGTGCGCCTTGGCCTGCTTGGGCCAAGGGCACCAGCCCCACATAGGCCCATGCGCCTAGGGTTCAAGGGGGCAAGAGTCCTAGGAGGGTAAGGCACCTCCTAGGTGCCTTGGGGGGGAGGGAAACCCCCCTTGGCCGCCGCACCCCCTAGGAGATTAGATCTCCTAGGGCCGGCCACCCCCCCTTGGCACCCCTATATATAGTGGGGAGAGGAGGGACTTCATACCTTGAGTCCTTGGCCTTTGGTTGCCTCCTTCTCCCTCCCCAACACCTCCTCCATCTCCTTATTGCTTAGCGAAGCTCTGCCGGAGTACTGCAGCTCCATCAACACCACGCCGTCGTGCTGCTGCTGGTGCCATCTCCCTCAACCTCTCCTCCCTCCCTTGCTGGATCAAGAAGGAGGAGACGTGGCTGTTCCGTACGTGTGTTGAACGCGGAGGTGCCGTCCGTTCGGTGCTAGGATCTCCGGTGATTCGAATCACGTCGTGTTCGACTACATCATCCCCGTTCTTTGAACGCTTCCGCTCGCGATCTACAAGGTACGTAGATGCATCCAATGACTCGTTGCTAGATGAACTCCTAGATGATCTTGGTGAAACGAGTAGGAAAATTTTTGTTTTCTGCAACGTTACCCAACAAAAGTCAGTGTTCGGCTCTATCGCCGTAGAGGTTGCAGCCCCCGAGGTGGTGTCTAGGAATCCATCCTCGATCTGCGCGGCCGGCTCCGAATTGAGGATCGGAGCGGGCTCGAGTGTGGCCTCCAGGGTACTGTCCGGCGGCAGAGCTAAATCATGCCCGACGTGACAGTGCGGCACGCTCGGCTGTGGCTCGAATCCGTCAAAGATCAAGTCCCCGCGGATGTCAGCCGTGAAGTTCAAACTTCCAAATCTGACCTGACGGCCAGGGGCGTAGCTTTCGATCTACTCCAGTTGTCCAAGCGAATTGGCCCGCAGTGCAAAGCCGCCGAATACGAAGATCTGTCCGGGGAGGAAGGTTTCCCCCTGGACCACGTCGTTGATGATGATCGAAGAAGCCATCGAGCCTATCGGTGACGACACAAAGGAACTCTCAATGAAAGCACCAATGTCGGTGTCAAAACCGACGGATCTCGGGTAGGGGGTCCCGAACTGTGCGTCTAGGCGGATGGTAACAGGAGACGAGGGACACGATGTTTTTACCCAGGTTCGGGCCCTCTTGATGAAGGTAAAACCCTACGTCCTGCTTGATTAATATTGATGATGTGGGTTACAAGAGTAGATCTACCATGAGATCAAGGAGGCTAAACCCTAGAAGCTAGCCTATGGTATGATTGTTGTTCGTCCTATGGACTACAGCCATCCGGTTTATATAGACACCGGAGAGGGCTAGGGTTACACAGAGTCGGTTACAAAGGTAGGAGATCTACATATCCGTATCGCCAAGCTTGCCTTCCACGCCAAGGAAAGTCCCATCCGGACACGGGACGAAGTCTTCAATCTTGTATCTTCATAGTCTTGGAGTCCGGCCGATAATGATAGTTCGGCTATCCGGACACCCCCTAGTCCGGAACTCCCTCAGATCCCATCTCAGATTTCATGGCCTCAAGCCATTTTGCAGAATCTGGGCTCATCATCGCTTCCTCATAGTTCATAGGTTTATCATGGTCTAGTAACATGACTTACAGAATAGGATTACCGTACCACACTGGTGCGGACCGTACTCTGGAAGACCTACGAGGTTCTGTAGTAACTTGATTTCAAGTTTCATGATCATCATCATTAGCTTCCTCACTAATTCGTGTAGCAATCACTGGAACTGATTTCTGTGATGAACTACTTTCCAATTCGGGAGAAGGTATAATAACCTTATCAAGCTCTACTTTCCTCCCACTCACTTCTTTCGAGAGAAATTCCTTCTCTAGAAAGGATCCATCTTAGCAACGAATATTTTTCCTTCGGATCTGTGATAGAAGGTGTACCCAACAGTTTCCTTTGGGTATTCTATGAAGAAGCACTTCTCCGATATGGGTTCGATCTTATCAGGTTGAAACTTTTTCACATAAGCATCACAGCCCCAAACTTTAAGAAACGACAACTTTGGTTTATTGCCAAACCATAGTTCATAAAGCGTCGTCTCAACGGATTTTGATGGTGCCCTATTTAAAGTGAATGTAGATATCTCTAATGCATAACCCCAAAACGATATTGGTAAATCGGTAGGACATCATTGATCGCACCATATCAAATAAAGTGCGGTTATGACGTTCGGACACACCATTACGCTATGGTGTTCCAGGTGGCATGAGTTTTTGAAACCATTCCACATTGTTTTAACTGAAGGCCACACTCGTAACTCAAATATTCATCTCCACGATCAGATCGCAGAAACTTTATTTTCTTGTTACGATGATTTTCCACTTCACTCTGAAATTCTTTGAACCTTTCAATTGTTTCAGACTTATGTTTCATCAAGTAGATATACCCATATCTGCTCAAATCATCTGTGAAGGTCAGAAAATAATGATACCCGCCACGAGCCTTAATACTCATTGGTCTGCATACATCAGTATGTATTATTTCCAACAAGTATGTTGCTCGTTCCATTGTTTCGAAGAACGGAGTTTTAGTCATCTTGCCCAAAAGGCACGATTCGCAAGCATCAAATGATTCATAAACAAGTGATTCCAAAAGTCCATCTTTATGGAGTTTCTTCATGCACTTTACACCGATATGACCCAAACGGCAGTGCCACAAATAAGTTACACTATCATAATCAACTTTGCATCTTTTGGCATCAATGGTATGAATATGTGTCTCACTACGATCAAGATTCAATAAACCATCAACATTGGGTGTATGACCATAGAAGGTTTTATTCATATAACCAGAATAACAATTTATTCTCTGTCTTAGATGAATAATCGTATCGCAATAAGCATGATCTAATCATATTTATGCTCAACGCAAACACCAAATAACATTTATTTAGGTTCAACACTAATCTCGAAAGTATAGGGAGTGTGCGATGATGATCATATCAATCTTGGAATCACTTCCAACACACATCGTCACTTCACTCTCAACTAGTCTCGGTTTATTCTGTAACTCATGTTTCGAGTTACTAATCTTAGCAACTGAACAAGTATCAAATACCCAGGGGCTACAATAAACACTAGTAAGGTACACATCAATAACTTGTATATCAAATATACTATTGTTCACTTTGCCATCCTTCTTATCCACCAAATATTCAGGGCATTTCCGCTTCCAGTGACCATTTTCTTTGTTGTAGAAGCACTCAGTTTTAGGCTTTGGTCTAGCTTTGGGCTTCTTCACGGGAGTGATAACTTGCTTGCCATTCTGCTTGAAGTTCCCTTTCTTTCCCTTTGCCCTTTTCTTGAAACTAGTGGTCTTGTCAATCATCAACACTTGATGCTCTTTCTTGATTTCTACCTTCATCGATTTCAACATCACGAAGAGCTCGGGAATCATTTTCGTCATCCCTTGCATACTATAGCTCATCACGAAGTTCTAGTAACTTGGTGATGGTAACTAGAGAACTCTGTCAATCACTATCTTATCTGGAAGATTAACTCCCACTTGATTCAAGCAATTGTAGTACCCAGAAAATCTGAGCACGTGCTCACTAGTTGAGCAATTATCCTCCATCTTTTAGCTATAGAACTTGTTGGAGACTTCATATCTCTCAACTCGGGTATTTGCTTGAAATATTAACTTCAACTCCTGGAACATCTCATATGGTCCATGACGTTCAAAACGTCTTTGAAGTCCCGATTCTAAGCCGTTAAGCATGGTGCACTAAACTATCAAGTAGTCATCATATTGAGCTAGCCAAACATTCATCACGTCTGCATCTATTCCTGCAATAGGTCTGTCACCTAGCGGTGCATCAAGGACATAATTCTTCTGTGCGGCAATGAGGATAAACCTCAGATCACGGACCCAGTCCGCATCATTGTTACTATCATCTTTCAACTTAGTTTTCTATAGGAACACATTTAAAACATAGGGAAGCAACAACGCGAGCTATTGATCTACAACATAATTTGCAAAATACTATCAAGACTAAGTTCATGATAAATTTAAGTTCAATTAATCATATTACTTAAGAACTCCCACTTAGATAGACATCTCTCTAATCATATAAGTGATCACGTGATCCAAATCAACTAAACCATAACCGATCATCACATGAAATGGAGTAGTTTTCAATGGTGAACATCACTATATTGATCATATCTACTATATGATTCATGCTCGACCTTTCTGTCTCAGTGTTACGAGGCCATATCTGCATACGCTAGGCTTGTCAAGTTTAATCTGAGTATTCTGCGTGTGCAAAACTAGCTTGCACCTGTTGTAGATGAACGTAGAGCTTATCACACCCGATCATCACGTGGTGTCTCGGCACGACGAACTTTGGAAATGGTGCATACTCAGGGAGAACACTTTTATCTTGAAATTTAGTGAGAGATCATCTTATAATGCTACCGTCAATCAAAGCAAAATAAGATGCATAAAGGATAAACATCACATGCAATCAATATAAGTGATATGATATGGCCATCATCATCGTGTGCTTGTGATCTCCATCTCTGAAGCATTGTCATGATCACCATCGTCACCGGCGTGACACCTTGATCTCCAACGTAGCATCGTTGTCATCTCGCCAACTATTGCTTCTATGACTATCGCTACCACTTGGTGATAAAGTAAAGCAATTACAGGGCGATTGCATTGCATACAATAAAGCGACAACCATATGGCTCCTGCCAGTTGCCGATAACTTTGTTACAAAACATGATCATCTCATACAATAAAATTTAGCATCATGTCTTGACCATATCACATCACAACATGCCCTGCAAAAACAAGTTAGACGTCCTCTACTTTGTTGTTGCAAGTTTTGCGTGGCTGCTACGGGCTAAGCAAGAACCGTTCTTACCTATGCATCAAAACCACAACGATATTTCGTCCAGTTAGTGTTGTTTTAACCTTCGCAAGGACCGGGCGTAGCCATACTCGGTTCAACTAAATTTGGAGAAACTGACACCCGCCTGCCACCTGTGTGCAAAGGACGTCGGTAGAACCAGTCTTGCGTAAGCATACGCGTAATGTTGGTCCGGGCCACTTCATCCAACAATACCGCCGAACCAAAGTATGACATGCTGGTAAGAAGTATGACTTGTATCGCCCACAACTCACTTGTGTTCTACTCGTGCATATAACATCTACGCATAAACCTGGCTCGGATGCCACTGTTGGGAACGTAGTAATTTCAAAAAAAAATCCTACGCACACGCAGGATCATGGTGATGCATAGCAACGAGCGGGGAGAGTGAGTCCACATACCCTCGTAGACCGAAAGCGGAAGTGTTAGCACAACGCGGTTGATGTAGTCGTACGTCTTCACGATCTGACCGATCCAAGTACCGAACGTACGGTACCTACGAGTTCAGCACACGTTCAGCTCGATGACATCCCATGAACTCCGATCCAGCATAGCTTTGCGGGAGAGTTCCGTCAGCACGATGGCGTGATGATGGTATCGATGATTCTACGGACGCAGGGCTTTGCCTAAGCACCGCTACGATATTACCGAGGTGGAATATGGTGGAGGGGGGCACCGCACACGGCTCGGAGAGATTAATAGATCAACTTGTGTCTATGGGGTTCCCCTTGCCTCGGTATATAAAGGAGGAGAGGGGGAGGGGCCGGCCCTCTCTATGGCGCGCCTTGGGTAGTCCTACTCCCACCGGGAGTAGGATTCCACCCCTTCCATGTAGTAGGAGTAGGAGTCAAGGAAAGGGAAGAGAGAAGAGAAGGAAGGAGGGGGCGCCTCCCCTCCCCCTAGTTTAATTCGGACTAGGCCTTGGGAAGTGCGTGGCCTGCCTCTCTCTCTCCCTTAAAGCCCAATAAGGCCCATAGACTCCCCGGCGAATTCCTGTAACTCTCCGCTACTCCGATAAATACCTGAATCACTCGGAACCTTTCTGATGTCCGAATATAGTCATCCAATATATCGATCTTTACGTCTCGACCATTTAGAGACTCCTCGTCATGTCCCTGATCTCATCCGGGACTCCGAACTACCTTTGGTACATCAAAACACATAACTCATAATATAAATCATCATCGAACTTTAAGCGTGCGGACCCTACGGGTTTGAGAACTATGTAGACATGACCGAGACACATCTCTGGTCAATAACCAATACCGGAACCTAGATGCTCATATTGGCTCCTACATATTCTACGAAGATCTTTATCGGTCAAATAGCATAACAACATACGTTGTTCCCTTTGTCATCGGTATGTTACTTGCCCGAGATTTGATCGTCGGTATCTCAATACCTAGTTCAATCTCGTTACCGGCAAGTCTCTTTACTCATTCCGTAATGCATCATCCTACAACTAACTCGTTAGTCACAATGCTTGCAAGGCTTATAGTGATGTGCATTACCGAGAGGGCCCAGAGATACCTCTCCGACAATCGGAGTGACAAATCCTAATCTCGAAATACGCCAACTCAACAAGTACCTTCGGAGACACCTGTAGAGCACCTTTATAATCACCCAGTTACGTTGTGATGTTTGGTAGCACACAAAGTGTTCCTCCGGTAAATGGGAGTTGCATAATCTCATAGTCATAGGAACATGTATAAGTCATGAAGAAAGCAATAGCAACATACTAAACGATCAAGTTCTAAGCTAACGGAATGGGTCAAGTCAATCACATCATTCTCCAATTATGTGATCCCATTAATCAAATGACAACTCATGTCTATGGCTAGGAAACTTAACCATCTTTGATTCAACGAGCTAGTCAAGTAGAGGCATACTAGTGACACTTTGTTTGTCTATGTATTCACACATGTACTAAGTTTCCAGTTAATACAATTCTAGCATGAATAATAAACATCTATCATGAAATAAGGAAATAAATAATAACTTTATTATTGCCTCTAGGGCATATTTCCTTCACCTCCACCTAAAGGTGATCCTATGTTTGAATGAAAGCAACTGCCTGACACTCTAAAGTATGCTTATCTTGATGAGAAAAATATATATCATGTTATTATTAGTGCTCTCCTTTGAGAACATGAATAAGGGAGATTATTAAAAATTCTGAGGAAGCATTGTGCTTCTATTGGATATACACTTGGTGATCTTAAGGGCATTAGTCCCCCTCTCTGTCGGCACAAGATTAATATGGAACCTATTGTTGATCACCAACAACAATTGAATCCTAAGATGAAAGAAGTGGTAAGAACTGAAATACTAAAGCTTTTGGAAGCAGGTATAATCTATCACATAGATGATAGTAGATGGGTAAGTCCTGTTCATTGTGTCCCTAAGAAAGGAGGTATTTCTGTCATTCCGAATGATAAAAATGAACTTATCCCACAAAGAATTGTAACTGGTTATAGAATGGTAATTGCTTTAGGAAATTAAATAAAGCTACTAGAAAACATCATTACCCTCTGCCTTTCATTGATCAATGCTAGAAAGATTATCTAAGCACACACACTTTTTTTCTTGATGGATATTCTGGTTTCTCCCAATACCTGTATCACAACCTGATATAGAGAAACCACCTTTACTTGTCCTTTTGGAACTTATGCATATAGATGTATGCCTTTTGGTTTATGCAATGCACCTGCTACCTTTCAAAGATGTATGCCTGCTATATTCTCTGATTTTTGTGAAAAGATTGTTGAGGTTTTCATGGATGATTTTTCCGTTTATGAAACTTCTTTTGATCATTGCTTAAGCAACCTTGATCGAGTTTTGCAGAGATGTGACCAAACTAATCTTGTCTTGAATTGGAAGAAGTGTCACTTTATGGTTAATGAAGGCATTTTCTTGGGGCATAAATTTCTGAACGAGGCATTGAGGTCGATAAAGCTAAAGTTGATGCAATTGAGAAAATGTCGTGTCCCAAAGATATTAAGGGTATTCATAGTTTCCTTGGTCATGTTGGTTTTATAGGAGGTTTATTAAAGACTTGTCTAAAATTTGTAGGCCTCTTACTAATCTTTTACAAAAGGATGTTCCATTTCTTATGATGACTGTGTAGAAGCCTTTGAAACACTTAAGAAAGCCTTAACTTCTACACCTATTGTTCAACCACCTGACTGGAACTTGCCTTTTGAAATTATGTGTGATGCTAGTGATTATGTTGTTGGTGTTGTTCTAGGACAAAGAGTTGATAAGAAATTAAATGTTATACATTATGACTCTAGATAGTTCCCAAATAAATTATCCTACTACTGAAAAGGAATTTTTAGCAGCTGTGTTTGATTGTGATAAACTCAGATCTTACATTGTTGATTCTAAAGTAATTGTTCACACCGATCATGCTCTATAAAATACCTTATGGAAAAGAAAGATGCTAAACCTAGACTCATTATGTGGGTTCTCTTGCTACAAGAATTTGACTTACATATCACTGATAGGAAAGGAGCTGAGAATCCCGTAGCAGATAACTTGTCTAGGTTAGAAAATATTCTTGATGATCCACTACCTATTGATGGTAGCTTCCCTGATGAACAATTAGTTGTAATGAATGCTTCACATAATACTCCTTGGTATGATGACTATGCTAATTACATTGTTGCTAAATTTATACCACCTAGTTTCACATACCAACAAAAGAAAAATCTTCTATAACTTAAGACATTACTTTTGGGATGACCCACATCTTTATAAAGAGGGATTAGATGGTATTATTAGACGTTGTATACATGAGCATGAACAGGAACAAATCCTACGGAAGTGTCACTTTGAAGCCTATGGAGGACATCATGCGGGAGATAGAACTGCGCACAAGGTATTACAATCTGCTTTTTATTGGCCTACTCTTTTCAAGGATGCCCGTAAGTAGGTCTTGTCTTGTGATGAATGTCAAAGAATTGGTAACATTGGTAAGCATCAAGAAATGCCTATGAATTATTCAATTGTTGTTGAACCATTTGATGTTTGGGGATTTGATTTCATGGGACCTTTTCCTGCCTCTAATGGGTATACACATATTTTGGTTGTTGTTGATTATGTTACTAAGTGGGTAGAAGCTATTCCAACCAGTAGTGCTGATCACAACACCTCTATTAAAATGCTTAAGGAAGTTATTTTCCCAAGGTTTGGAGTCCCTATATATTTAATGATTGATCGTGGTTCACACTTTATTCATGGTGCTTTCCATAAAATGCTTGCTAAACATGATGTTAACCATAGAATTGCATCACTCTATCATCCTCGATCTAGTGGTCAAGTTGAACTTAGCAAGAAATAAAATTAATATTACAAAAAACTGTCAATAGGTCCCAAAATAATTCGTCTAAGAAACTAGATGATGCACTTTGGGCCTATAAAACAACTTATAAAAATCCTATGGGTATGTCTCCATATAAAATGGTTTATGGAAAAGCTTGGCATTTGCCTCTTGAGTTATAACCAAAGCATATTGGGCAATTAAAGAACTCAATTATGACTTCAAACTTGCCAGTGAAAAGAGGTTATTTGATATTAGCTCACTAAATGAATGGAGAACTCAAGCTCATGAAAATGCCAACCTATTCAAAGAAAAAGTTAAAAGATGGCATGACAAAAGAATCCAAAAGCGGGAATTCAAAGTTGGTGAACATGTTCTATTGTACAACTCTCCTTTTAGATTTTTTGCAGGAAAACTTCTTTCCAAATGGGAAGGACCATATATTATCGAAGAAGTTTATTGCTTTGGAGCCATTAAGATCAATAATGCCAAAGGTACTAACCTGAAGGTTGTCAATGGGCAAAGAATTAAGCACTATATCTCAGGTACGCCTATTAATGTTGAAACTAATATTATTCAAACCATCACAGCAGAGGAACACATAAAATAAACCTTCCAGAACACTCCAGAACCTTGAAAAGGAAGAGGTACGTGATACGGTAAGTAAACGGACTTAGAAAAATCCACAAAAATATTTTTTGTCAGTTTTGGAATATTAGAAAAATAGGAAAATAAGAAACAACCGGGAAGGCAACCCAGGTGCCCACAAGACACCAGGGTACACCTGCCCCACCTGGCGCGTTGGTGGGTGGTGGGCCCCTCGGGCACCTTCCCGACTTTGTTTTCCTTCCATATGCTTGTTTCCCAAGATAAAAAATCTTTATATATACCCCGGATGATTTGACCTCCTATCATGGAGAAATCCTCTATTCTTGTTTTGTGTTGTTTTCCTGGCAGATCTGAAAATATGTCGCCTCAAGATTCAGAGGGTGAGAGCTATGTCGCTGACTATATTGCAAATCCCAAGGTTTATGGGTAGGATGATCCTTACGGTTGGACCATGGATGAGGAGGAAGACACTGACATGAAGGAAGCAAGGGATGATAGCTCAGACGAAGATGAAGATCCACTACCTCGACCTAGAGATATTCACGTGGAATGCAAGAAGTCAAGCCTTCCTAACAAAGGAAACAAGCCCAAGGTTCAATTTATCCCATCCCGTTTTCTGCAGGCTAGTAAGGCAGCATTATGCAAGAGGGTGTTAAAGATTGAGCTGGAGAATGATGACCTAATTAAGGGAGGAAAGTTTTAGCCTCAGACGCAAGTTGGAGAAAAAGACCACCTCACCACCACCACCATCTTCCCCGCCAAAGGAGAATTTAGTGCACGGGTATGGGCACTCCCCTTGGCTTGTGCCAAGCTTGGGGGAGATGCCCCGGTATCGTATCACCATCACTTTTATTACCTTTACCTATTTTAGTTCAATCCTTAGCTATTTCGTGATTCAGTTGAATAAAAGTTTAGTATGATCTATTTTCGAGTGTTAGTTTTGTGACCTATCTATCTATGTAATTGAGTGAGATTTAATAATAATGTTACTTTGAGTTTTTGCTTCTTTACTTTCTTGTTTCAATCAAAATAAAGGAAATAATGAAAAATATCATATACTAATCTTATGGTAAGTGAGGGAGTCCCGGACTAGGGGGTGTCCGGATAGCCGAACTATCATCATCGGCCGGACTCCAAGACTATGAAGATAGAAGATTGAAGACTTCGTCCCGTGTCCGGATGGGACTTTCCTTGGCGTGGAAGGCAAGCTTGGAGATACGGATACGTAGATCTCCTACCTTTGTAACCGACTTTGTGTAACCCTAGCCCTCTTCGGTGTCTATATAAACCGGATGGCTGTAGTCCATAGGACGAACAGCAATCATACCATAGGCTAGCTTCTAGGGTTTAGCCTCCTTGATCTCGTGGTAGATCTACTCTTGTAACCCACATCATCAATATTAATCAAGCAGGACGTAGGGTTTTACCTCCATCAAGAGGGCCCGAACCTGGGTAAAAACATCGTGTCCCTCGTCTCCTGTTACCATCCGCCTAGATGCACAGTTCGGGACCCCCTACCCGAGATCCGCCGGTTTTGACACCGACATTGGTGCTTTCATTGAGAGTTCCTCTGTGTCGTCGCGATCAGGAAGGATGCCTTTTCCCGTCTTTAAAGATGGCACCGTCGTCAAGGGAGCTTTGGCCGCCGGCCAAACTGTCCGGCTAGGTGGTTTTCTTATGACCGCCTGTTCGGCCACCGCTCTGACGATGACCTCTCAGGTCATCAAAATCGATCTTCACGTCAGCTCAGAATTCGCCGAGCAGTTAGATACGATTGAGCTCTCCTCTGTAAACGAGCTCTTGGATCGCATCGCCGCCCTGGGAGTCGCTACAGACTACGATCAGATTGGGCTTAAAACAGATCTGAGAGAGATTAACTCTCCTCAGGCTACCCACCACGTTGTCGTGGTAGAGGGACAATGCGGCAACCCTTCTTCTACGTTGAAAACCAACTATGTTCGGATTCCCAATCCCTCCAAGCCAGAGTCCCGCGGAGGGACGGACGCTAATCAAATACTGAACTTAGAGTCAGGCATCAGACTAGATTCGTTTGAAAGCATCCAGCAAGTCAAGCTTCCAGATCCAGAAACTTCTTGGCCTTTGAGCCTCAGATCGGGCGGGGTTCCGAACTTGATTCCACCCGCCCACCCAAACATAAGCGATCTCTCTCGAATACGGCAAGAGCCCGATGAAATAGTACATCATTAGTGGGCCAGATTCCTCCTGGTTATGAACAGGATAAAGGACTGCTGCAAAGAAAGTGCGATTTCAATTTTCTGCAACAATTGCACGGACAAGGGAATCATGAACGCCATAAGTCTTCGTGAAGTTACACGCTTCGTCGACCTAGCGACCATCGTACAAAAATACTGTGCGGTGGAGAGTGCTAGGAACACCTAAACTAGGTTTTGGGACAGTCCGGCCTTGACTACAACCCTAGTCTGAAGTAAAAGGGTGCGCCATACTCAAGCACCTGGGTTAAAAACCAAAAAGCAAAAAAACCCTAAAGGGCATCGAACTGTACTGGAGGGCTGGCTCAATGGACCCTGCAAAATCCATAGTACGGAGGGCGCCACTCCAACACACATCCTTCGAGCATGTTGGATACTACGGCAGGTGGCCAAAAGTGGCGAAGGCTTTTTAGCCCCGGGCAAACAGCCCAGCAGTACCGGTACGGTATTAACAGTCTTTGAGACTTTCGCATCAAATAACATGCGAAAACGAACAATCCGCGGCCTCGCCAAAGTCTACCAAGTAGCAACAGCAAATCCATGGAGTGACACGGCTATCACCTTCAACGCCAGCAACGAACCTAAATTCCGAACAGCTAGAGCACCGGCCGCATTGGTCCTCAGTACGATAGTGGACGGCTTTCGCCTTACCAAGGTACTCATGGATGGCGGCAGCGGATTAAACCTCATCTACGAGGAAACCCTTCAAAAAATGGATATTGACTAGAGCCGCATCGAGCGAAGCAGCACAACCTTCAGAGGGATAATCCCTAGTCGAGAAGTACGCTGCACAGGAAAAATCACACTAGATGTAGTGTTCGGCTCACCGGACAATTACAGGTCTGAGGAGGTCACGTTCCAAGTGGCCCCATTCGGCAGCGGATATCATGCTTTGTTAGGGCGAGAGGCATTCACAATCTTCCAAGCTATACCCCACTACGGGTACATGAAGCTCAAAATGCCCGGACCCAATGGGATAATCACTCTTGCCAGTGATCCAGATACAGCACTCCGCGCTGAAAATAAGACAGATGAACTGGCCCTAGAGGCATTGTCCGAAGCCCTAGCGGCAGAGGAACTAACTACGCTGCGCTCCATGGTGGATAGGAACGATGTGATACTCGATAAGAGGTCCAAGTCCACCTCTTTTAAACCAGCAGACGAAATAGTCAAATTTCAGGTCCATCCAACGGACCCCACAAAGACGGCCTCCATTGGGGCACAATTAAGTCCTGATGTCGAAGCCGCACTACGAGAATTCCTTCGGGAAAATTGGGACATTTTTGCCTGGCACCCTTCAGACATGCCAGGACCCCACGCAGGCTGGCAGAGCACAGCCTAAACATCCTAAAAGGATTCAAGCCGGTCAAACAAGCTCTTCGGCGATTTTCCGAACCCAAAAGACAGGCAATGGGAGAGGAGCTAGCCAAACTCTTAGAAGTCGGATTCATCATAGATATAAAACATCCGGACTGGCTAGCCAATCTAGTAATGGTACCAAAAAAGGACAAATCTTGGCGCCTCTATGTCGATTTTAAAGACCTTAACAATGCCTGTCCAAAGGACCCTTTCCTCCTCCCTCGCATCGACCAAATCATCGATGCTACCGCAGGGCACGATTCATTGTGCTTCCTCGATGCATACTCCGGATACCATCAAATCAAGATGGCGGAGAAAGACCAGGCCGCAATGGCATTCATTACTCCATATGGGCCATTCTGCTTCAACACAATGCCCTTCGGACTCAAAAACGCCGGCGCAACATATCAGCGCATGATTCAAACATGTCTGGCTACCCAGATAGGCAAAATAGTAGAGGCATACATAGACGATGTGGTCGTCAAGACCAAACACGTCGAAACTCTAGTAGAAGACTTGAGGGTGACATTCGACAACCTCCGAGCATATGACATTAAGCTCAATCCGGAAAAATGCGTCTTCGGCGTACCAGCCGGAAAGCTCTTGGGCTTCATCGTATCTGGTAGAGGAATTGAAGCAAACCCGGCCAAAATCCGAGCTCTGTCACACTTGGATATTCCAAAGGACCTCAAGCAAATACAAAAACTAACCGGATGCGTAGCGGCCTTAAGTCGCTTCATCTCCCGTTTTCGAGAAAAGCCTCTGCCCCTCTACCGCCTCCTCCGGCGCACCGAACATTTCGAATGGACGGATGCTGCCACAGTCGGACTCGAAGAAATAAAGGCCATACTGGCAACAAATCCAGTCATGGCCGCACCCAACCTGGGCGAACCTATGTTATTATATATCGCAGCAACACATCAAGTTGTCAGCGCGGTACTCGTCGTCGAGCGAGAGACAGAAGGGCACAGATTCCCTCTTCAAAAACCAGTGTACTATGTATCCACTGTTCTAACTCCATGCAAGTCCCGGTACCCACATTATCAAAAGATAGCGTATGCGGTGTTCATGGCATCCCGGAAGCTGCGACACTACTTTCAAGAGTGTTCCATAACAGTGGCCTCCGAAGTACCTCTCAACGATATTATAAACAATCGCGACGCAACGGGCAGGATTGCAAAATGGGCTATTGAGCTCTTACCATTTGACATAACCTATAAACCACGACGAGCTATAAAGTCGCAGGTTCTGGCTGACTTCGTCGCCGAATGGACCGAAGCCGAACTCCCTAAAGAGTACGGCGCATACTCCAATTGGATCATGCATTTCGACGGATCCAAAATGTTAGCTGGCTTGGGGGCTGGCGTCGTCCTGACGTCCCCAACTGGAGACACAATCCAATACGTACTTCAAATAATGTACATGGACTCCAACAACGCAGCCGAATACGAGGCCCTTCTGCATGGCCTCCGGATGGCAATCTCCATGGGCATTCAACGCCTAGAGGTGCGCGGGGATTCAAACCTCGCAATATCCCAAGTAAATGGAGACTTTGACGCCAAAGATCCAAAAATGGTAGCTTACCGCAATGCCGTCCTAAAAATGTCAGCTCGGTTCGAAGGACTCGAATTCCACCATGTAGCTCGGGATAATAACCAGGCAGCAGACGTGTTAGCGCGCATCGGCGCGAAACGAGATGCCGTCCCTCCAAACATCTTCCTTGAACGGCTCTTTAAGCCATCCGTGTTATGGGAAGAGGAGTCTGGAAATAACAATCCGGAGCCAGCTGCATCACCTAACTCAGACCATTCTGACACAATCGGCGGCTCAGCCATTGAAATAACACCTTCAGCCCACGAAATAATGGCAGTAATTGCCCCGTGGACAGAACCATTCCTAGCCTACTTAATTCGGCAGGAACTTCCCGAAGACCAAAATGAGGCCCGCTGCATAGTTCGGCGATCTAAAGCCTACAAGGTCCATGAGGGAGAACTTTATAAGAAAAGCACAACCGGAGTCCTTCAAAGGTGTATCTCCGAAGAGGAGGGGCGGAATCTCCTGGCTGAAATTCACGCCGGACTCGGCAGGCACCACGCTGCAGCCCGGGCCCTTGTAGGCAAGGCCTTCTGTACAGGATTTTATTGGCCGACAGCCCGGGCAGATGCTCAGGACTTAGTCCAACGATGTGTCGGTTGCCAGCTCTTTGCTAATCAGAGCCATATGCCACCCACCGCCCTCAAAACTATACCCATTACCTGGCCGTTCGCGGTCTGGGGGCTTGACATGGTTGGACCCCTTAAAGGGGGAACCCACAAGCACAAATACTTATTGGTCATGGTGGACAAATTCACCAAATGGATTGAGGCCAAGCCGGTTAAAACGGCAGAATCCGGACCGGTGACAGACTTCATATCCGGGGTAGTACACCGTTTTGGCGTCCCCCACAGCATCATCACTGATAAAGGCACGAACTTCACGGCCGATGAGGTTAAACTCTGGTGCAAAAACATGGGCATCAAGCTCGATTACGCTTCAGTCTATCACCCCCAAACTAACGGTCAAGTCGAGCGAGCAAATGGTCTAATCATGAGCGGCATCAAACCCAGACTAGTGCGGTCCCTCAAGGAATCTAACATGCACTGGGTAGAGGAGCTCGACTCCGTACTCTGGGGGCTGCGGACCACGCCAAACCGAACTACTGGATTCACACCATTTTTCATGGTATACGGCGCAGAGGCGGTTCTGCCCTGCGATATAATTCATGACTCACCTCGTGTGCCCATGTACGAAGAAAGAGAAGCCGAGTTGGATCGGCAGGACAGTTTGGACGCCTTAGAGGAGGAGCAGGACATGGCAAAGGCTCGTTCCGCATTTTATCAGCTACAGGCTCGAAGATATCAAAGCAGAGAAGTACGGGCCAAAACTTACAATGTTGGCGAACTCGTTCTACGCCTGCCGGACAAGAAAAAGGACAAACTTAAGCCCAAGTGGGAAGGTCCCTTCATCATCGACCAAGTCCTGACCGGCGGAGCATACCGTCTACGTAAAGCATCTGACAACCGACTCGAGCCGAACCCATGGAACGCAGCCCGTCTCCGAAGATTCTACGCCTAAACACCGGACTCAGAGTTCGTCTCACTCCCCCGTCCACCTTTTTATATTTTTTACTGTCTCTTGTCCCCCTCCTTCTTCTCACCTTTTTTTCTCAATACCTTTTATAGGCTGATTTGCGCTTTGTTCGCACACACTTGATGTGCTCATAGCACTCATTATACCTGGGGGCTTCTTTACCAGAAGCTTATTAATATGGGCTTCACGCCCAATACATGTGTCATACTTCCGCATGTACCTTTTATTCACCATTATATGCATCGATATGACTTAAGTTTTGGCCAAGCTGGGTTGCCTGGCTCTTGTGCTTACCCCTACATTCCCGATTGTTCGGCTAGGAGGTAAAGGGAGCACCTCTGCGATTGTTACTGCCGGGTCAGCCGAATGTGTACCTCAGACTGGGTGAAGCCGAAAGCTAGCGTTCTTAAGAGAATATTCGGTCGGTGACTTGAAAGATGATTTATTACTTACTTATTTATCTGCCCCCAGATGCTTATTTTTGCAGTCCGGCATTGCACCTTAGGGCATGCCTCCCAGGGAAAGGAACCCTTAACGGAACTATTCTCCCTGGAAGATGTTTCTTACTAACCATGTAATATAACATAACTAGTTGGGCACTTGTCTGATAAAGCAATTATGACCCCGACGCCTTGTCTCCATGCATGCCCCGGTTCTTTTATAACCATAGGGGTATTCGGACACACTCCGGACTGTTGGGTCCCGAGGTTGAAGCGAAACGGTCCGCAAAGACAAACGATCTACAATCCGGCTAGAAGGCATCTTACATGTCATTTCAAATTACATCGTCAAACCGACTGATTGTACTCCTCCTCAATCCCATCTAACAGGCTGTCTAATTTACAGTCCTGTTGGGAATACTTCGCGGCCAGTTCTACTTGGCCGTACATCAAGCTCACAGGGATCTCCTTCCCATTAGGCCCCGCAGGTCTGACCTCGGCCATGTGGTTTGGGTCAGTCTTCGGGTAGCGCGTCTTCACCATGGCCCAGGCCTCCCTGGCGCCCTGACGGCAAGCCGATATCTTCCACAAACGAAGGCGTCGCCGTGCTCCCTGAAGCTTCTCAGCAAGCTCACCAAGGCCCTCGGGTAGGGAGACGGATGGCCATAAAGCCTGAACGACGCCACTCATCGCCTGCCGAACACGTTCGAACAATTGCACCAGCTCGGGAAGTTGGTCACCTGTTGACCCAGGCATTTCCTTCGCAGGGCGACCTGTGAGCACACCTAAAGACATATTTCTGTCAATCGACTTCCTCGCCGAATACTTCTTTTCAAAGGAATTTTCTCAAGCACTTACTATAAATGCCGCGACGAAGCCGCTGATTCTCCAAGGAGCCAGACAGTTGGGCCCGAACACCTTTCAGCTCTTCTCCTAGCTGGGTGTGGGCATCTTGGAGCTTGTTTCTCTCGTGCCGCACCTTCATAAGCACCCTCTCGCCGGCCTTTAGCTGACGCAGTAGATGTTGCTTGTCCGGATCTAGTCCGGCGCCCTCTGCAATATTATTATCAGATTCACGCCGCACTTTGTTAATTAATTATCTTCTCAAAGTACGTCTTACCAGCGGGGGTCTCTGTGGCTCCCCCTGTAGCGGCCAGTGCGGCCTCAAGTTGGGCGTTGCACTCTTGGAGCTCCTGGGACAGATGGGTATTCTTCACCGTAAGATCCTGCATAGAAATTGACCCTTAAATCAGTTATTTTAACTATTTTAAGTCTCGGGGGCTACTGGCATATATAACTATTAAAATTACTTACACGTATGTCTTTCACATACTGCTCCGTGGCTCTGGTTAACCCATCTTGAGCGGCATGGAGGTGCGCGTTTCCCGCATCAAAGGCATTTAACGCCTCCGGGAAGAAACACGCGTCACGAAGAACTGTCCGGCGATGCCTGTGATTCATGGCGCTCTCCAGCTCAGACCGGGTGGCGGACAACCTGTCGGCATCCTCCGTCGGAGGAGCGTCCGGCTCATGCCTTGTATTCGCCTCTCCTCCCGGGCCATGCGTTGGAGCATGGCTGGCGGAGGCTTGATTGGCAACCTCTCCGAACACTGTCCGGCGAGCGCTCTTTCTGGAAAGGTCATGAGCATTAATATACCTCCTGGGAATCCTTCCCTTAAAAATAGCGGTGCTCCGTACCGTTGCGGCGACGTTTCAGTTCACGTCGCACTCCTCTTCCGCCTGCCGGGCCGAACTGACCCTTGTTGGTCGGCCACCGCGGGTTTGGCTTCCCGCCTTAAAGGCACCTCCTGCGATGCACCATCAGTATGGGATGGTCAGAATTGAGCACGGATCAAATGATGGTGTCAAGACCTCGGTCGTAGTCACCTGGGAGGCCGGAAATAAACTGGGGTAGTCAGCCGTAATGGCGACTAAAGTGTTGTCTATGCTGAGCTGGTGGAACACCCCGTCGATCAGTTCCATCGCTAAGTCCGGATCCTCTTCGGAGGCCGGATCAAGGGACCTTTTTGGATCCTCGGGTTGTGGAGCTGGGCTTTTTATGCCCTCCACCCCGATGCAGTTCCTGTGTCAAAATCATACAATAAGACAATTGCCTTTAAAGGCACGGATCAGATGTGCATGCGACCGATTACCCAGCTCCGAGGGTTGTTCATGGAAAATCCGTTTAGAGGATTCGTGCGGAGGAAGTCCTCCTTCTCCCCCTTGTACAAGCCGGACAGGATCTTTACCAGGTCGTCGGCCGAGCCAGGTCCCTTGCGGCCGTGACGGGTGGCGTTATCGTCTCCACTGAAGTCCCACATGGGGTAGCCCCTATATTGGAGCGGCTGCACCCCGCGCATAATGCATGTGGCCATGACTCCGATCATGGTTAATCCAGAATGGGCTAGCAGCCGTATCCGGCCCATCAAGTAATGGACGCTCCTATCATCTTCTCGTTGAGGGCTCCGTGGGCGCCAACTCAGGCGTTTCTTCAGTGGAGCGTTGCTGAACTCAGGAAGGCCGATTCGGACTGGATCTGGCAGCAGAGCGTCCTCCATATAAAACCACTCTGAAGGCCAGTCTTCGGACGCCTTCTTCGGGGTCCCGGACAGGTATCTGGTCCCAGCGATGCGCCATATTTCGGCTCCGCCCACTTGATATATCGACCCCTTGTGAGAGTGGGGTACGAGGCAAAACAGCCTCTTCCACAGCGCAAAATGGGGCTCAATGCCCAAGAATAGCTCACACAGAGCTACGAAACCCGCAATGTGCAAAATGGAGGCAGGTGTAAGATGATGAAGCTGGAGTCCATAGAACTCCAGGAGCCCCCGGAGAAACGGATGTATAGGAAATCCGAGCCCCCTTATTAAGTAAGGGACAAAGCACACCCGCTCTCCTTTGGAGGGATTGGGGGCGCTCTCCGCCTGCTTCCCACCCTTGTAGGTGGCTAAGTCCGGCTCGAACCGGAACCATGAAAGCTGGGGGAAGATATCCCTCGGTTTGGACCGCCACTAGCTCGCTGTGTGGAACTGAGCATCTCCCCCAATCTCCTGGCTTAGGGTCGGGAGCGCGAGAGGAGGAGCCGCGTCGACTATCCATGATGGAATGGATTTTTGTCAGAGGCGCTTCAATGAGAACTTGCGGATGGAGGATGGTGTAAGCTGGATCTAGATCCTCGCCTCTCTTATAGGCGGCTCGTTCGCACGGTTAGGGGGTAAAATGTAAAAATACCCCAGCCTTTCGCATTCGTACGACACGTGGAAGAGGGCCATTATTGGGCGTAGAAGCCAAGGAGCGCAACATTTATAAGGAAGCCGGACACTATTCGACGGGAAGATGAAGTTTGAAGGAGAACCCGCCTTACAACGCCGAAGACAATATACGTGCCGGACTCGTCGTCGCTGAAGCCCGGTTTGGGGGCTACTGAGGGAGTCCCGGACTAGGGGGTGTCCGGATAGCCGAACTATCATCATCGGCCGGACTCCAAGACTATGAAGATAGAAGATTGAAGACTTTGTCCCGTGTCCGGATGGGACTTTCCTTGGCATGGAAGGCAAGCTTGGCGATACGGATACGTAGATCTCCTACCTTTGTAACCGACTTTGTGTAACCCTAGCCCTCTCCGGTGTCTATATAAACCGGATGGTTGTAGTCCAGACGAACAACAATCATACCATAGGCTAACTTCTAGGGTTTAGCCTCCTTGATCTCATGGTAGATCTACTCTTGTAACCCACATCATCAATATTAATCAAGCAGGACGTAGGGTTTTACCTCCATCAAGAGGGCCTGAACCTGGGTAAAAACATCGTGTCCCTCGTCTCCTGTTACCATCCGCCTAGACGCACAGTTCGGGACCCCCTACCCGAGATCCGCCGGTTTTGACACCGACAGTAAGTAATGACTGATACGTCTCCAACGTATATATAATTTATGAAGTATTCATGCCATGTTCACAACAATTCTATATGGTTTTGGTGTGATTTGAATGGAACTAACCCGGACTAACGCTATTTTCAACAGAACTATCGTGCTGTTGTTTTTTGTGCGGAAATAAAAGTTGTAACAAAACTTTTTGACAATTGTTTTTGGAACAAAAGAGGCACTGGAAGCTTCATGGGAAGAACAGAAGGTGAAGGAGGTGAGCACAACCCACCAGGTCACATCAGGTGCCTTGCCCGTGCCCCGGTGTCTTGTGGGCCCCTCAAATCCCATCTTCGCGTGAAACTAACGCCAAAAAATCCTACAAATACAGAAACCCCCAGAAATAACCCTAGATCAGAAGTTCCGCCGCCGCAAGCCTTTGTAGCCACGAAAAACCAATCTAAACCCTATTTCGGCACCTTGCATGAGGGGGAAATCATCACTGGCGGCCATCTTCATCATCCTAGCGACCATCATGATGAGGAGGGAGTATCCCACCCTCGGGGCTGAGGGTTTGTACCAGTAGCTATGTGTTTAATCTCTCTCTCTCTCTCTCTCTCTCTCTCTCTCTCTCTCTCTCTCTCTCTCTTGTGTTCTTAATTTGGCACGATCTTGATGTATCACGGGCTTTGTTAATATAGTTGGATCATATGGTGTTTTCCCCTCTCTATCTTGTTGTGATGAATTTGAGAGCACTTGATGTATGTCTTGCTATGAATAGCCGTGGTGACAATGGGGTATCATATTGATTCACTTGATATGTGTTTTGGTACTCACCTCACAGATTCCCGAGGTGACATCACGGATTCCCGAGGTGGCATTGGGGTAATCTATGCATAGGGGTTGATGCACATTCTCATCTTTGTTTCTCCGGTAGAAATCTTGGGGCACTCTTTGTGGTTCTTTGTGTTGGATTGAGTATTATGAATCTGAAATTCTTATGTGTATCGTATAATTAACTCATGGATACTTGTGGTGACATTGGAGTATCTAGGTGACATTAGAGTTGGTTGATGCGTATCATATCGTGTTATTTAAGTCCGAACTCTTAGATCGATCGATTGGAAAGGACAACTTGGTGTTATCTTAGTACGAACTCTTGGATAGATTGATCGGAAAGAATAACTTTGAGGTGGTTTCGTTGTATTGTGGAGTAGTTATTAGATGATGGGTTGCTACAGTGATAGAAGCTTAAACCCTAGTTTATGCGCTATTTTGTAAGGGACTGATTTGGATCCATATGTTTAATGTTATGGTTATATTTTATCTTAATACTTTTCTCGTAGTTGCGGATGCTTGCGAGGGGGTTAATCATAAGTGGGAGGTTTGTTCAATTAAGAACAGCACCCAAGCACCGGTCCACCCACATATCAAATATCAAAGTAACGAACGCGAATCAAATCAACATGATGAAAGTGGCTAGATGAAATTCTCGTGTGCCCTCAAGAACGCTTTGCTTATTATAAGAGACCATTTTGGCATGTCCTTTGCCACAAAAGGATTGATCTACCTTGCTGCACTTCATTTACCATTACCGTTACTTGCACATTACAAATTATCTTATTATCAAACTACTTGTTACCGACAATTTCAGTGCTTGTAGAAATTACCTTGCTGAAAACCGTTTGTCATTTCTTTCTACTTCTCATTGGGTTAGACACTCTTACCTATCGAAAGGACAACGATTGATCCCCTATACTTGTGGGTCATCATGTCCTAATAGCAGGGTAGTTTGAGAGACCACTTTGAACCTACACCTTCCATAGATTGATAAACTTAGGTCATCCACTTGAGCGAATTTGTTGTTGTACTACAATCCTTTGCGCTTGGAAGTCCAACAGAACCTATAAGAATGGAAGAACGTAATAGACATCAAGCTATTTTTGGCGTCGTTGCCGGGGAGGTGGGTATTCGAAGATATCTTCTTTAGATCCTGAAATTATATCTTTTAGTTTCTCGTTCACTAGTTTGGCTTCTCTAAGAAAATAGCAACAAAAATGAGTGCACTTAATTACCTTTATAAAGATTATATGTCAAAACAATTGCTCTTCCTACATTAAGAAAATGCTTAATGTGTACTTTTAAAATGTTAAGTTTGTGTTAAAAAATCCTTGTCTTTTTTAAAAAGCATTCACGTGTATTAAAAGATGTTCAACGTATATGGAAAATTTTGCTTTATGGAAAAATTATTAATAATTGAAAAGTGAGAGGAAAACATAATAAGCAAGAAAACTAAAAGGGAACAACTGAAAAACCAACAAAAAATGAAAAACCAAAAGAAAAAAGGGAAATAATAAGGATAACTGAAATTGAAAGATAAAAGAAAAAGGAAAAACAAAAAAAGGGGGAAATAGGAACATCAGGGGAAACCCTACAAAAACTAATTGAGGGAAAAATTACATGGAAAACTGGTTGAGAAAGCAAAAAACAAACTAAGGAAAACTAAAAGAGGATGGAAATTTGTTCACACACTAGGTAACAGGAGACGACGAACTTGGACGGCCCAACAGCGAGCGCTGATGTGCATAACTCTGTCTATTTGTCACTCCACTGTTCCTTAAAAAAATTGACACCCCACCAAGGCTCTTTAACAAATAGTACCTTGTTTTTTTATCAATAAATGTGCGTAAATTACACTCGTTAAAAAACTACAATTACACATAAAAATACAACAACCTCCTTATGAAAAAGTGCAACCAAAAGTTTAATTCTTTTTTCTGTGCCACCGTATACACGGTATAATTGCGAAAATAAATCCCGATAAAGAATCCTTTCTACCATTTTCTAGAACTCCATCCGTTCTACCTATACTCTCGGATAACCCACAACATTGGTTTTCTTGAAACCCATTATCTAATCCAAGCCTATAAAAACATAGTATTTTGTAAAGAAAAATGCTCACCAAACCCAACACAAAACCGTGGGATCTATATATCTCACTAAGTGCAACTGCTCCTTCCGTCTCGCCTGAATCTTATAGCTATTGGGCCAGCCCATTTCGTCTATTTTTTTTCATTCCCTGTGTTTCGTTCGGGTTCGCTGGGTTTAGTTCATGGTTTTCTTCTGTTTTTCTTTTGGTGTGGGTTTCTTCTCTAGTTTTTGCCTTTTCTTTGTTTTCACTGTGGCTTTGTACTTTCTTTGGGTTTTTACTTCTTCGCCTTTTTTCTTTTTCTTTTTTGCTTCTCTTATGTTTTCTCCTCAGTTTTTTGCACTGTTTTTCTCCGTTGGTCTTGTTTCCTTTTTCTCTTTGGTTACTTTTGTTTGTTTCTTTTTTTTACTTTTCCATTATCTTTACTTTTTTCTTTTCTGTTTCTTTCTTAGTTTCATCAGTTTCTTTGTTTGTCTTAGGTTTTGTTTTGCTTTTCCTTCATTTTTCTTCGTTTCCTCATGGATTTCATGGTTTTCTTCAGGTTTTACGTTTTCTTTCTTTTTGAGATATTTCTTTTGTTTCTTTCTTCCGTTACTTTGGTTTTCATTGTTTTCTCTACATTTTTCATACATCAAGAACATTTTTATATAGGTTTAAGATTTTTTAAATACATGAATAACATTTCAGAAAATAATGTTTAATATGTACTTTTTTTCATATAGATTGTACATTTTCGGTATATATCCGCAACATATTTAATACATGTTTAACATTTTCTAAATATATGATTGGCATTTTTATGCAGGATAAAAATTATTTAAAATTTAGATTTAAATGTTCACTACTTTTTAATGCGGCTTCTACGTTTTTTTTGTATACATCAGGAACATTTTTTTGTACATGTTTAACATTTTCCTAATGGATGATTAATTTTTCTACAAATAATTTTGTAGATGACTAATTTATTAGTATACATTGTACCTTTTTGGTATACATTAGAACAATTTTTTTTCATGCAGGTTTATCATTTTTTAATATATGATTAATATTTTGTTGATACATGATCAACAAATTTTTAAATTTTGATTTTTATGTCAATGTTTTTTAGTGCATGTTCTATTTTTTCGTATACATCAAGAACATTTTGTGTAGAAGTTTAACGTTTTTGTTAAAACATATATTTTTGAATGTCTGCTCTTTTCC